>NC_082715.1:159285586-159592949 GCF_030144855.1 Hypanus sabinus | reverse complement strand
CTAGTGTAGCCTTGTGCTGTCTCACATAGTCTAGTGTAGTTTTGTGTTTCATGTAGCACCAGGGTCCTGGAGGAATGTTGTTTCATTTTTCTGTGTGCAGTTTATGGTCGAAGTGACAATAAACTTGACTTGGACACAGCGAAGGACCACAGAGACAGTAGGGAAGAGAGAAGCGACACACACAGACACAGACACACACACACACACACACACACACACACACACACACACACACACACAGACACACACACACACACAGACACACACACACACACACACACACACGCACACACACACACGCACACACACACACACACACACACACACAGACACACACACACACACACACACAGACACACACACACACAGACACACAGACACACACACACACACACACAGGCACACACACACACACACACACACAGACACACACAGACACACACACACACACACACAGACACACAGACACACACACACACACACACACAGACACACACACACACACACACACACACAGACACACACACACACACACACACACACACACAAAACGCTGGAGGAACTCAGCAAGCCAGGCAGCAGCTATGGAAAAGAGTACAGTCAACATTTCAAGCTGAAACCCTTCCTCAGGTCTGGAGAAAAAAAGATGAAGAGTAGAGTCAATGATCTGGATGATAATGTGGCAAATTGGATCAGCAAATTTGCTGATGGTACAGACTGGAGGTGTAGTGGACAGTGAGGAAGGTTTTCAAAGCTTGCAGAGGGATTTGGACCAGCTGGAAAAATGGGAAATGAAAAATGGCAGATGGAGTTTAATACAGACAAGTGTGAGGTATTGCACTTTGGAAGGAAAAACCAAGGTAGAACATACAAGGTAAATGGTAGGGCACTGAGGAGTGCAGTAGAACAGAGGGATCTGGGAATACAGATACATAATTCCCTAGAAGTGGTGTCACAAGTAGATAGGGTCGTAAAGAGAGCTTTTGGTACATTAGCCTTTATAAATCAAAGTATTGAGTATAAGAGTTGGAATGTTATGGTGATGTTGTATAAGGCATTGGTGAGGCCGAATTTGGAGTATTGTGTGTAGTTTTGGTCACTGAATTACAGGAAGGATATTAATAAGGTTGAAAGAGTGCAGAGAAGGTTTACAAGGATGTTGTCGGGACTTGAGAAACTGAGTTACAGAGGAAGGTTGAATAGGTTGATTTTATTCCCTGGAGCGTAGGAGAATGAGGGGTGATTTGGTAGAGGTGTATAAAATTATGATGGGTATAGATAGAGTGAATGCAAGCAGGCTTTTTCCACTGAGGCCAGGGGAGAAAAAAACCAGAGGACATGGGTTAAGGGTGAAGGGGGGAAAGTTTAAAGGGAACATTTGGGGGGGGGGGCTTCTTCACACAGAGAGTGTTGGGAGTGTGGAATGAGCTGCCAGATGAAGTGGTAAATGTGGGCTCAATTTTAACATTTAAGAAAAACTTGGACAGGTACATGGATGAGAGGGATATGGAAGGATATGGCCCAGGTGCAGGTCACTGGGACTAGGCAGAAAAATGGTTCAGCACAGCCAAGAGGGGCCAAAAGGCCTGTTTCTGTGCTGTAATGTTCTATGGTTCTCTACTATAAAGCTGAGGAGGGGTGACCTGATTCAAACAGAGTAGATTCCAAAGGAATATAGCCGCTAAATGTTCTGACAAGGAGACAAAACTACAGAATAAGGGATTGGTCAATTAAAACTGAGGTGTGTAGACTTCACTTTTCTCACAGGCTGGTGAATCTCTAAAATATTCTGCTCCTGAAGGAGGTGCAGGTCACGTCCTTGGACATAATTAAGGTGGAGAAGGATAAATATTTGAACAACAAAGCAATTGAAGGACATGGGTATCTGGCAAGAAGAGTTGAGTTCAGGCCAGCATCGATCAGCCATGATCATATTGAGTTCTGGTACAGGCTGGATGGGCCAAGTGGCCTACTCCAGTTTCTGTTGTTTTGGGTTTTTGTGAAAAGTGAAGGATAGATGGGAGTGGAGAGCTGACGTTACCATTCGATCAGATGCGGTCTTGGGAAATGTGCGATGGGCTAGGGACCCTGGCAAAGCTTATGGAGGCACAGCAAAGGAACACGATTACAGCACCAGCAGCCGGGCTCAATTCCCATTCGTGTCTGTAAGGGGTTTGTAGGTTTCCTCTGGGTTCTCAGGTTTCAAAGACATGGGCGTAACTGGGTGGTGCAGGATCAATGCACTGCTAAAATCGGTCACCATGTTGTATCTCTAAATAAAGAGTGATTAATATCCGGGGTTGTATGACAAGGACTTGGGGCTGGGAGTGGCCTGCCACTGAGTTAGTATGGGAACTTCACCTTCTCTGTGAGTGCTGTGGTGCTGCAGAAGGGAGAATGGTCGGAGAGTTGGTGTCACTTCTGCAGATGAACCATGAAGGATAAAATCAACAACTCCTCTTTGACAATGGTGGAATGTCAGGTGGTAGTTGCAGAGGGAGAAACCGACATCTTTTCATCACCTCTGGTTCCCTGCGAGGGCCATCACAGGTAGACAAGGCGGTGAAGGTTTCTGGTTGGATGGCCTTGGGCACTGAGTACAGAAATTGGGATGTCATGGTGCGCTTGTACAAGACTTTGGTGAGGTTGTGTCTGGAGTTTTGTGATGGAAAGGTGCCTTTAAGATGTCAAGTGCAGAGAAGATTTCCAAAGACGGGGATGTAAGAGAATGGAGATGTTTGAAACCATGAGGGTCAGAGCAGGATTCCCAGTGTCCCAGGATTCAATAACGAAGGGCATTGGTTTTAACTGGAAGAGCAGAGATTTAATAGGAACCTGAGAGGTAATCTTATCCCCAGAGGGTGGTCAGTATGTGGAATGAGCTGCCAGAGGAAAGGGGGGAGGCAGGTACGTTAATGAGCTCTAAACGATACTTGGACAGGTAAACAGATAGGAATGTTTGAGAGGGATATTGGCCAATCTATGGTAATTTGGATGAAGTTAGATGGGAATGTTAGTCTGCATGTACCAGTTGAGCTGAAGGGTCTGTGAGTCACAGTGTTCACCCGTGCGGCCTGCTTCAACCATTTCCTGTTTATATTGCAGATTTCCAGCATCTGTGCTCTGATTTCAGTTTCAGATCCACTTCGTTTCAAATTCCTTATGGTGAATTGTCTGGCGTGTTGGTCCAGGCCTTTTTCCCACCACTTTTGAAGTTACTCTTGCTTTAAATAGAAATGGATTGTTTTTGCTGCTGTTGGAATGTGGATTGCTGTTTTCCTGGAGGATTACTCTGCTCCTGAACTCTGTCAATCCGCTTGCCTGGGGGAGGAGGGTGATCCACGCCTCGACTGTCCTGGTCAGCTGGCCCGCTTGACCTCAAGTCTTCCTCTTCGCATGTTGTTTGATGGCACTCAGTCAGTAAGAGAATGTGTGAGAGCAGGAATAAGCCTGCTTCAGCAGTCACTGACTACAGCTACTGTAGCTCAGTGGAAAGACATACCAGTTGGTAGGTCAACTGGTCATTGGAAACTGTCCCCTGGTTTGGCTAGAATTAAATTGGGAGATTGCTGGATGACATGGCCCAAAGGTTTGATTCTGAGCTGATCAGGAGAGAGCCTGCTCCAGCACCTACTGATTACGACTGTTGTACCTGGTCCCTTGATTCCCTCATTATCCAGAAACCCATTGCTGTACATTTGGAATGACTTGTGATAGGTCCCCCACCGCTCCCCCCAGACGGGTCCCCCACCGCTCCCCTTGGGTAGGTCCCCCACCGCTCCCCCCAGACAGGTCCTCCACCACTCCCCCCAGACGGGTCCCCCACCGCTCCCCCCAGACGGGTCCCCCACCGCTCCCCTTGGGTAGGTTCCCCCACCGCTCCCCCCAGACGGGTCCCCCACCGCTCCCCTTGGGTAGGTCCCCCACCGCTCCCCCCAGATGGGTCCCCCACCGCTACCCCCAGACGGGTCCCCCACCGCTACCCCCAGACGGGTCCCCCACCGCTCCCCTTGGGTAGGTCCCCCACCACTCCCCCCAGATGGGTCCCCCACCGCTCCCCTTGGGTAGGTCCCCCACCGCTCCCCCGGACGGGTCCCCCACCGCTCCCTTTGGGTAGGTCCCCCACCCCTCCCCCCAGACGGGTCCCCCACCGCTCCCCTTGGGTAGGTCCCCCACCGCTCCCCCCAGACGGGTCCCCCACCACTCCCCTTGGGTAGGTCCTCCACCGCTCCCCTTGGGTAGGTACCCCACCGCTCCCCCCAGACGGGTCCCCCACCACTCCCCTTGGGTAGGTTCCCCCACCGCTCCCCCGGACGGGTCCCCCACCGCTCCCTTTGGGTAGGTCCCTCACCGCTCCCCCAAGACGGGTCCCCCACCGCTCCCTTTGGGTAGGTCCCCCACCGCTCCCCCAAGACGGGTCCCCAACCGCTCCCCTTGGGTAGGTCCCCCACCGCTCCCCCAAGACGGGTCCCCCACCACTCCCCCCAGACGGGTCCCCCACCACTCCCCTTGGGTAGGTCCCCCACCGCTCCCCCCAGACGGGTCCCCCACCACTCCCCTTGGGTAGGTCCCCCACCGCTCCCCCAAGACGGGTCCCCCACCACTCCCCCCAGACGGGTCCCCCACCACTCCCCTTGGGTAGGTCCCCCACCGCTCCCCCCAGACGGGTCCCCCACCACTCCCCTTGGGTAGGTCCCCCACCGCTCCCCCCAGACGGGTCCCCCACCGCTCCCCCCAGACGGGTCCCCCACCACTCCCCTTGGGTAGGTACCCCACCGCTCCCCCCAGACGGGTCCCCCACCACTCCCCTTGGGTAGGTCCCCCACCGCTCCCCCCAGACGGGTCCCCCACCGCTCCCCCCGGACAGGTCCCCCACCACTCCCCTTGGGTAGGTCCCCCACCGCTCCCCCCAGACGGGTCCCCCACCACTCCCCTTGGGTAGGTCCCCCACCGCTCCCCCCAGACGGGTCCCCCACCGCTCCCCTTGGGTAGGTCCCCCACCACTCCCCCCAGATGGGTGCCCCACCGCTCCCCTTGGGTAGGTCCCCCACTGCTCCCCTCACTCTCTAGTACGGAATTCCAAAGGTTCGCCATCCTCTGGGTGAACTCTCCCTGTCTTAGTCCGAAATCCCCCACCCCTTATTCTCAAATGATGTCACCCCGACCTGGACTCTTCAGTCAGAGGAGATGTCCTACTTGCATTCAGCCTGTCAAGTTGTATGAATTCATTGCTGTAATGATATAGTTCCTCATTCCCCTGTGCTCGAGTGAATACAGTCTCTGTCTCCTCAGTCACTCCTCCTTCAGCAAGCCCATAGTTTTATAGAACCGGCTTCACTATTCTCCATCTTTGATAAATACGTCCTTCAGAGAGCGCTGAACACAGAGCAGTACCACTCTAGACTTGCAGATCTTGATGCAGCTTATACTAAATATCCCTTTCTCACACAGAGTGCGTTCCACACACTGCCCGTGGTGGAGGCATTTACAACAGGGTCTTTTAAGAGACTATTAGGTAGGTACATGGAGCTTAGAAAAATAGAGGACTATGCGGTAGGGTTTTTCTAGGCAGATTCTGGATTAGATTACATGGTTAGTATAAAAATGTGGGCCGAAGGGCCTGTAATAGAAACATAGAAAACCTACAGCACAGTGCAGGCCCTTCGGCCCACAAAGCTGTGCCGAACATGTCCTTTTCCGAGAAAGGACATGTAGCCCTCTAGTTTTATTTTCCTGAGCTCCATGTACCTATCCAGCAGTCTCCTAAAAGACCCTATCGTATCCACCTCCACCACCGTCGCCGGCAGCCCATTCCACACGCTCACCACTCCTTCCTTAAAACCTCACCCCTGACATCTCCTCTGTCCCTGCTTCCAAGCACCTTAAAATTGTGCCCTCTCGTGTTAGCCAATTCAGCCCTGGGAAAAAGCCTCTGACTATCCACATGATCAATGCCTCTCATCATCTTATACACCTCTGTCAGGTCACCTCTCATCCTCTGCCGTTCCAAGGAGAAAAGGCCGAGTTCACCCAACCTGTTTTCATAAGGCATGCTCCCCAATCCAGGCAACATCCTTGTAAATCTTCTCTGCACCCTTTCTATGGCTTCCACATCCTTCCTGTAGTGAGGTGACCAGAACTGAGCACAGTACTCCAAGTGGGGTCTGACCAGGGTCCAATATAGCTGCAACATTACCTCTCGGCTCCTAAATTCAATTCCACAGTTGATGAAGGCCAATACACCATACGCCTTCTTAACCACAGAGTCAACCTGCGCAGCTGCTTTGAGCGTCCTATGGACTCGGACCCCAAGATCCCTCTGATCCTCCACACTGCCAAGAATCTTACCATTAATACTATATGCTGCCAACATATTTGACCTACCAAAATGAACCACTTCACACTTACCTGGGTTGAACTCCAACTGCCACTTCTCAGCCCAGTTTTTTTCAAATTAAAAGTCAGGTAGTGTTACGGGTTCAATGTCCACTTAGGAATCAGGGGAAGAAGCTGTTCCTGAATCGTTGAGTGTGTGCCTTCAGGCTTCTGTATCTCCTACCTGATGGTAACAGTGAGAAATGGGCGTGCCCTGGGTGCTGGAGGTTCTTAATAATGGACGCTGCCTTTCTGAGACACCACTCACCGAAGATGTCCTGAGTACTTTGTAGGCTAGTGATTTACAACCTTCTGTAGCTTCTTTCAGTCCTGTGCAGTAGCCGTTCGATACCAGACAGTGATGCAGCCTGTCTGAATGCTCTCCACTGTACAACTATAGAAGTTTTTGAGTGTATTTGTTAACATGCCAAATCTCTTCAAACTCCTAATGAAGTATAGTTGCTGTCTTGCCTTCTTTATAACTACATCGATATGTTGGGACCAGGTTAGATCCTCAGAGATCTCGACACCCAAAACTTGAAAGTGCTCACTCTCTCCACTTCTGATCCCTCTATGAGGATTGGTACATGTTCCTTCATCTTACCCTTCCTGAAGTCCACAATCAGCTCTTTCATCTTACTGACATTGAGTGCCAGGTTGTTGCTGTGACACCACTCCACTAGTTGGCATATCTCACTCCTGTATGCCCTCTCGTCACCACCTGAGATTCTACCAACAATGGTTGTATCGTCAGCAAATTTGTAGATGGTATTTGAGCTATGCCTAGCCACACAGTCATGTGTATATAGAGAGTAGATCTGTGGGCTAAGCACACACCCCTGAGGTGTGCCAGTGTTGATCGTCAGCGAGGAGGAGATGTTATCACCAATCCGCACAGATTGTTGTCTTCTGGTTAAGAATTCGTGGATCCAATTGCAGAGGGAGGTACAGAGGCCCAGGTTCTAAAACTTCTCAATCATTATGGTGGGAATGATGGTATTTTGGGAATGAAAGGGTTAATGTACGAACAGTGTATGAGGACTCTTGACTTGTACTCACTGAGTTTAGGAGAACGAGGAGGAACCTCACTGAAACCTGTTGAATATTGTGGTCATAGAGAAGATGAGTGGGAGAGTCTCGGACTAGAAGGCACAGGCTCAGAGAACAGGGTTTTCTGTAAGGAGAAAGTTCATTTGGCTGGAGGGTCGTGACTCTGAAATTCATTAATGCCGGCACGTGTAGAGGCCATCATGGGGTATTCAGAGCAGTGGTGGATGGATTGTTACAGATTCAGCAAGAATAAATACGTAAGTGAGGCAGGGTTTTTTTTATAACAAATAAAACATTTATTAAACACTGAAAAACAAACCCCCAAAAGTAAACAGACCACTAGCGTAACCGGAAATCAGCTGCTGTGCGGCAGCTTAAACAGTTCTTAAAGGAATGAAGTGAAAACGGTTCTTAAAGCGATGTTGCAAAAACAGTTCTTCAAAGTAGTACTGCAAAAGTTCAAAATGCTTACAGTCCATTAAAGGAGAGACTTTTTAGACAATTTAAATTCTCTTTCACGTCATGTTGTTGCGGTTCCCAGTCAAACTATACTTTTCCCGGAGAATTTACGAAGATGAAAATGAAACGGCTTACAGGCACTGACCTTTCCGTGACAAAACTGTACCCAACCTTTCTGCTCTCAGCGCAGGGGCTAACACAGGCACAGTCAATGAATTCCTTCCAAATGAGGATCAAACAGGGTCGAACCTGTTTCACCGTCGAAATCGACTTTCCTCGATCTTTAACTCCCGAACTCCGATCTTCACTCTCCACTGATTCTCAACCAGCAGTATTATAAAGAAACTGCCGGCAATGACCTTTTAAACTTTCGGCATTAAACCTTTCAACCAAACTGCGTCATAATATTGGACCATGCAGTGGCATGGAGTTAAAATGGCAAATCCAGCCACGAACTACCCTAACCCTAATGCGAGGTCCTCCTTTTATACCCTGTAAAAAAAACACAAAAAAAACCTGTCACATGACCTCTCCTGGCAGGAAAATGACGTCACTCCACCATCACAAGACCACTACCTTAAGTCCAGTATAGCTTCAACACCACTGTCATGTGACAAGTACAAGATACCCACGGGTACATAACAGGATACTTAATTAGAAAGGCATCAATGGTTGGTGGGAGAATGGAGCTGAGAGCAAAAAACAAATCAGCCAGGATCAAAAAGTGGTGCAGACGTGACAGACTGAATGGGGGAACTCTGCTCCTACAACTTACAGCCTTACAGAACAAAGCAGCAACACCCCCCCCCCCCCCCCCAATTGGATTTTGTGGCTGCTCTCCACAGCTGGCTGTCCAGCTGTTACACACATGTAACAAGGCCAAAGACACACATCTGGCTGAGAACTTGCTCAGACACAGAACAGATTTGCATTCGGCCCGGTTGGCCTTGTAAATCCTCACAAACACCTAATGTTGGATTTCGGGCTGCTGTCCCACAGAATGAGTAATAATCGTCACACGGACAGATAAGACACACAAGATTGACGACATTGGACCCTGAAGCAGGACAACAGGCTTTTGAATATTGACAATTCCTCGCCCTCAACCCACTCGGTTCCTCCAGCAGCTTGAGTGTTACTGGGCTCCTCCGTCACACCACTGGATAGGCCGACGAGCAGAGCTGCTGGCAGAATTGGTCCACAGGAGATGTAACTATGAACCGGAACAAGCCATCTTCCCATGTCTCAACTACCACAGGGTGATCTCTGGCTGGTCGAGTCACTGAGTTCAACTCAGTCTCCTGTACCTCCCTGGCTTATCCCTTGGACAAAGGAACCACATTTGCCATCCTCCATTTGTCTGGAACCTCATCTGTTGGAGCCTGGCTTCTCTTCCCCCGCCTTCCACACCAATCTGGGATTCAGCTTCAGGAGATTAATTCGGCAGTAGCCGGACGAAAGCATTTAATGCCGCCTCCTGATGCATTTATTTATCACGTGCGTTAAATCATATGGTGAAATGTTCCATTTACTTCCAAACCAATGACCTGAGGATATGCTGGAGGCATGAAAATGTCGCTACAAAATGTCGCTGAAAATGTCGCTACAAAATCCAGCATCGAAATATCTTGCCCACAGTGTTCGGCAGAGAACTACAGGAAACCCTGCCTCTCCACCCCCCCCCCCACACAGTTTCTCCTACGTAACGAAAACAGCTTAAATGGCCCCACGTCCTCAGCTCTGCACAAGTTGAGATTTTTGCCCCCTTTTCCAGTTATCCTCTTGCCCTTCATTTACCTAAATTGCTTTGGGATTTTCCTCGTCCACGAGTGACATTTCATTGTTGTTTATTGCCGTCAGTGTGACTCTCTCTCCAGCCTGTGATTCCGCTGACATCCAGGACGTCATCCTGCTTTTGCTTTTGTCGGTTACACTTTTGAATGACTCCCACTTGCTGGATTTCATCCTCCCTGTCCTGTTATATGAAAGTGATGCCAACATATCCCCAAATCATTGCCTTCACTACGAGTCCATTCTTAGCCCCTTCCGTAACTACCTTGAAACCTGCAGCGTTCTGGTCATTATCCACAAAACACTCATACCTTTCCATTCCCGTGATCTGGTCTAACACTTCCCCTTCTCGGCTCAAAGTGGATGCACTTTAAACACCCCACCGCTTCGACCCCCTGAACAGTGAAGCCGTCCCAACTCGTACACTGGGAGCTGAAATCCTGACTACTATCACCAGTTCCTCTCATTTCTCTCTGCTGACTGCTGGGAGGCTGCCTCCAGCAAAGTGATCACCCCCTTTGGGTTGCTGAGCCCCATCCACACAACCTCGCCTGAAGAAGCTTCTAGGATCAAAGTCAACAGTCAAACTAACTTTTCTTTACCTAAGTACATACATGTCAGCTTCTGCTATCTTGAGATTCATTTTCTTGCAGACATTTACAGGGAATATTAAATAAAATAGAATTTATAAAAAAAATCTATAAGCAAATACAAAACAAAAACAAACATGCTAAAGAACACAAATTGTGTAAATAAATAAATGAAACTGAGAACATGAAAGTGGGTCCATAGGTTGTGAAGTCATTTCAGTGTTGAGGTGAGTGAAGTTATCCACACCAGTTCAGGAGCTTAATGTGTGGAATCAATTCAGTGTTGGGGTGAGTGAAGTTATCCACACCAGTTCAAAAGCCTGATGTGTGGAATCAGTTCAGTGTTGCGGTGAGTGAAGTTATCCACACTGGTTCAGGAGCCTGATGTGTGGAATCAGTTCAGTGTTGGGGTGAGTGAAGTTATCCACACCAGTTCAGGAGCCTGATGTGTGGAATCAGTTCAGTGTTGCGGTGAGTGAAGTTATCCACACTGGTTCAGGAGTCTGATGTGTGGAATCAGTTCAGTGCTGGTGTGAGTGAAGTTATCCACACCAGTTCAGGAGCCTGATGTGTGGAATCAGTTCAGTGTTGCGGTGAGTGAAGTTATCCACACTGGTTCAGGAGCCTGATGTGTGGAATCAGTTCAGTGTTGAGGTGAGTGAAGTTATCCACACTGGTTCAGGAGCCTGATGTGTTGAATCAGTTCAGTGTTGGGGTGAGTGAAGTTATCCACACTGGTTCAGGAGCCTGATGTGTGGAATTAGTTCAGTGTTGCGGTGAGTGAAGTTATCCACACCAGTTCAGGAGCCTGATGTGTGGAATTAGTTCAGTGTTGGGGTGAGTGAAGTTATCCACACCAGTTCAGGAGCCTGATGTGTGGAATCAGTTCAGTGTTGGGGTGAGTGAAGTTATCCACACCAGTTCAGGAGCCTGATGTGTGGAATCAGTTCAGTGTTGAGGTGAGTGAAGTTATCCACACCAGTTCAGGAGCCTGATGTGTGGAATCAGGTCAGTGTTGTGGTGAGTGAAGTTATCCACACTGGTTCAGGAGCCTGATGTGTTGAATCAGTTCAGTGTTGGGGTGAGTGAAGTTGTCCACACTGGTTCAGGAGCCTGATGTGTTGAATCAGTTCAGTGTTGGGGTGGGTGAAGTTATCCACACTGGTTCAGGAGCCTGATGTGTGGAATCAGTTCAGTGTTGGGGTGAGTGAAGTTATCCACACTGGTTCAGGAGCCTGATGGTCGGAGGGTACTGCTAGAAAGTTTGTGAACCCTGCAGAATTTTCTCTAGTTCTGCATAAATGTCACCTAAAATGTGATCAGATCTTCATTTAAGTCCGAAAACTAGAAAAATAAAACCCAACTAAATAAATAACACAAAGCATTATGCTTGTTCATTGAGAGATAAATGATACAACATTACGTGTATTTGTTGGAAAAGGTATGTGAACCTTTGCTTTCAGTAACTGGTGTGTCCCCCTTGTACAGCAATAACTTCAACCAAACAGTTCCGGTAACTGTTGATCAGTCCTGCATATAACTTGTAGGAATTTTAGGCCATTCCTCCTTACAAAACAGTTTTGACTCTGGGATGTTAGAGAGCTTCCCTGCCTGAACTGCTCCTTCCACAACATTTCTATAGGGCTAAGACCTTTCTTTTGGATCATTGTCTTGTTGCATTATCCAACTTCTGTTAAGCTTAGGTGATGGACTGCTACCCTGGCATTCTCCTGTAAAATGTCTTCATACAATTTTGAATTCATTGCTCCCTCAATGAAGCTGTCCAGGCCCTGAGACACCAAAGCAGCCCCAAACCTTGACACACCTTCCGCCACGCTTCTCAGTTGTGTGTTGGTGGGCTGTGGCCTTTATGCTGTGAACGTAACAATGTGCATTACTGCCGGAAGGTACAGCTTTTATCTCATCTGTCTGCTGAACATTGTCCCAGAAGCGTTGTAGAACACCCATGTGTTCTTTTGCAAACTTGAGACGTGCAACAGTGCTTTACCTTTGGAGAGCAGTGGTTTCCTTTGTGGTTTTCCTCCTTGAACACCATTCTTGTTCAGTGTTTTACTTACAGTGGACTTTAGTAAGTTCTAGAGATTTCTGCAGGTCATTTGCTGCTACCCTTGGGTTCTTTTTCACCTTCTTCAGCATTGCACGTTGTGCTCTTGGGGTGATCTTTGCAGGATGCCCACTGCTAGGGAGAGTAGCAACAGTTCTGAATTTCCTCTGATTGCAGACAGTTTCACTTACAGATTCAGATTCAGTTTATTGTCATTTAGAAACCACAAATGAAATGCAGTTAAAAAATGAGACAACATTCCTCCAGAATGATATCACAAAAGCACACGACAAAACAGACTACACCAGAAAATCCACATAATGTTTGTCAATCCCCAATCCAGAGTCCGGTGAGGCTGCTGCGTATTATTATCGCGCTATCGTCTTAGTGCGTTCCCTGGAAAGGAGCTCCAAAGCCACCAGCCAAACAAGACCAAAAACCAAAGCTACAAGACCTGCACAAGACCACATAGTTACAACACATAGTTTCAACAGTGCAAACAATAGCATAATTGATAAAAAATAAAAGACCATGGGCACAGTTAAAATAGTCTAAAGATGTTGAAAGGCTATAAGTTCGAAAGAAACCACCACACAGTTTCCACAAGTCCTCAGGGTCCCGACAGACTCGCCATCCCATGCCGGCAGCAGAAGGGAATACCCCCGCTATGGACTTCCACGGAGCTGCCATCTTGGATTACT
Source organism: Hypanus sabinus (assembly GCF_030144855.1). Lineage (NCBI taxonomy): Eukaryota > Metazoa > Chordata > Chondrichthyes > Myliobatiformes > Dasyatidae > Hypanus > Hypanus sabinus. The sequence continues at coordinate 159,579,918 of NC_082715.1, read as the reverse complement.
GTGGACTGATTGGCACACAGGTGTTTAGAAATGCTCTTGTTGCCTTTTCCAGCTTCATGCATCTCTACAATTCCTCTAAGGTCCTCTGAAAATTGTTTTAACCGAGGCATGGTGCACATCAACAGATCTTTCTTGAAGAGCAGACTCTGTCAGTAACCTGACTGTCTTTTTATAGGGCAGGACACCACTACAAACCACACCTCCAATCTCATCTCATTGACTGGAACACCTGACTCCAAGTAGCTTTTGTAGAAGGCATTACGCCAGAGTTTGACATACTGTTTCACACAAATACATGTAATACTGGATCAGTTTTCTCGATAAATAAATATTTTTTTGTGTTATATTTTTAATTGGGTTCTCTATCTGGTTTCAGGATATATGTGAAGATCTGATCACATTTTAGGTGATATTTCTGCAGAAATAGAAAAAACTTTGTTGGGTTCACAAACTTGCTAGCAGCACTGTAGCTATTCCCGAGTGTGGTAGCGTGGGACCTGAGATTCTGATAGTCCCTTCTCAATCGTAATAGCGAGAAGAGAGTGTAGCCTGGATGGTCGGTGACCTCGATGATGGGCTCTGCTATCTATTGGCAGGTGATCTGCAATTGCCTTCCCTCAGGACACTTACTCAACTCATCTAGATCCCTCTGTAAACCCTGAGGATTGTCAATAAGATGACTGGACTACAATAAGTAGGGGTCGGGGGCACACCTGGGGGAAGAAACAGCGGCCGTGCCCTGGCACAGAGTCTGGCCCTGTGGCTCAGAAGGGTAGAGAACGGAGGAGGATGGCAGCAGTGATAGGAGATTCTGTTAGTCAAGGGGACAGATTGGTGATTTTGTGGACATGAAAAGGAAACATGGATGGTAGTTTGCCTCTTGCATACCAGGTTCCACAATGTTTCTGGATGCAACCACAATATCCTGAAAAGGGAGGGAGAACAGCCAGAGGTCGTGGTACGTATTGGTACCAATGACATCGGTAGGAAAAGGGAGGAGGACCTGAAAACTACGGGGAGTTAGGACGGAAGCTGAGAAGCAGAACCTCGAGGGTAGTAATCTCAGGATCACTGCCTGTGCCACGCGACAATGAGAATAGGAATAGAATGATTTGGCAGATAAATGCATGGCTGAAGAATTGGAGTGGGGAGCAGTGATTCAGATTTCTGGATAATTGGGACCTCTTCTGGGACAGGGGAGTCTTGAACAGAAGGAAGTGGTTGCACTTGAATCCGAGGGAGGGGCAATATTCTTGCGGGCAGGTTTACTAGAGCTGTTGGGAGTGGTTTAAACTAATATGGCAGGAGGATAGGAACAAGTATGATAGAGCTGAGGATGAGCCAGCGGGTGTACAAGCAGTTGATTGGTGTAACGTGAATGTAAGGAAGGACAAGCCAATGGCTGGGTACAAATGCAGACAGATAAAGAGTTAATTTTTACCACAGAGGCAGAATTCAAAAGGGCGAAGAATGCAGGACTGAAGATGCTGTATTTAAATGCACCTAACATTCGGAGTAAGGTGGACAAACTCGTGGCGTGGTTAAGAGGCTGGTCAGTATGACGTTGTGGACATCACTGAGTCGTGGCTGAAAGAAGGTCATAGTTGAGAGCTTAACATCAAAAGATTTATTTTGTATCGAAAGGACAGGCTGGACAGCACAGGCAGTGGTGTGGCTCAGTTAGTTAAAGATGGAATTGCATCTTTAGAAGGAAGTGTAATAGGCTTGAGTCTTTGTGGGTGGAAATTTGCTGATGATACTAAGCTGGGTGGCAGTGTGACGTGATGAGGATGTTAGGAGAATTCAGGGTGACTTGGATAGGCTGGGTGAGTGGGCAGATACTTGGCAGATGACGTTTAATGTGAATAAGTGTGAGGTTATCCACTTTGGGAGTAAGAACAGGAAGGCAGATTATTATCTGAACGGTGTAGATTTAGGTAAGGGAGAAATACAAAGAGATCTAGGAGTCCTTGTTCATCAGTCACTGAAGGTGAATGAGCAAGTGCAGCGGGCAGTGAAGAAGGCTAATGGAATGTTGGCCTTTATTACAAAGGGAATTGAGTACAAGAGCAAGGAAATCCTCTTGCATTTGTACAGAGGCCTGGTGAGACCACACCTGGAGTATTGTGTACAGTTTTGGTCTCCAGGGTTAAGGAAGGACATCCTGGCTGTAGAGGAAGTGCAGCGTAGATTCACGAGGTTAATTCCTGGGATGTCCGGACTGTCTTACGCATAGAGAGTGGAGAGACTGGGCTTGTACCCGCTGGAATTAAGGAGATTGAGAGGGGATCTGATTGCAACATATAAAATTATTAAGGGATTGGACAAGATAGAGGCAGGAAATATGTTCCAGATGCTGGGAGATTCCAGTACCAGAGGGCATGGTTTGAGAATAAGGGGTCAGTCATTTAGGATGAAGTTAAGGAAAAACTTCTTCTCCCAGAGAGTTGTGGGGGTCTGGAATGCACTGCCTCGGAAGGTAGTTGAGGCCAATTCTCTGGATGCTTTCAAGAAGGAGCTAGATAGGTATCTTATGGATAGGGGAATCAAGGGATATAGGGACAAGGCAGGAACCGGGTATTGATAGTAGATGATCAGCCATGATCTCAGAATGGTGGTGCAGGCTTGAAGGGCCGAATGGTCTACTTCTGCACCTATTGTCTATTGGACTGCAAGGGTTAAAAAGCCATTACTGGAATCGTATATAGGCCTCCAAGTCGTAGCCAAGGTGTGGGGTTGAGATTGGAAAAGGCATGTACGAACACAATTGTAATTGGGAAAAGCAGGTTGGTGTCTGATCACAAGAAGGGAATTTGCCTGTGAGGTGACTTTTTAGAGCAGCTTGTCCTTGAGCCTATGCAGGGAATAGGCTATCTTAGATTAGCTGTTGCATAATAACCTAGATCTTATTAGGGAGCTTAATGTAATGCAGGGGTTTTACATTCCGTGCACCAATTTTTTCATGCACAGGTTCAGATATGCCGTACAACTCTCATACCCCCATTCAATTCTTGTAAAAATATGTTAATATAGACATATTCAGCATTTTTACATGATACATTGATTTAATATAAAACAAGATAAACGTTACTTACCTTAATGAGACTTTTAACAAATATATTTTGTCTTCTTTTGATTTCTTCCTTTTTCTTAATCACATATTCTTTCTGTAACTCAGACCCAAGCACTAGCTTCAGTTTTCCTTCTATTTCAGTCTGATGTTGTGTTTTATAGTGTCTATTAAGATCATGTCTTCTATTATATAAGAAAGTGCTTTCGCAAACAATGCACTGACGGACCCACTATAAATAAGAACTCATTTTCCCACTGTTCATTGAATTCATGCTTACTATCACTTCCTGCTTTTCTTTTGCTCATTTTCTTTTGCACTGTGATGGGTAACTGAATGTAAGTACAAGGTTTAATTTTCAAAAAAATTACAAAACTGCAAATGTTCACAAAGGACAACTCCATAGCGCAAGTGTGTCAATTGTAAACTGGCAAAAACCTGCGATGCACCGCTGGTGTAGACGCCTGGCGCTTAAGGATCAAACAAGTATCAAACGTGTATTGAACAGTTATGGAATGAGTGCAGAACAAAAGTCCTTCTTTCCTAGTTTGACTCAATGAACATTTTTTAAAAACTGAAAACAGATTAATGTGAAAGAAGATAACATTTGCCAAAAGATGTGCACAAAATAATAAAGACGCTAAAAATAATTGATTTTAAAAATAATATAAACATTTATATTAAATTTTTATTTATAATAAAAAATTAAAAATAAATAATATTAAAAATAATAGATTTATTCTCACCAAAACCCATTTCTAGCTCTAAGCTACTTGAATTCCTGTTAGAAATCGGTTTTTGGTTAATACTTTTTGCGTGAATAGGCTTACTTTTTTTTATTATCGTCACAGGGGTGCAATGTGCCGCTTCTAATCATACAATGCGCCATAGGTTGGCCATCCCTGATGTAATGGAACCCTTAGGAGGCAGTGATCATAATATGATTGAATTCATACTGCAATTGGAGAGGGAGAAGCACAAGTCACACATTTCAGTAACGCAATGGAATAAAGGGAATTCCGGAGGCATGAGAGAGGAGCTTGCCCAGGTGGGTTGGAGGGGATACTGGTGGGGATGACGGCAGAACAGAGATGGCTGAAGCTTCTGGGAATCGTTCACAAGGTGCAGGATGTATTTGTCCCACAGAATAAGAAGTTGTTCTCAAATGGGAGGGGTAGGCAACGTGGCTGACAAGGGAAATTAAGGACTGCGTAAAAGCCAAGGAAAGGGCATGTAAGGTAGCAAAAGTGAGTGGGAAGTTAGATGATTGCAAAGCTTTTAAAATCCAAAAAAAAAGGCAACTAAAGAAGCTATAAGAAAGGAAGAGATGAAACATGGGGGCAGACTAGCCAATAGTATAAAGCAGAATACCAGAAGTTTTTTCAGTTATGTAAAGAGTAAAAGGGAGTGAGAGTTCATATTGAACCACTGGAAAATGATGCTGGTGAGGTAGTAATGGGAGACAAAGAAATGGCAGATGAACTTAATGAGTATTTTACATTAGTCTTCACTGTGGAATTCACTAGCAGTGTGCCAGAGGCCCGTGAGTGTCAGGGGCAGGAGTGAGAGCCATTGCTATTACAAAGGAAAAAAAGTGCCAGGCAAACTCAAAGGCCTTATGGTGGATAAGTCACCTGGACCAGGTTGACGGCATCCCAGAGTCCTGAGAGAGGTTGCTGAAGAGATAACGGATGCATTGGTCATGATCTTTCAAGAATCACTTGATTCTGGCGTGGTCCTGGAGGACTGGAAAATAGCAAATGTCACTCCACTCTTTAAGAAGGGAGGAAGGCAAAAGAAAGGACATTATAGTCCAGTTAGCCGAACCTCGGTCGTTGGGTAAGTGTTGGAGTCTATTATTAAGGATGAGGTTTTGAGGTACTTGGAGACTAATGATAAAAAAAAGTCAAAGCCAGCATGGTTTCTGTGATGGGAAATCTTGCCTGACAAATCTGTTAGAGTTCTTCAAGGAAGTAACAAGCAGGGTGGACAAAGGAGAGGCAGTGGTTGTCAATTACTTGGATTTTCAGAAGGTATTTGATAAGGTGCCACACCTGAGGCTGTTCAACAGGATAAAATCCCATTGCATTACAGGAAAGATACTGGCAGGGATAGAGGAATGGCTGACAGGCAGGAGGCAGTGAGTGGGAATAAAGGGGCCTTTTCTGGTCGGCAGCCAGTGACTAGTGGTGTTCCACAGGGGTCAGTACTGGGACCGCTACTTTTCACATTGTTTGTCGATGATTTGAATAATGGAACTGATGGCTTTGTGGCAAAATTTGCAGATAATACACAGATAGGAGGAGGGGTAGGTAGTGATGAGGAAGCAATTCGATTGTAGCAATTCTTGGACAAATTGGAAGAATGGGCAAAAAAGTAGCAGATGGAATACAGTGTTGGGAAATGTATGATAATGCATTTTGGTAAAAGGAACAATGGTGCTAACTATTATCTAAATGGGGAGAAGGTGCAAATGTACAGACTGAGACTGTGGTAAAGAAGGCAAATGCATTGCTGGCATTTATTTCAAGGGGAATTGAATTTCAAACCAAGGAGATAATGCTGAACCTTTATAAGGCACTAATTATGCCATGCTTGGGCCCCATATCACAGAAAGGATGTGTTGTCAATGGAGAGTCCAGAGGAGGTTCATGAGGATGATTTTGGGAATGAAGAGGTTAACATTTGAGAAATGTTTGGCAGCTTTGGACCTGTACTCACTGGAATTTAGAAGAATGCAGAGGAATCTCATTGAAACCTACCGAATGTTGAAAGGACTAGATAGGGTGGATGTGGAGAGGATGTTTCCCATGGTGGGGGTATCCAGAACTAGAGGGCGCAGCCTCAGAGTTGAGGGGTGACCCTTTAGAGCAGAGTTATGGAGGAATTTTTTAATCCAGAATTTAGTGAATCCGTGGAATGCTCTGTCAGGTCCATGGGTATATTTAAGGCGGGGGTCGATGGTTTCCTGATCGGTCAGGGCATCAGAGGATATGGTGAGAAGGCAGGTGTGTGGGGTTGAGAGTGGGGTCTGGGATCAGCCATGATGGAGCAGACTTGATGGGCTGAATGGCCTAATTCTGCTCCTGTGTCATGGGCAACCCCTTGTGCATTCTCATCCCACTTATTGATACAAGTGACAAATAGCAACAAGCCAATCGACCAACCCGCTGATGCAAACAACACATTTCACTGTATGTTGTGACGTGCATGTGACAAATAATGCTGCTTTTTAAATACCAATGAGCGAGCCCAGCAGTGATCCCTGAGGAACACCACTTGCGATAGGCCTCCAGTCTGATAAACAGCTTTCCAGGGCAGGCTGTCATACAGACGGTAACAGATATCTTACTGAAGTTAATGTTGAATGCACCTACTGCACTGCCATCATTAACCTTCTTATTACTTAAAAAAAACTAATCAAAAGCATGAGACATGATTTCTCACACACAAAAGTGTCCTGTCATTTTTAATGCTTATTCCCCAGAATCCCCTCCAGTAACTTGCCTACCACACCTGTTAGGCTTGCTGGTCTACAGCTCTCAGGGTTTCCTCTGCAGCCCTTGCTAAACGAAGGCACAGTACTATTCCACCCTCATGTCTCCCAGCAGCTCACCCATCACTAGCGATGACAGAAGTATCTCCACAATTCCTTTTCTGGCTTCCCACAGTGGTCTCGGATGTACGCGGTCAGACTTTGGAGATTTATCTACAGTATCTGCATGACATCAAGCACCTCTTCTTCTACAACGTGGACAATCCCATTAACTGTAATGAGTTCTGAAGCTTTCATGTTCTTATCAATGAATAATACTCTGTCTTCCACCTTAACCACTCAGACTCCCTCAAATAAATAGAGGCAATGCAGTTCTTCAGGTGGATACGATGGGGTCCCTTAAGAGACTCCTGGATAGGCACATGAGCTTAGAAAAACAGAGGGCTATGGGCAACCCTGGGTAATTTCTAAATAAATACATGTTTGGCACAGCATTGTGGGCCGCAGTGCCCGTATCGCGCCGTAGGTTCTCGATGTTTCTATGTGCTTGTTGCAAAGCTCAGCACAGGGATATCGGAACCCTCTAGTCAAGCAGAGTTTGATACCTCTACTCAAGAAAGGCCCAGTCACCAGAGGCAAGGAGGCAGCTGATAGGCAGTGAAATATACTGATGAGGGTAAAGCAGTTGTAGGCAGTGAAATATACTGATGAGGGTAAAGCAGTTGTAGGCAGTGAAATATACTGATGAGGGTAAAGCTGTGCTGAACATCTACTTTCTTCAGAAATTTCCTAGAATTACCTATTTTTTTAAGCTCCACAAACCTGTCCAGGAGTCTCTTCAAAGACCCTATCGTTTCCGCCTCCACCACCGTCACCATCAGCCCATTCCACACACTCACCACTCTCTGAGTAAAAAATCTTACCCCTGACATCTCCTCTGTTCCTACTTCCAAGCACCTTAAACCTGTGTCCTCTCATGTTAGCCACTTCAGCCCTGGGAAAAAGCCTCTGACTATCCACACGATCAATGCCTCTCATCATCTTGTACACCTCTATCAGGTCACTTCTCATCCTCCGTCACTCCAAGGAGAAAAGGCCGAGTTCACTCAACCTATTCTCATAGGGCATGCTCCCCAATCCAGGCAACATCCTTGTAAATCTCCTCTGCACCCTTTCTATTGTTTCCACATCCTTCCTGTAGTGAGGCGACCAGAACTGAGCACAGTACTCCAAGTGGGGTCTGACCAGGGCCCTATATAGCTGTAACATTACCTCTTGGCTCTTAAACTCAATCCCGTGGTGATGAAGGCCAATACACCGTATGCCTTCTTAACCACAGAATCAACCTGTGTAGCAGTTTTGAGTGTCCTATGGACTCGGACCCCAAGATCCCTCTGATCCTCCACACTGCCCAGAGTCTTACCATTAATACTATGTTCTGTCATCATATTTGATCTTCCAAAATGAACCACTTCACACTTAACTGGGTTGAACTCCCATCTGCCAATTCTCAGCCCAGTTTTGCATCCTATCAGTGTCCCACTGTAACCTCTGACAGCCCTCCACACTATCCACAACATCTCCAACCTTTGTGTCATCAGCAAACTTACTAACCCATCCCTCCACTTCCTCATCCTGGTCATTTATAAAAATCACAAAGAGTGAGGGTCCCAGAACAGATCCCTGAGGCACATCACTGGTCACTGGCCTCCATGCAGAATATGACCCGTCTACATCTACTGCTCTTCCTTCATCAATATGTTTAGTCACATCCTCAAAAAATTCAGTCAGGCTCGTAAAGCGTGACCTGCCCTTGACAAAGCTGACTACTCCAATCATATACCTCTCCAAATGTTCATAAATCCTGCCTCTTAGGATCTTCTCCATCAACTTACCAACCACTGAAGTAAGACTCACTAGCCTATAATTTTCTGGGCTATCTCTACTCCCTTCCTTGAATAAGGGAACAACATCCACAACCCTCCAATCTTCCCGAAACTCTCCCGTCCCCATTGATGATGCAAAGATCATCGCCAGAGGCTCAGCAATCTCCTCCCACACCTCCCACAGTAGCCTGGGGTACATCCCGTCCAGTCCTGGCGACTTATCCAACTTGATGCTTTCCAAAAGCTCCAGCACATCCTCTTCCTTTATATCTACATACTCAGGCTTTTCAGTCTGCTGGAAGTCATCCCTACAATTGCCAAGATCCTTTTCCATAGTGAGTACTGAAGTAAAGTATTCATTAAGTACCTCTGCTATCTCCTCCGGTTCCATACACACTTTTCCACTGTCACACTTGATGGGTTCTATTCTCTCACGTCTTATCCTCTGGCTCTTCACATACTTGTAGAATGCCTTGGGGATTTGTGAACCTTTCTTAAGCTTTTCTTTTCTGCTTGACTAGATTTACAACAGCCTTTGTACACCACGGTTCCTGTACCCTACCATCCTTTCCCTGTCTCACTGGAACGTACCTATGCAGAACGTTTCACAAATATCCCCTGAACATTTGCCACAGTTCTGCTGTACATTTCCCTGAGAGCATCTGTTCCCAATTTATGCTTCCAAGTACCTACCTGATAGCCTAATCTTTCCCCTTACTCCAATTAAACGCTTTCCTAACTTGTCTGTGGTAAAGGAGATAGAATTGTGATCACCATCTCCAAAAAACTCTCCCACTGAGAGATCTGACACCTGACCGGGTTAATTTCCCAATATCAGGTCAAGTGCAGCCTCTCCTCCTGTAGGCTTATCTACATATTGTGTCAGGAAACCTTCCTGAACACACCTAACAAACTCTACCCCTTCTAATCTCCTCACTCCAGGGAGATGCCAATCAATATTTGGGAAATTAAAACCTCCCACCACAACAACCCTGTTATTATTACTGCTTTCCAGAATCTGTCTCCCTATCTGCTCCTCAATGTCCCTGTTACTATTGGGTGGTCTGTAAAAAACACCCAGTAGAGTTATTGACCCCTTCCTGTTTCTGACTACCACCCACAGAGACTCAGCTGACAATCCCTCCATGGGACAAGACTATTCTGGATTTAGTGTTATGTAATGAACAGTATTTGATAAGCAATCTTGCAGTAAAGGAACCATTAGGAGGTAGTGATCACAATATGATAAGTTTTTATCTGCAATTTGAGAAGGATAAGGGCAGCTCGGAGGTGTCAGTGTTGCAGTTAAACAGGGGAAACTATGGAGCCATGAGGGAGGAGCTGGCCAAAGTTAACTGAACGGATATCCTAGCAGAAAAGACAGTGGAACAGCAATGGCAGGTATTCTTGGGAATAATGCACAAGGTGCAAAATCAGTTCATCCCCCAGAGAAGGAAGGATTCAAAGGGGGGAAAGGGGCCACAGTGGTTGACAAAGGAAGTCAGAGATTGCATAGCATTAAAAAAAAGGAAATATGACAGAGCTAAGGTGAGTGGGAGGACAGATGATTGGGAAGTTTTTAAGGAACAACAGAACTTAACTAAAAAGACAATATGGGGAGAAAAAATAAGGTACGAATGCAAGCTAGCCAGGAATATAAAGGAGGATAGGAAAAGCTTTTTTAGGTATGTGAAGAGAAAGAAGATAGTTAAGAACAATGTTGGGCCCTTGAAGAATGAATTGGGTGAAATTGTTATGGGAAACAGAGAAATGGCAGATGAATTTAATGAGTACTTTAGATCTGTTTTCACTAAGGAAGACACAAGCAATCTCCCAGATGTATGGATGGGCCAAGGACATAGGGTAACAGAGGAAATGAAACAGATTGACATTAGGAAGGAAACGGTGATGAGTAGACTGATGGGACTGAAGGCTGACAAATCCCCAGGTCCAGATGGTCTGCATCCTAGGGTACTAAAGGAGGTGGCCCTGGAAATTGTGGATGCATTGGTAATCATTTTCCAATGTTCCTTAGATTCAGGATCAGTTCCTGAGGATTGGAGAATGGCTAATGTTATCCCACTTTTTAAGAAAGGAGGGAGGGAGAAAACGGAGAACTGTCGTCCTGTCAGCCTGACATCGGTGGTGGGGAAGATGCTAGAGTCCATTATTAAGGATGAAATAGTGGCATATCTAGATAGCAGTGATAGGATTGGGCCGAGCCAGCATGGATTTACCAAGGGTAAATCATGCTTGACTGATCTGTTGGAGTTTTTCGAGGATGTAACCAGGAAGTTAGACAGGGGAGATCCAGTGGATGTAGTGTACCTTGATTTTCAGAAGGAATTTGATAAGGTCCCACATAGGAGGTTGGTGGGTAAAATCAAAGCTCAGGGCATCAGGGGGAAGACATTGACATGGATAGAAAACTGGTTGGCTTGGATAGGCTGGGTGAGTGGGCAGATTCTTGGCAGATGACGTTTAATGTGAATAAGTGTGAGGTTATCCACTTTGGGAGTAAGAACAGGAAGGCAGATTATTATCTGAACGGTGTAGAGTTAGGTAAGGGAGAAATACAAAGAGATCTAGGAGTCCTTGTTCATCAGTCACTGAAGGTGAATGAGCAAGTGCAGCAGGCAGTGAAGAAGGCTAATGGAATGTTGGCCTTTATTACAAAGGGAATTGAGTACAAGAGCAAGGAAATCCTCTTGCATTTGTACAGAGCCCTGGTGAGACCACACCTAGAGTATTGTGTACAGTTTTGGTCCCCAGGGTTAAGGAAGGACATCCTGACTGTAGAGGAAGTGCAGCGTAGATCCACGAGGTTAATTCCTGGGATGTCCGGACTGTCTTACGCAGAGAGTTTAGAGAGACTGGGCTTGTACAGGCTGGAATTAAGGAGATTGAGAGGGGATCTGATTGAAACATATAGGATTATTAAGGGATTGGACAAGGTAGAGGCAGGAAATATGTTCCAGATGCTGGGAGAGTCCAGTACCAGAGGGCATGGTTTGAGAATAAGGGGTAGGTCATTTAGGACAGAGTTAAGGAAAAACTTCTTCTCCCAGAGAGTTGTGGGGGTCTGGAATGCACTGCCTTGGAAGGTAGTGGAGGCCAATTCTCTGGATGCTTTCAAGAAGGAGCTAGATAGGTATCTTATGGATAGGGGAATCAAGGGATATGGGGACAAGGCAGGAACCGGGTATTGATAGTAGATGATCAGCCATGATCTCAAAATGGCGGTGCAGGCTCAAAGCGCCGAATGGTCTACTTCTGCACCTATTGTCTATTGACTTCCTCCTTTTCTGCAGCTGTGACACTATCTCTGATCAGCAGTGCCATGCCTCCTCTTGACTCCCGCACTGTCTTTTCTGAAATATCTAAAGCCCGGCACTCGTAAGTAACCATTCCTGTCCCTGAGCCATCCAAGTCTCTGTAGTGGCCACAACATCATAACTCCAAGTGCTGATCCACGCTCTAAGCTCATCCGCTTTGTTCACAACACTCATTGCATTAAAATAGACACATCTCAAACCATCTGTCCCTTCTCTATCACCTGCCTATCCTCCTTCTTGCACTGTCTACAAGCTTTCCCTATTTGTGAGCCAACCACCCCTTCCGCTGTCTCTTCAGTTCGGTTCCCACTCCCCAACAATTCTAGTTTAAGTTGTTCCTTGATCAATATATTATATATGGTATATTGTTCCTTGATCAATACATTAGTTACTTACTGCCCATTATGCCACTGGCGTTTCGTGCTGCAATGAAGGTTCTCCATCTCTGTCTGTCCTTGGCCCTCTTCTCTATCATGTCCCAGGTGTGGTTCAGGGTCCTCAATTCTGCCTCCACAGTATGACGCCATGAGGCCTTCGGTCTCCCGTATTTCCTCCACCCTTCAGGAGTCCAGTAAGTGTTGTCTTGGAGTGGCCTCTCTTCTCATCACATGCCCAATCTGTCTCCAACATTTCCTCATGATGATTGTGGCTCTGTCCTCTGAGGAGTTAGAAATCCATCTTGGCCAGAAAATCAGGAGGATCTTCCGGAGGCTCATGACAGCAGCTTGGCCAGGTGGCTGGCTGTCATGCGCTAGCATTCTGACCCGTACAAGAGTGTGGACAGCACACAGCGCTGGTACAGCTTCATCTTGGTGTGGATGCTGCACTTGGTTCATCCTCACATGTTGCTCATTGATCTAAAGAGGTTTCTAGCTTAGCAGAGTCTGCATTCGATGTCATCCGTATGTACATGTTTACTTCAACAGTTTGTGTGTGGATGGAGGAGTTATGGTTAGCAAGTTAGCAGATTAAAAAAAAATTGGTAACGTGATTAATAATGCGGACTGTACTTACACAGAACACAGTGGTGAGGGTTAGTCTGACTTTATTTATGCAGAACACTGGTGGTGAGGGGTTGTCTGACTACTTGCACGGAGTACAGTGGTGGTGGGCTTTAGCTTGACTGTTCTTATGCAAAACATGGAGTGGGTGAGGGTTAGTCTGACTGTCATAGTGCTGAAGGTTCGTCTGAATGTACTAATACAGAACCCAGTGGTGCGGGTTAGTGTATTTCTACAGAATGCAGTGGTGAAAGTTAGTGTGACTATACACATACAGCACACAGTGGTGAGGGTTAATCTGACTGTCCTGATACAGAATATAGAGATGATGGTTGGTCTGACTGTACTATTATGGAAAATAGCAGTTGGGTTAGTCTGACTGTACTTCTACAGAACACAGTGGTTTTGAGGATTAATCTGAGTGTACGTAAAAAGAACACTATTGTGAGGGTTTGTCTGACTGTCCTTATACAGATCATAGTGCTGAGGGTTAGTCTGAATGTACTGTACTTATTCAGATCAGAGTGTTGTGAGGTTTAGTCTGAATGTACATATACAGAACACAGTTGTGTTAGTCTGACTATACAGATACAGAACAGTGGTGAGGGGTAGTCTGTACATATACTGAAAACTGTGGTGTGGGTTAGTTTGACTGTACTTCTACAGAACCCAGTGGTGAGGATTAGCCTGACTGTACATTTACAGAACATGGTGGTAAAAGTTAGCCTGATTGTATTTATACAGTATACAGTGGTGAGGGGTAGTCTGACTGTACTTCTACAGAACACAAAGGGGAGAGTTAGTGTGACTGTATGTATACAGAACCCAGTGGTGAGGGTTAGTCTGACTGTATGTATTCAGAAAACAATGGTGAGGGTTTGTGTGATTGTACATATACAGAACACGGTGGTGAGGTCAGTCTGACTGTCTTTACCCAGAACACAGTGGGTGTGAGGATTCGTCTGAGTGTACGTAAAAAGAACAGAGTGGTGAGGGTTTGTCTGACTGCACATATATAGAACACGGTGGTGGTGAAGTTTAGTCTGAGTTTGTACAGAACACAGCGGTGTGGGTTAGGCTAAATGTACACAGAACACAGTGGTGGTGAGTGTTAGTCTGAGTGTCTGGAAACAGAATGAAGTGGTGAAGTTTAGTCTGACTGTACTTACACAGAACACATAGGTAGTGAAGATTATATATACAAAACACGGTGGTAAGAGTTAGTCTGACTGTACTTTTCCGGAACACGCTGGTGGTGGTCGTAAGTCTGACTGTACTTACACAGAACACACAGGTGGTGAAGATTAATCTGACTACATATACAAAACACGGTGGTAAGAGTTAGTCTGACTGTACTTTTCCGGAACACGCTGGTGGTGGTCGTAAGTCTGACTGTACTTACAGAGAACACATTGGTGGTGAAGATTAATCTGACTACATATACAAAACACAGTGGTAAGAGTTAGTCTGACTGTACTTTTCCGGAACACGGTGGTGGTGGTTGTAAGTCTGTACTTTTCCGGAACACGCTTGTGGTGGTCGTAAGTCTGACTGTACTTAGACCATAAGACAAAGGAGCAGAAGTCAGCCATTTGGCCCATCGAGTCTGCTCCGCCATTTCATCATGAGCTGATCCACTCCCCCACTTTCTCACCATAACCTTTGATGCCCTGGCTACACAGATACCTATCAATCTCTGCCTTAAATACACCCAATGACCTGGCCTCCACTGCTGCCTGTGGCAACAAATTCACAGATTCTCCACCCTCTGGCTAAAACCATTTCTTTGCATCTCTGTTCTGAATGGGCGCCCTTAAATCCTTAAGTCATGCCCTCTCGTACTAGACTCCCCCACCATGGGAAACAACTTTGCCATATCCACTCTGTCCCTGCCTTTCAACATTCGAAATGTTTCTATGAGGTCCTCCCTCATTCTTCTAAATTCCAAGGAGTACAGTCCAGGAGTGGTCAAATGTTCCACTTATACATACAGAACATAATGTTGGTGAGGGCTAGTCTGATTGTCCTTATATAGTTCATAGTATTGAGGGTTAGTCTGAACATACTTATACAGAACAGAGTGGTGGTGAGGGTTAGTGTGACTGTACCTATACAGAACACAGGGTGAGGGTTAGTGTGACTGTACATATACAGAACACAGGGTGAGGGTTAGTGTGACTGTACCTATACAGAACACAGGGTAAGGGTTAGTGTGACTGTACCTATACAGAACACAGGGTGAGGGTTAGTGTGACTGTACATATACAGAACACGGTAAGGGCTAGTGTGACTGTACATATACAGAACACAGGGTAAGGGTTAGTGTGACTGTACGTATACAGAACACAGGGTGAGGGTTAGTGTGACTGTACGTATTCAGAACACAGGGTGAGGGTTAGTGTGACTGAACATATACAGAAGAGTTGTGGTGAGGGTTAGTGTGACTGTACCTATACAGAACACAGGGTGAGGGTTAGTGTGACTGTACATATACAGAACACAGGATGAGGGTTAGTGTGACTGTAAGTATACAGAACACAGGATGAGGGTTAGTGTGACTGTACATATACAGAACACAGGGTGAGGGTTAGTGTGACTGTACGTATACAGAACACAGGGTGAGGGTTAGTGTGACTGTACGTATACAGAACACAGGGTGAGGGTTAGTGTGACTGTACGTATTCAGAACACAGGGTGAGGGTTAGTGTGACTGTACATATACAGAACAGAGTGGTGGAGAGGGTTAGTGTGACTGTACATATACAGAACACAGGGTGAGGGTTAGTGTGACTGTACGTATACAGAACACAGGGTGAGGGTTAGTGTGACTGTACATATACAGAACAGAGTTGTGGTGAGGGTTAGTGTGACTGTACGTATACAGAACACAGGGTGAGGGTTAGTGTGACTGTACATATACAGAACACGGTGAGGGTTAGTGTGACTGTACGTATACAGAACACGGTGAGGGTTAGTGTGACTGTACATATACAGAACACGGTGAGGGTTAGTGTGACTGTACATATACAGAACACGGTGAGGGTTAGTGTGACTGTACGTATACAGAACACGGTGAGAGTTAGTGTGACTGTACGTATACAGAACATAGTGGTGAGGGTTAGTGTGACTGTATGTATACAGAACACAGGGTGAGAGTTAGTGTGACTGTACATATACAGAACAGAGTTGTGGTGAGGGATAGTGTGACTGTACATATACAGAACACAGGGTGAGGGTTAGTGTGACTGTATGTATACAGAACACGGTGAGAGTTAGTGTGACTGTACGTATACAGAACACGGTGAGGGTTAGTGTGACTGTACGTATACAGAACATAGTGGTGAGGGTTAGTGTGACTGTATGTATACAGAACACAGGGTGAGGGTTAGTGTGACTGTACATATACAGAACACAGGATGAGGGTTAGTGTGACTGTAAGTATACAGAACACAGGATGAGGGTTAGTGTGACTGTACGTATACAGAACACAGGGTGAGGGTTAGTGTGACTGTACGTATACAGAACACAGGATGAGGGTTAGTGTGACTGTATGTATACAGAACACGGTGAGGGTTAGTGTGACTGTACATATACAGAACACAGGGTGAGAGTTAGTCTTACTGTACATATAAAAACACTGGTAAGGGTTAGTCTACGTATACAGAACACAGGGTGAGGGTTAGTGTGACTGTATGTATACAGAACACGGTGAGAGTTAGTGTGACTGTACGTATACAGAACACGGTGAGGGTTAGTGTGACTGTACGTATACAGAACATAGTGGTGAGGGTTAGTGTGACTGTATGTATACAGAACACAGGGTGAGGGTTAGTGTGACTGTAAGTATACAGAACACAGGATGAGGGTTAGTGTGACTGTACGTATACAGAACACAGGGTGAGGGTTAGAGTGACTGTACATATACAGAACACAGGATGAGGGTTAGTGTGACTGTATGTATACAGAACACAGGGTGAGGGTTAGTGTGACTGTACATATACAGAACACAGGATGAGGGTTAGTGTGACTGTAAGTATACAGAACACAGGATGAGGGTTAGTGTGACTGTACGTATACAGAACACAGGGTGAGGGTTAGTGTGACTGTACATATACAGAACACAGGATGAGGGTTAGTGTGACTGTATGTATACAGAACACGGTGAGGGTTAGTGTGACTGTACGTATACAGAACACAGGGTGAGGGTTAGTGTGACTGTACGTATACAGAACACAGGATGAGGGTTAGTGTGACTGTATGTATACAGAACACGGTGAGGGTTAGTGTGACTGTACATATACAGAACACAGGGTGAGAGTTAGTCTTACTGTACATATAAAAACACTGGTAAGGGTTAGTCTACGTATACAGAACACAGGGTGAGGGTTAGTCTTACTGTACATATAAAAACACTGGTAAGGGTTAGTCTACGTATACAGAACACAGGGTGAGGGTTAGTCTTACTGTACATTTAAAAACACTGGAAAGGGTTAATCTGTATGTATACAGAACAGGGTGAGGGTTAGTGTGTCTGTACTTAAGCAGAATACACTGGTGAGGGTTAGTGTGTCTGTACTTATGCAGAATACACTGGTGAGGGTTAGTGTGTCTGTACTTAAGCAGAATACAGTGGTGAGGGTTACTGTGTCTGTACTTATGCAGAATACAGTGGTGAGGGTTAGTCTGTCTGTACTTAAGCAGAATACACTGGTGAGGGTTAGTCTGTCTGTACTTAAGCAGAATACACTGGTGAGGGTTAGTGTGTCTGTACTTAAGCAGAATACACTGGTGAGGGTTAGTCTGTCTGTACTTAAGCAGAATACACTGGTGAGGGTTAGTGTGTCTGTACTTAAGCAGAATACACTGGTGAGGGTTAGTCTGTCTGTACTTAAGCAGAATACACTGGTGAGGGTTAGTGTGTCTGTACTTAAGCAGAATACACTGGTGAGGGTTAGTCTGTCTGTACTTAAGCAGAATACACTGGTGAGGGTTAGTGTGTCTGTACTTATGCAGAATACACTGGTGAGGGTTAGTCTGTCTGTACTTAAGCAGAATACACTGGTGAGGGTTAGTGTGTCTGTACTTATGCAGAATACACTGGTGAGGGTTAGTCTGTCTGTACTTAAGCAGAATACACTGGTGAGGGTTAGTGTGTCTGTACTTAAGCAGAATACACTGGTGAGGGTTAGTGTGTCTGTACTTATGCAGAATACACTGGTGAGGGTTAGTCTGTCTGTACTTAAGCAGAATACACTGGTGAGGGTTAGTCTGTCTGTACTTAAGCAGAATACACTGGTGAGGGTTAGTGTGTCTGTACTTAAGCAGAATACACTGGTGAGGGTTAGTCTGTCTGTACTTAAGCAGAATACACTGGTGAGGGTTAGTGTGTCTGTACTTAAGCAGAATACACTGGTGAGGGTTAGTCTGTCTGTACTTAAGCAGAATACACTGGTGAGGGTTAGTGTGTCTGTACTTATGCAGAATACACTGGTGAGGGTTAGTGTGTCTGTACTTAAGCAGAATACAGTGGTGAGGGTTACTGTGTCTGTACTTATGCAGAATACAGTGGTGAGGGTTAGTCTGTCTGTACTTAAGCAGAATACACTGGTGAGGGTTAGTCTGTCTGTACTTAAGCAGAATACACTGGTGAGGGTTAGTGTGTCTGTACTTAAGCAGAATACACTGGTGAGGGTTAGTCTGTCTGTACTTAAGCAGAATACACTGGTGAGGGTTAGTGTGTCTGTACTTAAGCAGAATACACTGGTGAGGGTTAGTCTGTCTGTACTTAAGCAGAATACACTGGTGAGGGTTAGTGTGTCTGTACTTAAGCAGAATACACTGGTGAGGGTTAGTCTGTCTGTACTTAAGCAGAATACACTGGTGAGGGTTAGTGTGTCTGTACTTATGCAGAATACACTGGTGAGGGTTAGTCTGTCTGTACTTAAGCAGAATACACTGGTGAGGGTTAGTGTGTCTGTACTTATGCAGAATACACTGGTGAGGGTTAGTCTGTCTGTACTTAAGCAGAATACACTGGTGAGGGTTAGTGTGTCTGTACTTAAGCAGAATACACTGGTGAGGGTTAGTGTGTCTGTACTTATGCAGAATACACTGGTGAGGGTTAGTCTGTCTGTACTTAAGCAGAATACACTGGTGAGGGTTAGTCTGTCTGTACTTAAGCAGAATACACTGGTGAGGGTTAGTGTGTCTGTACTTATGCAGAATACACTGGTGAGGGTTAGTGTGTCTGTACTTAAGCAGAATACAGTGGTGAGGGTTACTGTGTCTGTACTTATGCAGAATACAGTGGTGAGAGTTAGTCTGTCTGTACTTAAGCAGAATACACTGGTGAGGGTTAGTCTGTCTGTACTTAAGCAGAATACACTGGTGAGGGTTAGTCTGTCTGTACTTAAGCAGAATACACTGGTGAGGGTTAGTGTGTCTGTACTTATGCAGAATACACTGGTGAGGGTTAGTCTGTCTGTACTTAAGCAGAATACACTGGTGAGGGTTAGTGTGTCTGTACTTATGCAGAATACACTGGTGAGGGTTAGTCTGTCTGTACTTAAGCAGAATACACTGGTGAGGGTTAGTGTGTCTGTACTTAAGCAGAATACACTGGTGAGGGTTAGTGTGTCTGTACTTATGCAGAATACACTGGTGAGGGTTAGTCTGTCTGTACTTAAGCAGAATACACTGGTGAGGGTTAGTCTGTCTGTACTTAAGCAGAATACACTGGTGAGGGTTAGTGTGTCTGTACTTATGCAGAATACACTGGTGAGGGTTAGTGTGTCTGTACTTAAGCAGAATACAGTGGTGAGGGTTAGTGTGTCTGTACTTATGCAGAATACAGTGGTGAGGGTTAGTCTGTCTGTACTTAAGCAGAATACACTGGTGAGGGTTAGTCTGTCTGTACTTAAGCAGAATACACTGGTGAGGGTTAGTGTGTCTGTACTTAAGCAGAATACACTGGTGAGGGTTAGTCTGTCTGTACTTAAGCAGAATACACTGGTGAGGGTTAGTGTGTCTGTACTTATGCAGAATACACTGGTGAGGGTTAGTGTGTCTGTACTTAAGCAGAATACAGTGGTGAGGGTTACTGTGTCTGTACTTATGCAGAATACAGTGGTGAGGGTTAGTCTGTCTGTACTTAAGCAGAATACACTGGTGAGGGTTAGTCTGTCTGTACTTAAGCAGAATACACTGGTGAGGGTTAGTGTGTCTGTACTTAAGCAGAATACACTGGTGAGGGTTAGTCTGTCTGTACTTAAGCAGAATACACTGGTGAGGGTTAGTGTGTCTGTACTTAAGCAGAATACACTGGTGAGGGTTAGTCTGTCTGTACTTAAGCAGAATACACTGGTGAGGGTTAGTGTGTCTGTACTTAAGCAGAATACACTGGTGAGGGTTAGTCTGTCTGTACTTAAGCAGAATACACTGGTGAGGGTTAGTGTGTCTGTACTTATGCAGAATACACTGGTGAGGGTTAGTCTGTCTGTACTTAAGCAGAATACACTGGTGAGGGTTAGTGTGTCTGTACTTATGCAGAATACACTGGTGAGGGTTAGTCTGTCTGTACTTAAGCAGAATACACTGGTGAGGGTTAGTGTGTCTGTACTTAAGCAGAATACACTGGTGAGGGTTAGTGTGTCTGTACTTATGCAGAATACACTGGTGAGGGTTAGTCTGTCTGTACTTAAGCAGAATACACTGGTGAGGGTTAGTCTGTCTGTACTTAAGCAGAATACACTGGTGAGGGTTAGTGTGTCTGTACTTATGCAGAATACACTGGTGAGGGTTAGTGTGTCTGTACTTAAGCAGAATACAGTGGTGAGGGTTACTGTGTCTGTACTTATGCAGAATACAGTGGTGAGAGTTAGTCTGTCTGTACTTAAGCAGAATACACTGGTGAGGGTTAGTCTGTCTGTACTTAAGCAGAATACACTGGTGAGGGTTAGTGTGTCTGTACTTAAGCAGAATACACTGGTGAGGGTTAGTCTGTCTGTACTTAAGCAGAATACACTGGTGAGGGTTAGTGTGTCTGTACTTATGCAGAATACACTGGTGAGGGTTAGTCTGTCTGTACTTAAGCAGAATACACTGGTGAGGGTTAGTGTGTCTGTACTTATGCAGAATACACTGGTGAGGGTTAGTCTGTCTGTACTTAAGCAGAATACACTGGTGAGGGTTAGTGTGTCTGTACTTAAGCAGAATACACTGGTGAGGGTTAGTGTGTCTGTACTTATGCAGAATACACTGGTGAGGGTTAGTCTGTCTGTACTTAAGCAGAATACACTGGTGAGGGTTAGTCTGTCTGTACTTAAGCAGAATACACTGGTGAGGGTTAGTGTGTCTGTACTTATGCAGAATACACTGGTGAGGGTTAGTGTGTCTGTACTTAAGCAGAATACAGTGGTGAGGGTTAGTGTGTCTGTACTTATGCAGAATACAGTGGTGAGGGTTAGTCTGTCTGTACTTAAGCAGAATACACTGGTGAGGGTTAGTCTGTCTGTACTTAAGCAGAATACACTGGTGAGGGTTAGTCTGTCTGTACTTATGCAGAATACACTGGTGAGGGTTAGTGTGTCTGTACTTATGCAGAATACACTGGTGAGGGTTAGTCTGTCTGTACTTAAGCAGAATACACTGGTGAGGGTTAGTGTGTCTGTACTTAAGCAGAATACACTGGTGAGGGTTAGTGTGTCTGTACTTAAGCAGAATACACTGGTGAGGGTTAGTGTGTCTGTACTTAAGCAGAATACACTGGTGAGGGTTAGTCTGTCTGTACTTATGCAGAATACACTGGTGAGGGTTAGTGTGTCTGTACTTATGCAGAATACACTGGTGAGGGTTAGTCTGTCTGTACTTAAGCAGAATACACTGGTGAGGGTTAGTCTGTCTGTACTTAAGCAGAATACACTGGTGAGGGTTAGTCTGTCTGTACTTAAGCAGAATACACTGGTGAGGGTTAGTCTGTCTGTACTTAAGCAGAATACACTGGTGAGGGTTAGTCTGTCTGTACTTAAGCAGAATACACTGGTGAGGGTTAGTCTGTCTGTACTTAAGCAGAATACACTGGTGAGGGTTAGTCTGTCTGTACTTAAGCAGAATACACTGGTGAGGGTTGGTCTGTCTGTACTTAAGCAGAAAACACTGGTGGTGAGGGTAAATCTTACTGTACATATACAGAAGGCATGGGATCCAGGGAAGTTTGGCGAGGTGGATTGAGAATTGTCTTACCTGCAGAAAGCAGAGGGTCATGGTGGAGGGAGTACATTCAGATTGGAGGGTTGTGACTAGTGGTGTCCCACAGGGATCTTTTCTGGGATCTCTACTTTTCGTGTTTTTTATTAACGACCTGGATGTGGGGGTAGAAGGATGGTTTGGCAAGTTTGCAGATGACACAAAGGTTGGTGGTGTTGTAGATAGTGTAGAGGATTGTCGAAGATTGCAGAAAGACATTGATAGGATGCAGAAGCGGGCTGAGAAGTGGCATATGGAGTTCAAACCGGAGAAGTGTGAGGAGGTACACTTTGGAAGGACAAACTCCAAGGCAGAGTACAAAGTAAATGGCAGGATATTGGTGGTGTGGAGGAGCAGAGGGATCTGGGGGTACATGTTCACAGATCCCTGAAAGTTGCCTCACAGGTAGATAGGGTAGTTAAGAAAGCTTATGGGGTGTTAGCTTTCATAAGTTGAGGGACAGAGTTTAAGAGTCGTGAGGTGATTTTGCAGTTCTATGAAACTCTGGTTAGGCCACACTTGGAGTACTGTGTCCAGTTCTGGTCGCCTCACTATTGGAAGCATTGGAAAGGGTACAGAGGAGATTTACCAGGATGCTGCCTGGTTTAGAGAGTATGGATTATGATCAGAGATTACGGGAGCTAGGGCTTTACTCTCTGGAGAGGAGGAGGATGAGAGGAGACATGATAGAGGTATGCAAGATATTAAGAAGAATAGACAGAGTGGACAGCCAGCGCCTCTTCCCCAGGGCACCACTGCTCAGTACAAGAGAACATGGCTTTAAGGTAAGGAGAGGGGTAGAGTTCAAGGGGGATATTAGAGGAAGGTTTTTTACTCAGAGAGTGGTTGATGCGTGGAATGCACTGCCTGAGTCAGTGGTGGAGGCCGATTCACTAGTGAAGTTTAAGAGACAACTAGACAGGTATATGGAGGAATTTATATGTGAGGCAGGGTTTAAGGGTCGGCACAACATTGTGGGCTGAAGGGCCTGTACTGTGCTGTCTTGTTTCTATGTTCTATATACAGAGCACAGTAGTGATGAGGGTTACTTTGTACTTATACAGAACTCAGTGGTGATGGTTAGTCTGGTTGTACTTATGAGAACACGGTGTTGGTGAGGGTTGGTTTGATTGTACATATACAGAGCACAGTGGTGAGAGTCAGGCTGTGCTTATACAGAACACAGTGGCGGAAGTTAGCCTAACTGTACTTGTACAGAACACAGTGGTGAGTATTAGTCTGACTGTACTTATCAGAGCATTGTAGTGAGAGTTAGTCTGACTGTACTTGTACAGAAGACAGTGGTAAGGACTAGACTGACTGTGTATATAAAAACACTGGTAAGTTTCAGTCTGTTCATATTACAGAACATGGTGGTGAGGGTCAGTCTGACTGTACGTATATGGAACAGGGTGGTGGTGAGGGTCAGACTGACTGTATATACGCAGAGCACAGTGGTGAGGGTCAGTTTGACTGTATATACGCAAAGCACAGTGGTGAGGGTCAGTTTGACTGTATATACACAGAGCATGGTGGTGAGGGTCAGTTTGACTGTATATACACAGAGCATGGTGGTGAGGGTCAGTTTGACTGTATATACACAGAGCATGGTGGTGAGGGTCAGTTTGATTGTATATATGCAGAGCACAGTGGTGAGGGTCAGTTTGTATATACGCAGAGCACGGTGGTGAGGGTCAGTTTGTATATACACAGAGCACAGTGGTGAGGGTCAGTTTGTATATACGCAGAGCACGGTGGTGAGGGTCAGTTTGACTGTATATACGCAGAGCACAGTGGTGAGGGTCAGTTTGACTGTATATACGCAGAGCACGGTGGTGAGGGTCAGTTTGTATATACGCAGAGCACGGTGGTGAGGGTCAGTTTGTGCTTATACAGAACACAGTGGCGGAAGTTAGCCTAACTGTACTTGTACAGAACATTGTGGTGAGAGTTAGTCTGACTGTACTTGTATAGAACACAGTGGTGAGTATTAGTCTGACTGTACTTATCAGAGCATTGTAGTGAGAGTTAGTCTGACTGTACTTGTACAGAAGACAGTGGTAAGGACTAGTCTGACTGTGTATATAAAAACACTGGTAAGTTTCAGTCTGTTCATATACAGAACATGGTGGTGAGGGTCAGTCTGACTGTATATACGCAGAGCACAGTGGTGAGGGTCAGTTTGTATATACGCAAAGCACGGTGGTGAGGGTCAGTTTGTCTGTATATACACAGAGCACAGTGGTGAGGGTCAGTTTGTCTGTATATACACAGAGCACGGCGGTGAGGGTCAGTTTGTATATATGCAGAGCACGGCGGTGAGGGTCAGTTTGTATATATGCAGAGCACGGCGGTGAGGGTCAGTTTGACTGTATATACACAGAGCACAGTGGTGAGGGTCAGTTTGTATATACGCAGAGCACGGTGGTGAGGGTCAGTTTGACTGTATATACGCAGAGCACGGTGGTGAGGGTCAGTTAATCTGTATATACACAGAGCATGGTGGTGAGGGTCAGTTTGTCTGTATATACACAGAGCACGGCGGTGAGGGTCAGTTTGTATATACGCAAAGCACAGCGGTGAGGGTCAGTTTGTGTATACGCAGAGCACGGCGGTGAGGGTCAGTTTGACTGTATATACACAGAGCATGGTGGTGAGGGTAAGTTTGACTGTATATACGCAGAGCACAGTGGTGAGGGTCAGTTTGTATATACGCAGAGCACGGTGGTGAGGGTCAGTTTGACTGTATATACGCAGAGCACAGTGGTGAGGGTCAGTTTGTCTGTATATACACAGAGCATGGTGGTGAGGGTCAGTTTGACTGTATATACGCAGAGCACGGTGGTGAAGGTCAGTTTGACTGTATATACGCAGAGCACGGTGGTGAGGGTCAGTTTGACTGTATATACGCAGAGCACGGTGTTGAAGGTCAGTTTGACTGTATATACGCAGAGCACGATGGTGAGGGTC
Organism: Hypanus sabinus; assembly: GCF_030144855.1. Lineage (NCBI taxonomy): Eukaryota > Metazoa > Chordata > Chondrichthyes > Myliobatiformes > Dasyatidae > Hypanus > Hypanus sabinus. The sequence continues at coordinate 159,554,917 of NC_082715.1, read as the reverse complement.
AGTTTGACTGTATATACGCAGAGCACGGCGGTGAGGGTCAGTTTGACTGTATATACACAGAGCACGGCGGTGAGGGTCAGTTTGACTGTATATACGCAGAGCACAGCGGTGACGGTCAGTTTGTGTATACACAGAGCACGGTGGTGAGGGTCAGTTTGTCTGTGTATACGCAGAGCACGGCGGTGAGGGTCAGTTTGTGTATACACAGAGCACAGTGGTGAGGGTCAGTTTGTGTATACACAGAGCACGGTGGTGAGGGTCAGTTTGTGTATACACAGAGCACGGTGGTGAGGGTCAGTTTGTCTGTGTATACACAGAGCACGGCGGTGAGGGTCAGTTTGATTGTATATACACAGAGCACGGTGGTGTGGGTCAGTTTGACTGTATATACGCAGAGCACGGTGGTGAGGGTCAGTTTGTCTGTGTATATGCAGAGCACGGTGGTGAGGGTCAGTTTGACTGTATATACGCAGAGCACAGTGGTGAGGGTCAGTTTGTGTTTACACAGAGCACGGTGGTGAGGGTCAGTTTGTCTGTGTATACGCAGAGCACGGCGGTGAGGGTCAGTTTGATTGTATATACACAGAGCATGGTGGTGAGGGTCAGTTTGTATATATGCAGAGCATGGTGGTGAGGGTCAGTTTGTCTGTGTATACGCAGAGCACGGCGGTGAGGGTCAGTTTGATTGTATATACACAGAGCACGGTGGTGAGGGTCAGTTTGTTATCCTGACTCTGCTTATACAGAACACAGCGGTGAGGGTCAGTCTGACTGTACTTATAAGAGCACAGTGGTGATGAATATTAAACGGTGTACCAAAGCAGCAGGAAGGGAGAGCACTGTTGCTGTCTCACTCCAGTCCGGATCCCTGTCCCTTCCAGATAACTGCTCCAAGCTGACAATGCCACTGCAGTGAGTACCAATTGCCCTCAGCGCTCCTTGACTAGGCTGGGTGGGGAGTTGTGTGACCTTGCTTTTGGAGAAGATGGACAAGGTGAGCAAGGGAATGGGTTTGTGCCCTGCCTTGCGGAGAGTTGATGTTGTGCACTGTGTGTGGGCTCTAAAGGTTACGTGTGTGTAATTATCCCTTGGCTTCTCATTCCAGGTACAATAGCCTGGTGACAGGCTCACGTGCAAGGGGTGTCATCTGCATCTGCTGGGTCCTGTCCTTCTTCATCGGGCTGACTCCAATCTTCGGCTGGAACAATTCAAGTCACAACGTGACGGTGAACGGGTCATGCGGAGACGGTTTTGTCTCCTGCCTTTTCGAGGAGGTGGTCACCATGGATTACATGGTCTATTACAACTTCTTCGCCTGCGTCCTGCTGCCCTTGATTCTGATGCTGGGCATCTACCTGAGGATCTTCATGGCCGCCCGGCACCAGCTCAAGCAGATGGACTTCAGCAGCCTGCCGACGGAGAGGAGCCGGTCGACGCTGCAGAAGGAGGTCCAGGCAGCCAAGTCGCTGGCCATCATAGTGGGCCTCTTTGCAGCCTGCTGGCTGCCCGTGCACATCATCAACTGCGTCACCTTCTTCTGTGAGGACTGCAGGCCTCCGGCCGGCATCCTGTACTTCGCCATCATCCTCTCCCACGCCAACTCTGTGGTCAACCCCTTCATCTACGCCTACAGAATCAGAGAATTCCGACAGACCTTCCGGAAGATCCTGAAAAGGTACGTACTGAGGAAAACAGAGCAGACGTTTACAAGACAGAACACAAGGAGCTCCATTCACACTAGTGGGGACCACGTGAATCTTCACATCAATGGGTGTGGCCTGGACCTGCTCACCAATGCAAGTGTCGAGGCAGCAGGTGTGGCCGATAAAGACACTTCCCAACATCAGAACCTTCTGGCTCGTCGGCCGAGTGGGACTAGCCCGGGGGACTCCACGTGTGAGAGGGTACTCAGCCAAGGACAACACTTGCCGGAGGAAAGGGATTTGAACTTGCACACAGCCTTTCCACACCAGGCCTCCTGACGGCATCCAAACAAGGCTTTAACTTGTCCATAGAGCAAGGAGTGAGATTGCAAGATGTGGAGGGTGGTGCTCAGGCATCAAGTCGTTGGTGTGAGGGGACAGAGGAGCTGAGGAGAGCTGATCAGTAGTGAACATCCTCTCACCTAGGGAGGATCTGCTGTCTGTTCTCAGACCTCTGTTAACCATTTATCCACTGCTGGGGCTGTGATGTGTCAGGGGTACATGCTGGTTTTGGTGTGCCAATTAGATACGTGGGACCAAACACACTTCCCTGGTGGGCCTGGCCATTCACATGGTGGCTACTCGAAGACCACCTGCATGAGTTCACTCATGCTTCACAGTGGCTGATTTACCTACCTTTAGCACAGTAATCATTCCCCAGACCTCTGCTGCATCTTTCGTGGGGGATCTGATCTGACAGCCTTCTTCACACACAAGAACTGAACCCTGTAACTTATTCTCATCAACTTTATTTAAACTTACTGAAGTTCAATGTACCCTAATTCCAAGATGGAGAGCTGATCCCAACTACTCCGGCATGTATATCCCAATACTTCACTTCTGGGACAAGAATGGATCTGAAACTTAGAACAGTACAGGCCCTTCAGCCCATAATGTTGTGCTGAACCTTTAACCTACTCCAATCTGTCTAACCCTTCCCTCCTGCATAACCCTTCATTTTCTTTCATCCATGTTCCTGTCTAAGAGTTTCTTAATAGTCCCTAATGTATTTGCCTCCACCGCCACTCTCGCCATAAAGAAATGACCCCTTACGTCCCCCCTCTACTTTTCTCCAGTCATCAAATTATGCCCCCATGTATTAGCCATTCCCTCCCCCCACCCTCAGGAGTAGGTCTCCAGCTGTCCACTCTATATTTCTTATCATCCTGTGCGTCTCTTATCAAATCTCCTCTCATTTCCCTTCTCTCCAAATGGATAAACCCTGGCCCTGTGGCGACCCACTTACTGCGCACGTGAACCGGCTCACAGATAGCCAGCGCGCGGGGGGAGACTTTGGTGACGCACCTCTGACGTCATTTCCACCCGGAGACGGCAGGCGCTAGGGATTAAATGCCAGCGCCGCGAAGTTTGAATAAACTAGTCTGGAAACGACTTACTGACTGCGTGTCGTTATTTCAGCACTGTGTGTAGCACATTGCTACAGCCCTCTCAGTATATCCTCACAAGACACGTTCGCTAATCGAGCTGGTAAATCTCTGGCTTCCTTGTCCTCCTCATATTTCGGTAAGTAGGACTGAACAAATACTCCCAAGTGTGGTCGAAGCAGGGTTTATAAAACTCCAGTATTACCTTCTGGCTTTTGAACTCAATCCCCCCTCCAACCCTAAGCCTTCTTAACTACCCTGTCAGTTTACCCCAGTGGTCCCTAATCTCCGGGCTGCCAAGCACGCAGGATTGCAGTGGGAGCCGGAACACACCCAGCACATCTTTAAGAAAAAAGCTGAAATAAACAAGCTGATTAATTAGGTGCTGCATGGCACGTAAACGTGGCCCAGATCAGAGGCAATTGCTGACCTGAGTCATAGAGTGGATACATCACGGAAACTTCTTGTCCCCATGCTGACGAGGAACGTGAGCGGGATTGTGTTGGTGTTACTGTTGACGACAGATGCCTCTATGAAGGGTGGATTGGCAAGCTGAGGTGTAGACTTAGGGTTAGGGTGCCTCTATGAAGGGTGGATTGGCAAGCTGAGGTGTAGACTTAGGGTTAGGGTGCCTCTATGAAGGGTGGATTGGCAAGCTGAGGTGTAGACTTAGGGTTAGGATGCCTCTATGAAGGGTGGATTGGCAAGCTGAGGTGTAGACTTAGGGTTAGGGTGCCTCTATGAAGGGTGGATTGGCAAGCTGAGGTGTAGACTTAGGGTTAGGGTGCCTCTATGAAGGGTGGATTGGCAAGCTGAGGTGTAGACTTACCCCTGGAGTTGGGTCACTCACTACCTGTCACAGACCCAGTCTAACCACTCTGCCCATCAGCTCTCAGCGAGCTGGGTCGGTGGCGCTGCTATCAAACTACTCCACCCACAGTACACTCTGTGTCCTTGGAAGAGACGCAGTGATTTCTCAGCTGATGGAGGATGGCAGCTGGTAACAACGGGTAACCCAGCTTGAGCCAGTGTCCTGAGACTTAATGAGATCCAGAACTGATGGTGAAGCTACTCCCTACCACTATTGGGACAGATAGGAGCAGGACAGGTCCAAGGCAGACTAACCCCACCCAGCTCTATGACTCAAACATACAGCCCTCCTCTCCTTTGTCCTCATCTGCTGGCCTACCCAGCTCCCATTGCACCCCTTCCACTGACACCACCCCCTTATCCCAACCCCCTGCTCTTCCCTTTTTTTTTTGTGGAGGCAGAGTGCTCTCCCGAGTGCAGGGGTCGGGAAAGAGAAGACCTTGCATCTCCATTGCCCCTCCTTCCACCAATGGCAACTAGCTTGGGGATGGAGTAACTCCAGCCCAGACTCTGGAGCTACCATAGCTTCTCCAGGACAATCCTGGACCCCCCCTTCCCACTCCGGATCTGGTCCAGGCCCCACATCTGCTCTCTGTTCCAATCACTGCCTGGGTCTATCATTGTAGATGTTGCAGCCTCCTCAAAACCACACCTCCCCACCTCCAGGGTGCTGATTCAGCTCCCCTCATACCCCTATTGGGCCAACTGCCCTGGTGTTGATCCCTTTTCCAACTTCAACCCTCCCTGTTTAAACCACTCCCACCCATGGTCTCCCTGTCAGACCCACTTCACCCAAGTCTGTCCCGATCTCCGTCAGTCAAACTTCACCTGAGTCTATCCCAGTCTCCGTCAGTCCCACTTCACCCGAGTCTGTCCCAGTCTCCGTCAGTCCCAAACCCACCCATCAGAACCAATCTCCCTGTCAGTCCCACTTCACCCGAGTCTGTCCCAGTCTCCGTCACTCCCAAACCCACCCATCAGAACCAATCTCCCTGTCAGTCCCACTTCACCCGAGTCTGTCCCGATCTCCGTCAGTCCCAAACCCACCCATCAGAACCAATCTCCCTGTTTGTCCCACTTCACCCGAGTCTGTCCCAGTCTCCGTCAGTCCCACTTCACCTGAGTTGTCCCAATCTCCGTCAGTCCCACTTCACCCGAGTCTGTCCCGGTATCCGTCAGTCCCAAACCCACCCATCAGAACCAATCTCCCTGTCAGTCCCACTTCACCCGAGTCTGTCCCGATCTCTGTCAGTCCCAAACCCACCCATCAGAACCAATCTCCCTGTTTGTCCCACTTCACCCGAGTCTGTCCCAGTCTCCGTCAGTCCCAAACCCACCCATCAGAACCAATCTCCCTGTCAGTCCCACTTCACCCGAGTCTGTCCCAGTCTCCGTCAGTCCCAAACCCACCCATCAGAACCAATCTCCCTGTCAGTCCCACTTCACCCGAGTCTGTCCCAGTCTCCGTCAGTCCCAAACCCACCCATCAGAACCAATCTCCCTGTCAGTCCCACTTCACCCGAGTCTGTCCCGGTCTCCGTCAGTCCCAAACCCACCCATCAGAACCAATCTCCCTGTCAGTCCCACTTCACCTGAGTCTGTCCCAGTCTCCGTCAGTCCCAAACCCACCCATCAGAACCAATCTCCCTGTCAGTCCCACTTCACCCGAGTCTGTCCCGATCTCCGTCAGTCCCACTTCACCCGAGTCTGTCCCGATCTCCGTCAGTCCCACTTCACCCGAGTCTGTCCCAGTCTCCGTCAGTCCCAAACCCACCCATCAGAACCAATCTCCCTGTCAGTCCCACTTCACCCGAGTCTGTCCCAGTCTCCGTCAGTCCCAAACCCACCCATCAGAACCAATCTCCCTGTCAGTCCCACTTCACCCGAGTCTGTCCCGGTCTCCGTCAGACCCAAACCCACCCATCAGAACCAATCTCCCTGTCAGTCCCACTTCACCTGAGTCTGTCCCAGTCTCCGTCAGTCCCAAACCCACCCATCAGAACCAATCTCCCTGTCAGTCCCACTTCACCCGAGTCTGTCCCGATCTCCGTCAGTCCCACTTCACCCGAGTCTGTCCCGATCTCCGTCAGTCCCACTTCACCCGAGTCTGTCCCAGTCTCCGTCAGTCCCAAACCCACCCATCAGAACCAATCTCCCTGTCAGTCCCACTTCACCCGAGTCTGTCCCAGTCTCCGTCACTCCCAAACCCACCCATCAGAACCAATCTCCCTGTCAGTCCCACTTCACCCGAGTCTGTCCCGATCTCCGTCAGTCCCAAACCCACCCATCAGAACCAATCTCCCTGTTTGTCCCACTTCACCCGAGTCTGTCCCAGTCTCCGTCAGTCCCACTTCACCTGAGTTGTCCCAATCTCCGTCAGTCCCACTTCACCCGAGTCTGTCCCGGTATCCGTCAGTCCCAAACCCACCCATCAGAACCAATCTCCCTGTCAGTCCCACTTCACCCGAGTCTGTCCCGGTCTCCGTCAGTCCCAAACCCACCCATCAGAACCAATCTCCCTGTCAGTCCCACTTCACCCGAGTCTGTCCCGATCTCCGTCAGTCCCAAACCCACCCATCAGAACCAATCTCCCTGTCAGTCCCACTTCACCCGAGTCTGTCCCAGTCTCCGTCAGTCCCAAACCCACCCATCAGAACCAATCTCCCTGTCAGTCCCACTTCACCCGAGTCTGTCCCGATCTCCGTCAGTCCCAAACCCACCCATCAGAACCAATCTCCCTGTCAGTCCCACTTCACCCGAGTCTGTCCCGGTCTCCGTCAGTCCCAAACCCACCCATCAGAACCAATCTCCCTGTCAGTCCCACTTCACCCGAGTCTGTCCCAGTCTCCGTCAGTCCCAAACCCACCCATCAGAACCAATCTCCCTGTCAGTCCCACTTCACCCGAGTCTGTCCCAGTCTCCGTCAGTCCCAAACCCACCCATCAGAACCAATCTCCCTGTCAGTCCCACTTCACCCGAGTCTGTCCCAGTCTCCGTCAGTCCCAAACCCACCCATCAGAACCAATCTCCCTGTCAGTCCCACTTCACCTGAGTTGTCCCAGTCTCCGTCAGTCCTACTTCACCTGAGTTTGTCCCGATTTCATGTCCCCATGTTCCACTGTTGGCCCCACTCACCCTTGTCTGTTCCAAACCCTCCCAATGCCCCGTAGGCCCACCCCATCTGCCCCAGGCCTGGGCGGTCCCCAGGTGCTGTGAGTGAGGCCCAGTCTGCAGCAGATACCAGCTTGACTGGGGAATGGTGTGGGTTTGTAGCTTTGTGGAAGGAAGCGGCAGTGAACAGGAGGGAATGGAACAGGAACATGTTGGGAGGTTTGCTGAATTGGAGACAGGGCACCTGTTTGAGGGAGGGGGCAGAGCAGTGACGGAAGGGGAGGGGGTAAAGAAGGTGGGAATGGGTCTGACATGGCTGATCATGACTGGGGAGGGTTGAATTGGGCTGAGGAGGGACGGAAACGATGGAGTGGAAAAGGGTGTGGGCTGAGTGGTTAGGGGTGATGGGTGGGGTTCTTCCTCCAGAGTTGATCAGCTTGTGCTGGGCCCGGTTTCTTTGACTGTACAACACACTGTTTCAGCTGTTGCTGACTGTACTGCTCTCCAACAGAGTGTAGTGCTTTTGTATTGAGTGAAGAATTGCAAACTGAATTAAAGAATTTCCTGTGATGATTATCAGTTCCCTCCTTGCATGACCATGAGTTCACGTTTGCTTGGAGAGGCTGAGCACGGTGCGGACATGAAGAAAGCAGCTTGCACAGGGAGCAGAGAGGGCCAGATCCTTGACGGAGGGATGAGGACGGGGAGTAATCTAGGGGGAGGATGGAGGAGGGCAGGGAAAGGGAAGGGCAGGTTCTGAGGAAGAGGAGGGACAGGGTTCCAAGGGAAGGGGAAGGGTGGGGATGATTCCAGTGGCTGGAAGGTGAAGCAAACACTGGTGAGGGTGGAGACGACTGGGAGAGGGAGGGGGAAATGAGCTGGGGAGGGAAAGGGAGATTGAGATGGAGAGAGGGGATTTGAGCTGGAGAGAGGGGGAATGAGATGGGGAGGGGGAAATGATCTGGGGAGGGAGAGGGGGAATGAGATGGGAGGGAGAGGGGGATTGAGATGGGGAGGGACAGTGGGTAATGAGATGGAGAGAGGGGGAATGAGATAGGAAGGGAGGGTGGACAGGATGGGGAGGGTGTGGGGGAGGGGTTAAGCCCTGCGCTTAAATCTCGGTCCAATCATCGGGTTTAATCGCTCTGGTTTACTCTGGGGCCTGGACCTCACAGTCTTGATGTGGCCTGTAACAATGGATTCAATGTCAGGTCTTCCTCACTCTCAGAGGCTGTCTTGCCTCGCCGCCGTTCTGCCGTCATGTCTGAAAGGGTTCCAGACTGTCACTTGCACGATCATCTGCCAGAGAGAGAGTGATGAACAACGTATGCAGTGTTTCCCTTGTTTCATCAGCCACCCGTCATAATGCAACACACACAAAATGCTGGTGGGACACAGCAGGCCAGGCAGCATCTACAGGGAGAAGCACTGTTGACGTTTCGGGCCGAGACCCTTCGTCAGACGCTGCCTGACCTGCTGTGTTCCACCGGCATTTTGTGTGCGTTGTTGTTTGAATTCCCAGCATCTGCATATTTCCCTGTAGATGCTGCCTGGCCTGCTGTGTTCCACCGGCATTTTGTGTGTGTTGTTGTTTGAATTTCCAGCATCTGCAGATTTCCTCGTGTTAGCTCAAGGAATAGCACACCACTCACCACTGATTGCCAACCAGAGTAACACCCATGTATTCCAACTCTCTGCTTTCTATTAGTTAGCCAATCCTCTGTCCATGCTGATACAACACCCCCATTCTGTGCATATTTATGGATACATGGATTCACCAGTCCTGACGAAGGGTCTCGGCCCGAAACGTCGACAGCACTTCTCCCTGTAGATGCTGCCTGGCCTGCTGTGTTCCACCAGCCTTTTGTGTGTGTTTTGAATTTCCAGCATCTGCAGATTTCCTCGTGTTTGCTCCATAAGTCACTATTGTTCACCAGTGCCATCCTAAAGAGAAGGGAAGGGATAAGAGGTTAACTAAAATGGGGAATGGAAAAGAGAGGTTAAATTACCAGTGGTTTGATAAATTTATATTTTTTCTGTCAGGTTTGAGTTGAAGTTTTCCCAAATAAAATATAAGATGTCGCTCCTCCAGTACGTGTGTGGAGGAGGCTGTGGACTGACATATCAAAATGGCTCCTGGAAACCAAATTGGAATTGAAAACACAAAATGCTGACAGAACTCAGCAGGCCAGACAGCATCTATGGGAGGAGGTAGTGACGACGTTTCAGGCCGAAACCCTTCATCAGGAGTGAAGTAACTCACTGACCTCCATTTATACCCCTGCCCCCCCTTTACCCCATCCCTATCTATAATTTTAGTCTGGTTCTCTTTCTCTCTCTTTTTCCCCCCTCACTATAATCTCCCCCCAGCCCCACCTTTCTTTCTTTATTTCCCATAATTCTCCACCTTCCTCCTAGCCCATTTCCCTCCAGCCTATCACTTCCCAGCTCTCTACTTCATCCCTCCCCCCACTTCTTATCCTCCCTCGACCATCCCATGTTACTTCACTCCTGATGAAGGGTTTCGGCCCAAAACGCCGTCACTACCTCCTCCCATAGATGCTGTCTGGCCTGCTGAGTTCTGCCGGCATTTTGTGTTTTTATTTATTTCCAGCATCTGCAGATTCACTCGTGTTGCCTTGGAATGGAAGATCCCGTTTTTGTGGAGGATGAAACGATGATGCTCAGTGAAATGGACACCCATGCCAGTCCCTCAGATGTAGAGGAGGCTGCACCGAGACACCAGCCCCCCACACCTGGGCCCTGGATGGTGGTGAGGGAGGAGGTGTAGGGGCAGCATCTGTCCCACTTGCTGCTGTAAGGGATGAGTGGATAAGTGCTGGTGCATTTGAAGGCCTGTCCTGTCGAGGGGGAGGAGGATGTTCTGGAATTAAAAGCCTCATCCTGAGATTAGATGTGGTGGAAACAGAGGGACTTGTTCAAATATACATACATAAAGAGTAAGAGAGGTGAGTGTAGATGCTGGCCCGCTGAGAGGTGACACCTGGAGAGGTAGTATTGGGGCAGAGAAATAGCTGATGAATTTAATTAGCATTTTATTTATTTAGTGATTTAGTGCAGAGAATGCCCTTCTGCCTCTTTGAGCCCGGCTGCACAGCAACCCCCCGTTTTAACTCTCCCTAATCATGGGAGAATTTACATTGACTGATTAACTGGAAACCCACACAGTCACAGGGAGAATGTACTGGCAGTGTTGGGAATTGAACCTCACTCAACTGTACTGTAAAACATTGTGCTAACCACTATGTAACCATGCATCAGTCTCCACTGTGAAAGACACTAGCATAAGAGATAGGAACAGAATCAGAATCCTCTGGCCTTGCATTCTCCCGTCATAAGAAACATCTTCTCCCCATCCACTCTATCAAGGCCTTTCACCATTCAATAGGTTTCAATGAGGTCTCCTCCCCTTTCTTCTGAATTCTGGTGAATACAGGCCCAGAGCCATCAAACACTTCATATGTCAAGCTTGTCAATCCTGAAATCATGTTCGTGAAACTCCTTTAAGTCCTTTCCAGCTTCACCACATCCTTTCTCTGTCACGGTCACGTTGATTCCTCATTTCAGTTCATTTCCGTTTCCCTGTGTTCCGCTGGGCACCTGATCCTCATTCGAACTGGCAGCAGAAAGACTCAGGCTTACGTCTACTCGCTGCTGGCTCGTCACGGTAGCCGGTGCAGAAAGGCATCTCGTGAGCCGCCAGGAATAAGAATGTTGCAGTGAATGGCTGGAGCAACGGGAAGAGGAGCCAGGTGCAGGACGCAGGCACAGAGACGGATTCGGACTTGACTAGGACTCGGAGCCAGGACCTGGACTGAGACTCGGAGCCAGGACCTGGACTGAGACTCGGAGCCAGGACTTGGACTTGACAGGAACAGAGCCAGGACCTGGACTGAGACTCGGAGCCAGGACCTGGACTTGACAGGAACACAGAGCCAGGACCTGGACTGAGACTCGGAGCCAGGACCTGGACTGAGACTCGGAGCCAGGACCTGGACTGAGACTCGGAGCCAGGACCTGGACTGAGACTCGGAGCCAGGACCTGGACTGAGACTCGGAGCCAGGACCTGGACTGAGACTCGGAGCCAGGACCTGGACTGAGACTCGGAGCCAGGACCTGGACTGAGACTCGGAGCCAGGACCTGGACTGAGACTCGGAGCCAGGACCTGGACTGAGACTCGGAGCCAGGACCTGGACTGAGACTCGGAGCCAGGACCTGGACTGAGACTCGGAGCCAGGACCTGGACTGAGACTCGGAGCCAGGACCTGGACTGAGACTCGGAGCCAGGACCTGGACTGAGACTCGGAGCCAGGACCTGGACTGAGACTCGGAGCCAGGACCTGGACTGAGACTCGGAGCCAGGACCTGGACTGAGACTCGGAGCCAGGACCTGGACTGAGACTCGGAGCCAGGACTTGGACTGAGACTCGGAGCCAGGACCTGGACTGAGACTCGGAGCCAGGACCTGGACTGAGACTCGGAGCCAGGACTTGGACTGAGACTCGGAGCCAGGACCTGGACTGAGACTCGGAGCCAGGACCTGGACTGAGACTCGGAGCCAGGACCTGGACTGAGACTCGGAGCCAGGACCTGGACTGAGACTCGGAGCCAGGACTTGGACTCGGACCCGGCAAAACTGAAGAATGACAGACCACTCGCATCCCGGCTCAGAGCAGCGGCAAAACAGTTGGCAACACTCAGCTGGACACGAGACAACTAAAACAAACAATGCCAGTCCATTTGTATGTTGGCTCAGAAGACAGTCCCTTATTCCTGGTGGCTCATTCTAAGGTGAGGGATCCAACCCTGCTGACAATATTCCCAGTGAGGCCAAATACTCTAATAGAGAATTTTTTATCAACAAAATTAAAGTGAAACTTTATAAAGTTTCAACATTGCATCCTTACTTTTATATTCTAGTTCACTTGAAATGAATGCTAACATTACATTTGCCTTGCGCACCACAGACTCAACCTGCAAAGAGGTAGCTGAAGGATTTGTGAGGCATTAGAATCACCAGATTCTGGAATGGTTCCAGGGAGAACGGAAAATTAGAAATGTCGCTCCACTTTTTAAGAAGGGAGGGAGGCAGGGCCAGTTAACCTGACTGTAGTGGTTGGGAAGATGTTAGGGTCCATTGTTGTGGTTTTGGGGTACTCGGAGGCACATGATGAAATAGGCCAAAGACAGCATGGTGCCCTTAAAGGGAAACCTTACCTGCCTAATCTGTTGGAATCCTTTGAGGAAATAACAAGCAGGGTAGACAAAGGAGAGTCAGTGGATGTGGTGTTCTTGCATTTTCAGAAGGCCTTTGACAAGGTGCCACACAAGAGGCTGCTTCCCATTATCACTGAAAGTGGGCAGAAGATTGGCTGACTGGCAGAAGGCAAAGAGTGGGAATAAAGGGAGCCTGGTTCGCTGCTGGTGACTAGTGGTGTTCAACAGGAGTCTGTTGGGACCGCTTCTTTTCACTTTCTACGCCAATGATTTGAATGACAGATTTGTTGGCTTTGTGCCCGTTTTTGCAGACGATTTGAGGATGAGTGGAGAGGCAGAGATTGTTGAGGCAGCAGGGAGTCTGCTGAAGAGCTTGGACAGATTGGAAAAATGGGAAAAGAAGTGGCCGATGGAATATTACATTGCGGTTTACGGTCATGCACTTTGGTAGAAGGAATAAAGGCGTAGACTACGCTCTAAGTGTGGAGTCAATTCAGCATCAGAGGTGCAAAGCTTGTGCATGTTGAGTCGGTGGTAAGGAAAGCAAATGCAATGTTTGCATTCATTGCAATATAAACGCTGCCCTAACGAGTAATCTCTCCAGTCAAGCGTCTGCCACAAAAGGTGTGAAATTACAAATGTTTTATCAACAGTATTACTTCCTTTGGGGCGAGTATAGCTCCAGAATGGTAAGCTCTACAGCCAACCATGTCGAAATTTACATGTATTTCTGCTTCAGAACTCTTTAAGATTGTAACAAAGAGCAAACCGTCTACTTGCTGCCTCATCCCATTCCCTACCACACATTTTAAGGACTCTTATAATAGTGTTTTCAATTATGTGAGGAAAATGAGTTACACATCTATTGAATCTGAAGTTTGTCCAGATGCCTTCAAAACTGCAGTTGTCATTTCCCTACTTAAAAAGCCAAACCTAGATCGGGAGGTACTAGCTACCCTACAGACCAATATCAACTCTTCCCTTTGAGGACAGCATTCCTGAGAAATTTATTTTCAACCAACTCAACACTTTTCTGAATGAGAACAATATTCTAGAAGAATTTCAGTAGGTTTCTGAGCAGACCACAGCACAAAGGTGGCTCTTAGCAAGATTGTTAGTGACCTTAGATTCAGCACTGATGCCAACAGAGTCTCAGTTCTAATTCTTCTACGTTTAAGTGCTGTCTTCAACACAACATTCTCCTAAATTGCCTTGAGAACTGGGCTGGCCTCTTGGGAGGTGCTCTTAATTTTTCTTCATATACTGTATCTTAGAATTTTTTTGACACAGTGTCTTATATCTCGCTTAAGCAGGATGATGATAACACCCAATCTTCTCTGACTTCTGATCAGGCTGCAAATGGATGAGCAATCATTTCCTAAAACTAAATAAAACCAAAACTGAAATATTTTTGGTGGGTTCCAAAGTCAAAAGAGATAAACTTGGGAACTTGGCTCCTCTTGTAAAATCCAGAATGGCTGCTATCCTTGATTAAATTTGAATTTTAAATCCCACATAAAGAAAGAGACCAGAGCAGCATTTCTACATTTGAGAAATATTGCAAAGGTATGTTGATTTCTGTCATGTAACAATGCTGAAAAATGATTTCACGCCTTTACATCGAACAGACTAGATTACTACAATGTACCTTTTACTGGCCTTCCAAAGCAATCTGACAAACTTCAACTCATTTGGTCCGCTACTTTGTCTTTTATTTTCATGCTTGGCTTTATTTTGTATTAGGTTCATGTTTGTACTTTTCCCCATTGTAAAACACTTTGAACCACATCATCAGTATGTAAAGTACGTGATAAATAAAACGATTATTATTGTTGTTATAAGATCAAGAAGGTGATGCTCAGGGTTATAAGGCACTGGTGGGACTGGTCCTCTGGTCCGTGTCTCAGAAACGATGTGCTAGCATTGAGGAGAGTCCAGAGGAGGTTCACGAGAATTATTCTGGGAATTAAAGGGTTAACATGTGCGCAGCATTTGATAGTACTCATTGGAGTTTGGAAGACTGAAGGAGGATTTCACTGAAACCTTTTGAAAATTGTAAAACCTAGGTGGGGTGGATGTTTCCTATGGAAGAGGTCACAGCCTCAGAACAGAGGGATGTCCATTTGGAACAGAGGCGAGGAGGAATTTCTTTAGCCAGAGGGTAATGAATCTGTGGAATTCATTACCAAATGTGGTTGTGGACGCCGAATTATTGAGTATGTTTAAAGCATAGTTTGATGGGTTTTTGATTAGTCAGGATGTCAAAGGTTTCAGGGAAAAGGTGGGAGAATTGGATTGAAAAGGATAATAAATCAGGAATGATGGAGTGGTGGAGCAGACTCAATGCACCAAATAGCTTAATCCTGCCCCTGTCTTTTCATCTTATCTTCATCCAAGCCAGTTATATATGTAGTGCGTAACATAGGTCCTGTGCAACACCACAGGTCAGAGACCAGCAGCCAGAATAATTATCTTCAACAACTACCATCTGTTTTTTATGGACAAGCTAGTTGCAAAACCAACCTACGGAGTGATTGTGGATTCCATGCGTCTTAATCTTCTTGATCAGCCCCCATGTGAGGAACCTTGAAAAGTGTTGTACTGAAATCCATGTAGACAATAAACTGCAGAGTCAGAGAGCACGGCCGCAGAGTAACAGGCCCGTCAGCCCATCCGGTCAGTGCAGAGACACAGAGCACGGCCGCAGAGTAACAGGCCCGTCAGCCCGTCCGGTCAGTGCAGAGACACAGAGCACGGCCGCAGAGTAACAGGCCCGTCAGCCCGTCCGGTCAGTGCAGAGTCAGAGAGCACGGCCGCAGAGTAACAGGCCCGTCAGCCCGTCCGGTCAGTGCAGAGTCAGAGAGCAGGGCCGCGGAGTAACAGGCCCGTCAGCCCGTCCGGTCAGTGCAGAGACACAGAGCACGGCCGCAGAGTAACAGGCCCGTCAGCCCGTCCGGTCAGTGCAGAGTCAGAGAGCAGGGCCGCGGAGTAACAGGCCCGTCAGCCCGTCCGGTCAGTGCAGAGACACAGAGCACGGCCGCAGAGTAACAGGCCCGTCAGCCCGTCCGGTCAGTGCAGAGTCAGAGAGCAGGGCCGCGGAGTAACAGGCCCGTCAGCCCATCCGGTCAGTGCAGAGACACAGAGCACGGCCGCAGAGTAACAGGCCCGTCAGCCCGTCCGGTCAGTGCAGAGTCAGAGAGCACGGCCGCGGAGTAACAGGCCCGTCAGCCCGTCCGGTCAGTGCAGAGACACAGAGCACGGCCGCGGAGTAACAGGCCCGTCAGCCCGTCCGGTCAGTGCAGAGTCAGAGAGCACGGCCGCGGGGTAACAGGCCCGTCAGCCCATCCGGTCAGTGCAGAGACACAGAGCACGGCCGCAGAGTAACAGGCCCGTCAGCCCGTCCGGTCAGTGCAGAGACACAGAGCACGGCCGCAGAGTAACAGGCCCGTCAGCCCGTCCGGTCAGTGCAGAGTCAGAGAGCACGGCCGCAGAGTAACAGGCCCGTCAGCCCGTCCGGTCAGTGCAGAGTCAGAGAGCAGGGCCGCGGAGTAACAGGCCCGTCAGCCCGTCCGGTCAGTGCAGAGACACAGAGCACGGCCGCAGAGTAACAGGCCCGTCAGCCCGTCCGGTCAGTGCAGAGTCAGAGAGCAGGGCCGCGGAGTAACAGGCCCGTCAGCCCGTCCGGTCAGTGCAGAGACACAGAGCACGGCCGCAGAGTAACAGGCCCGTCAGCCCGTCCGGTCAGTGCAGAGTCAGAGAGCAGGGCCGCGGAGTAACAGGCCCGTCAGCCCGTCCGGTCAGTGCAGAGACACAGAGCACGGCCGCAGAGTAACAGGCCCGTCAGCCCGTCCGGTCAGTGCAGAGTCAGAGAGCACGGCCGCGGAGTAACAGGCCCGTCAGCCCGTCCGGTCAGTGCAGAGACACAGAGCACGGCCGCGGAGTAACAGGCCCGTCAGCCCGTCCGGTCAGTGCAGAGTCAGAGAGCACGGCCGCGGAGTAACAGGCCCGTCAGCCCGTCCGGTCAGTGCAGAGTCAGAGAGCACGGCCGCGGGGTAACAGGCCCGTCAGCCCGTCCGGTCAGTGCAGAGTCAGACAGTACGGCCGCAGAGTAACAGGCCCGTCAGCCCGTCCGGTCAGTGCAGAGTCAGAGAGCACGGCCGCGGAGTAACAGGCCCGTCAGCCCGTCCGGTCAGTGCAGAGACACAGAGCACGGCCGCGGAGTAACAGGCCCGTCAGCCCGTCCGGTCAGTGCAGAGACAGAGAGCACGGCCGCAGAGTAACAGGCCCGTCAGCCCGTCCGGTCAGTGCAGAGACACAGAGCACGGCCGCAGAGTAACAGGCCCGTCAGCTCGTCCGGTCAGTGCAGAGTCAGAGAGCACGGCCGCGGAGTAACAGGCCCGTCAGCCCGTCCGGTCAGTGCAGAGACACAGAGCACGGCCGCGGAGTAACAGGCCCGTCAGCCCGTCCGGTCAGTGCAGAGACAGAGAGCACGGCCGCAGAGTAACAGGCCCGTCAGCCCGTCCGGTCAGTGCAGAGACAGAGAGCACGGCCGCAGAGTAACAGGCCCGTCAGCCCGTCCGGTCAGTGCAGAGTCAGAGAGCACGGCCGCGGAGTAACAGGCCCGTCAGCCCGTCCGGTCAGTGCAGAGACACAGAGCACGGCCGCGGAGTAACAGGCCCGTCAGCCCGTCCGGTCAGTGCAGAGTCAGAGAGCACGGCCGCAGAGTAACAGGCCCGTCAGCCCGTCCGGTCAGTGCAGAGACAGAGAGCACGGCCGCAGAGTAACAGGCCCGTCAGCCCGTCCGGTCAGTGCAGAGACACAGAGCACGGCCGCAGAGTAACAGGCCCGTCAGCCCGTCCGGTCAGTGCAGAGACAGAGAGCACGGCCGCAGAGTAACAGGCCCGACAGCCCGTCCGGTCAGTGCAGAGACACAGAGCACGGCCGTGGAGTAACAGGCCCGTCAGCCCGTCCGGTCAGTGCAGAGTCAGAGAGCACGGCCGCAGAGTAACAGGCCCGTCAGCCCGTCCGGTCAGTGCAGAGACACAGAGCACGGCCGCAGAGTAACAGGCCCGTCAGCCCGTCCGGTCAGTGCAGAGACACAGAGCACGGCCGCTGAGTAACAGGCCCGTCAGCCCGTCCGGTCAGTGCAGAGACACAGAGCACGGCCGCAGAGTAACAGGCCCGTCAGCCCGTCCGGTCAGTGCAGAGACACAGAGCACGGCCGCAGAGTAACAGGCCCGTCAGCCCGTCCGGTCAGTGCAGAGTCAGAGAGCAGGGCCGCAGAGTAACAGGCCCGTCAGCCCGTCCGGTCAGTGCAGAGACACAGAGCACGGCCGCAGAGTAACAGGCCCGTCAGCCCGTCCGGTCAGTGCAGAGACACAGAGCACGGCCGCAGAGTAACAGGCCCGTCAGCCTGTCCGGTCAGTGCAGAGACACAGAGCACGGCCGCAGAGTAACAGGCCCGTCAGCCCGTCCGGTCAGTGCAGAGTCAGAGAGCACGGCCGCGGATTAACAGGCCCGTCAGCCCGGCAGGTCAGTGCAGAGACACAGAGCACGGCCGCAGAGTAACAGGCCCGTCAGCTCGTCCGGTCAGTGCAGAGTCACAGAGCACGGCCGCGGAGTAACAGGCCCGTCAGCCCGTCCGGTCAGTGCAGAGACACAGAGCACGGCCGCAGAGTAACAGGCCCGTCAGCCCGTCCGGTCAGTGCAGAGTCAGAGAGCACGGCCGCGGAGTAACAGGCCCGTCAGCCCGTCCGGTCAGTGCAGAGACAGAGAGCACGGCCGCAGAGTAACAGGCCCGTCAGCCCGTCCGGTCAGTGCAGAGTCACAGAGCACGGCCGCGGAGTAACAGGCCCGTCAGCCCGTCCGGTCAGTGCAGAGACACAGAGCACGGCTGCGGAGTAACAGGCCCGTCAGCCCGTCCGGTCAGTGCAGAGACAGAGAGCAGGGCCGCGGAGTAACAGGCCCGTCAGCCCGTCCGGTCAGTGCAGAGACACAGAGCACGGCTGCGGAGTAACAGGCCCGTCAGCCCGTCCGGTCAGTGCAGAGACAGAGAGCACGGCCGCGGAGTAACAGGCCCGTCAGCCCGTCCGGTCAGTGCAGAGTCACAGAGCACGGCCGCGGAGTAACAGGCCCGTCAGCCCGTCCGGTCAGTGCAGAGTCAGAGAGCACGGCCGCGGAGTAACAGGTCCGTCAGCCCGTCCGGTCAGTGCAGAGTCAGAGAGCACGGCCGCAGAGTAACAGGCCCGTCAGCCCGTCCGGTCAGTGCAGAGACAGAGAGCACGGCCGCAGAGTAACAGGCCCGTCAGCCCGTCCGGTCAGTGCAGAGACACAGAGCACGGCCGAGGAGTAACAGGCCCGTCAGCCCGTCCGGTCAGTGCAGAGTCAGAGAGCACGGCCGCAGAGTAACAGGCCCGTCAGCCCGTCCGGTCAGTGCAGAGTCAGAGAGCACGGCCGCAGAGTAACAGGCCCGTCAGCCCGTCCGGTCAGTGAAGAGTCATAGAGCACGGCCGCAGAGTTATAGACCCGTCAGCCCATCCGGTCAGTGCAGAGTCAGAGAGCAGGGCCGCGGAGTAACTGGCCCGTCAGCCCGTCCGGTCAGTGCAGAGACACAGAGCACGGCCGCGGAGTAACAGGCCCATCAGCCCGTCCGGTCAGTGCAGAGACACAGAGCACGGCCGCAGAGTAACAGGCCCGTCAGCCCGTCCGGTCAGTGCAGAGTCAGAGAGCAGGGCCGCGGAGTAACAGGCCCGTCAGCCCGTCCGGTCAGTGCAGAGTCAGAGAGCACGGCCGCAGAGTAACAGGCCCGTCAGCCCGTCCGGTCAGTGCAGAGTCAGAGAGCAGGGCCGTGGAGTAACAGGCCCGCCAGCCCGTCCGGTCAGTGCAGAGACACAGAGCACGGCCGCAGAGTAATAGGCCCGTCAGCCCATCCGGTCAGTGCAGAGTCAGAGAGCAGGGCCGCGGAGTAACAGGCCCGTCAGCCCGTCCGGTCAGTGCAGAGACACAGAGCACGGCCGCAGAGTAACAGGCCCGTCAGCCCATCCGGTCAGTGCAGAGTCAGAGAGCAGGGCCGCGGAGTAACAGGCCCGTCAGCCCGTCCGGTCAGTGCAGAGTCAGAGAGCACGGCCGCGGAGTAACAGGCCCGTCAGCCCGTCCGGTCAGTGCAGAGACACAGAGCACGGCCGCGGAGTAACAGGCCCGTCAGCCCGTCCGGTCAGTGCAGAGTCAGAGAGCACGGCCGCGGAGTAACAGGCCCGTCAGCCCGTCCGGTCAGTGCAGAGACACAGAGCACGGCCGCAGAGTAACAGGCCCGTCAGCCCGTCCGGTCAGTGCAGAGACACAGAGCACGGCCGCAGAGTAACAGGCCCGTCAGCCCGTCCGGTCAGTGCAGAGGCAGAGAGCACGGCCGCAGAGTAACAGGCCCGTCAGCCCGTCCGGTCAGTGCAGAGACACAGAGCACGGCCGCAGAGTAACAGGCCCGTGAGCCCGTCCGGTCAGTGCAGAGACACAGAGCACGGCCGCGGAGTAACAGGCTCGTCAGCCCGTCCGGTCAGTGCAGAGACACAGAGCACGGCCGCAGAGTAACAGGCCCGACAGCCCGTCCGGTCAGTGCAGAGTCAGAGAGCACGGCCGCGGAGTAACAGGCCCGTCAGCCCGTCCGGTCAGTGCAGAGTCAGAGAGCACGGCCGCAGAGTAACAGGCCCGTCAGCCCGTCCGGTCAGTGCAGAGACAGAGAGCACGGCTGCGGAGTAACAGGCCCGTCAGCCCGTCCGGTCAGAGCAGAGTCAGAGAGCACGGCTGCAGAGTAACAGGCCCGTCAGCCCGTCCGGTCAGTGCAGAGTCACAGAGCACGGCCGCGGAGTAACAGGCCCGTCAGCCCGTCCGGTCAGTGCAGAGACAAAGAGCACGGCCGCGGAGTAACAGGCCCGTCAGCCCGTCTGGTCAGTGCAGAGTCACAGAGCACGGCCGCGGAGTAACAGGCCCGTCAGCCCGTCCGGTCAGTGCAGAGTCAGAGAGCACGGCCGCAGAGTAATAGGCCCGTCAGCCCATCCGGTCAGTGCAGAGTCAGAGAGCACGGCCGCGGAGTAACAGGCCCGTCAGCCCGTCCGGTCAGTGCAGAGTCAGAGAGCAGGGCCGCGGAGTAACAGGCCCGTCAGCCCGTCCGGTCAGTGCAGAGACACAGAGCACGGCCGCAGAGTAACAGGCCCGTCAGCCCGTCCGGTCAGTGCAGAGTCAGAGAGCAGGGCCGCGGAGTAACAGGCCCGTCAGCCCGTCCGGTCAGTGCAGAGTCAGAGAGCAGGGCCGCGGAGTAACAGGCCCGTCAGCCCGTCCGGTCAGTGCAGAGACACAGAGCACGGCCGCAGAGTAACAGGCCCGTCAGCCCGTCCGGTCAGTGCAGAGTCAGAGAGCAGGGCCGCGGAGTAACAGGCCCGTCAGCCCGTCCGGTCAGTGCAGAGACACAGAGCACGGCCGCAGAGTAACAGGCCCGTCAGCCCGTCCGGTCAGTGCAGAGTCAGAGAGCACGGCCGCGGAGTAACAGGCCCGTCAGCCCGTCCGGTCAGTGCAGAGACACAGAGCACGGCCGCGGAGTAACAGGCCCGTCAGCCCGTCCGGTCAGTGCAGAGTCAGAGAGCACGGCCGCGGAGTAACAGGCCCGTCAGCCCGTCCAGTCAGTGCAGAGTCAGAGAGCACGGCCGCGGGGTAACAGGCCCGTCAGCCCGTCCGGTCAGTGCAGAGTCAGACAGTACGGCCGCAGAGTAACAGGCCCGTCGGCCCGTCCGGTCAGTGCAGAGACACAGAGCACGGCCGCAGAGTAACAGGCCCGTCAGCCCGTCCGGTCAGTGCAGAGACACAGAGCACGGCCGCAGAGTAACAGGCCCGTCAGCCCGTCCGGTCAGTGCAGAGTCAGAGAGCAGGGCCGCAGAGTAACAGGCCCGTCAGCCCGTCCGGTCAGTGCAGAGACACAGAGCACGGCCGCAGAGTAACAGGCCCGTCAGCCCGTCCGGTCAGTGCAGAGACACAGAGCACGGCCGCAGAGTAACAGGCCCGTCAGCCCGTCCGGTCAGTGCAGAGACACAGAGCACGGCCGCAGAGTAACAGGCCCGTCAGCCCGTCCGGTCAGTGCAGAGTCACAGAGCACGGCCGCGGAGTAACAGGCCCGTCAGCCCGTCCGGTCAGTGCAGAGACACAGAGCACGGCTGCGGAGTAACAGGCCCGTCAGCCCGTCCGGTCAGTGCAGAGACAGAGAGCAGGGCCGCGGAGTAACAGGCCCGTCAGCCCGTCCGGTCAGTGCAGAGACACAGAGCACGGCTGCGGAGTAACAGGCCCGTCAGCCCGTCCGGTCAGTGCAGAGACAGAGAGCACGGCCGCGGAGTAACAGGCCCGTCAGCCCGTCCGGTCAGTGCAGAGTCACAGAGCACGGCCGCGGAGTAACAGGCCCGTCAGCCCGTCCGGTCAGCGCAGAGTCAGAGAGCACGGCCGCGGAGTAACAGGTCCGTCAGCCCGTCCGGTCAGTGCAGAGTCAGAGAGCACGGCCGCAGAGTAACAGGCCCGTCAGCCCGTCCGGTCAGTGCAGAGACAGAGAGCACGGCCGCAGAGTAACAGGCCCGTCAGCCCGTCCGGTCAGTGCAGAGACACAGAGCACGGCCGCGGAGTAACAGCCCGTCAGCCCGTCCGGTCAGTGCAGAGTCAGAGAGCACGGCCGCGGAGTAACAGGCCCGTCAGCCCGTCCGGTCAGTGCAGAGTCAGAGAGCACGGCCGCGGAGTAACAGGCCCGTCAGCCCGTCCGGTCAGTGCAGAGTCAGAGAGCACGGCAGCGGAGTAACAGGCCCGTCAGCCCGTCCGGTCAGTGCAGAGTCAGAGAGCACGGCCGCGGAGTAACAGGCCCATCAGCCCGTCCGGTCAGTGCAGAGTCAGAGAGCACGGCCGCGGAGTAACAGGCCCGTCAGCCCGTCCGGTCAGTGCAGAGTCAGAGAGCAGGGCCGCGGAGTAACAGGCCCGTCAGCCCGTCCGGTCAGTGCAGAGACACAGAGCACGGCTGCGGAGTAACAGGCCCGTCAGCCCGTCCGGTCAGTGCAGAGACAGAGAGCACGGCCGCGGAGTAACAGGCCCGTCAGCCCGTCCGGTCAGTGCAGAGTCACAGAGCACGGCCGCGGAGTAACAGGCCCGTCAGCCCGTCCGGTCAGTGCAGAGTCAGAGAGCACGGCCGCGGAGTAACAGGTCCGTCAGCCCGTCCGGTCAGTGCAGAGTCAGAGAGCACGGCCGCAGAGTAACAGGCCCGTCAGCCCGTCCGGTCAGTGCAGAGTCAGAGAGCAGGGCCGCGGAGTAACAGGCCCGTCAGCCCGTCCGGTCAGTGCAGAGTCAGAGAGCACGGCCGCAGAGTAACAGGCCCGTCAGCCCGTCCGGTCAGTGCAGAGTCAGAGAGCAGGGCCGCGGAGTAACAGGCCCGTCAGCCCGTCCGGTCAGTGCAGAGACACAGAGCACGGCCGCAGAGTAATAGGCCCGTCAGCCCATCCGGTCAGTGCAGAGTCAGAGAGCAGGGCCGCGGAGTAACAGGCCCGTCAGCCCGTCCGGTCAGTGCAGAGACACAGAGCACGGCCGCAGAGTAACAGGCCCGTCAGCCCATCCGGTCAGTGCAGAGTCAGAGAGCAGGGCCGCGGAGTAACAGGCCCGTCAGCCCGTCCGGTCAGTGCAGAGTCAGAGAGCACGGCCGCGGAGTAACAGGCCCGTCAGCCCGTCCGGTCAGTGCAGAGACACAGAGCACGGCCGCGGAGTAACAGGCCCGTCAGCCCGTCCGGTCAGTGCAGAGTCAGAGAGCACGGCCGCGGAGTAACAGGCCCGTCAGCCCGTCCGGTCAGTGCAGAGTCAGAGAGCACGGCCGCGGAGTAACAGGCCCATCAGCCCGTCCGGTCAGTGCAGAGTCAGAGAGCACGGCCGCGGAGTAACAGGCCCGTCAGCCCGTCCGGTCAGTGCAGAGTCAGAGAGCAGGGCCGCGGAGTAACAGGCCCGTCAGCCCGTCCGGTCAGTGCAGAGACACAGAGCACGGCTGCGGAGTAACAGGCCCGTCAGCCCGTCCGGTCAGTGCAGAGACAGAGAGCACGGCCGCGGAGTAACAGGCCCGTCAGCCCGTCCGGTCAGTGCAGAGTCACAGAGCACGGCCGCGGAGTAACAGGCCCGTCAGCCCGTCCGGTCAGTGCAGAGTCAGAGAGCACGGCCGCGGAGTAACAGGTCCGTCAGCCCGTCCGGTCAGTGCAGAGTCAGAGAGCACGGCCGCAGAGTAACAGGCCCGTCAGCCCGTCCGGTCAGTGCAGAGTCAGAGAGCAGGGCCGCGCAGTAACAGGCCCGTCAGCCCGTCCGGTCAGTGCAGAGTCAGAGAGCACGGCCGCAGAGTAACAGGCCCGTCAGCCCGTCCGGTCAGTGCAGAGTCAGAGAGCAGGGCCGTGGAGTAACAGGCCCGTCAGCCCGTCCGGTCAGTGCAGAGACACAGAGCACGGCCGCAGAGTAATAGGCCCGTCAGCCCATCCGGTCAGTGCAGAGTCAGAGAGCAGGGCCGCGGAGTAACAGGCCCGTCAGCCCGTCCGGTCAGTGCAGAGACACAGAGCACGGCCGCAGAGTAACAGGCCCGTCAGCCCATCCGGTCAGTGCAGAGTCAGAGAGCAGGGCCGCGGAGTAACAGGCCCGTCAGCCCGTCCGGTCAGTGCAGAGTCAGAGAGCACGGCCGCGGAGTAACAGGCCCGTCAGCCCGTCCGGTCAGTGCAGAGACACAGAGCACGGCCGCAGAGTAACAGGCCCGTCAGCCCATCCGGTCAGTGCAGAGTCAGAGAGCAGGGCCGCGGAGTAACAGGCCCGTCAGCCCGTCCGGTCAGTGCAGAGTCAGAGAGCACGGCCGCGGAGTAACAGGCCCGTCAGCCCGTCCGGTCAGTGCAGAGACACAGAGCACGGCCGCGGAGTAACAGGCCCGTCAGCCCGTCCGGTCAGTGCAGAGTCAGAGAGCACGGCCGCGGAGTAACAGGCCCGTCAGCCCGTCCGGTCAGTGCAGAGACACAGAGCACGGCCGCAGAGTAACAGGCCCGTCAGCCCGTCCGGTCAGTGCAGAGACACAGAGCACGGCCGCAGAGTAACAGGCCCGTCAGCCCGTCCGGTCAGTGCAGAGGCAGAGAGCACGGTCGCAGAGTAACAGGCCCGTCAGCCCATCCGGTCAGTGCAGAGACACAGAGCACGGCCGCAGAGTAACAGGCCCGTCAGCCCGTCCGGTCAGTGCAGAGGCAGAGAGCACGGCCGCAGAGTAACAGGCCCGTCAGCCCGTCCGGTCAGTGCAGAGACACAGAGCACGGCCGCAGAGTAACAGGCCCGTCAGCCCGTCCGGTCAGTGCAGAGACACAGAGCACGGCCGCGGAGTAACAGGCCCGTCAGCCCGTCCGGTCAGTGCAGAGACACAGAGCACGGCCGCGGAGTAACAGGCCCGACAGCCCGTCCGGTCAGTGCAGAGTCAGAGAGCACGGCCGCGGAGTAACAGGCCCGTCAGCCCGTCCGGTCAGTGCAGAGTCAGAGAGCACGGCCGCGGAGTAACAGGCCCGTCAGCCCGTCCGGTCAGTGCAGAGACAGAGAGCACGGCTGCGGAGTAACAGGCCCGTCAGCCCGTCCGGTCAGAGCAGAGTCAGAGAGCACGGCCGCAGAGTAACAGGCCCGTCAGCCCGTCCGGTCAGTGCAGAGTCACAGAGCACGGCCGCGGAGTAACAGGCCCGTCAGCCCGTCCGGTCAGTGCAGAGACAGAGAGCACGGCCGCGGAGTAACAGGCCCGTCAGCCCGTCTGGTCAGTGCAGAGTCACAGAGCACGGCCGCGGAGTAACAGGCCCGTCAGCCCGTCCGGTCAGTGCAGAGTCAGAGAGCACGGCCGCAGAGTAATAGGCCCGTCAGCCCATCCGGTCAGTGCAGAGTCAGAGAGCACGGCCGCGGAGTAACAGGCCCGTCAGCCCGTCCGGTCAGTGCAGAGTCAGAGAGCAGGGCCGCGGAGTAACAGGCCCGTCAGCCCGTCCGGTCAGTGCAGAGACACAGAGCACGGCCGCAGAGTAACAGGCCCGTCAGCCCGTCCGGTCAGTGCAGAGTCAGAGAGCAGGGCCGCGGAGTAACAGGCCCGTCAGCCCGTCCGGTCAGTGCAGAGTCAGAGAGCAGGGCCGCGGAGTAACAGGCCCGTCAGCCCGTCCGGTCAGTGCAGAGACACAGAGCACGGCCGCAGAGTAACAGGCCCGTCAGCCCGTCCGGTCAGTGCAGAGTCAGAGAGCACGGCCGCGGAGTAACAGGCCCGTCAGCCCGTCCGGTCAGTGCAGAGACACAGAGCACGGCCGCAGAGTAACAGGCCCGTCAGCCCGTCCGGTCAGTGCAGAGTCAGAGAGCACGGCCGCAGAGTAACAGGCCCGTCAGCCCGTCCGGTCAGTGCAGAGACATAGAGCACGGCCGCAGAGTAACAGGCCCGTCAGCCCGTCCAGTCAGTGCAGAGTCAGAGAGCACGGCCGCAGAGTAACAGGCCCGTCAGCCCGTCCGGTCAGTGCAGAGTCAGAGAGCACGGCCGCGGAGTAACAGGCCTGTCAGCCCGTCCGGTCAGTGCAGAGACACAGAGCACGGCCGCAGAGTAACAGGCCCGTCAGCCCGTCCGGTCAGTGCAGAGTCAGAGAGCACGGCCGCAGAGTAACAGACCCGTCAGCCCGTCCGGTCAGTGCAGAGACACAGAGCACGGCCGCAGAGTAACAGGCCCGTCAGCCCATTCGGTCAGTGCAGAGTCACAGAGCACGGCCGCAGAGTAAAAGGCCCGTCAGCCCGTCCGGTCAGTGCAGAGTCAGAGAGCACGGCCGCAGAGTAACAGGCCCGTCAGCCCGTCCGGTCAGTGCAGAGACACAGAGCACGGACGCGGAGTAACAGGCCTGTCAGCCCGTCCGGTCAGTGCAGAGTCAGAGAGCACGGCCGCAGAGTAACAGGCCCGTCAGCCCGTCCGGTCAGTGCAGAGTCAGAGAGCACGGCCGCAGAGTAACAGGCCCGTCAGCCCGTCCAGTCAGTGCAGAGTCAGAGAGCACGGCCGCGGAGTAACAGGTCCGTCAGCCCGTCCGGTCAGTGCAGAGACAGAGAGCACGGCCGCAGAGTAACAGGCCCGTCAGCCCGTCCGGTCAGTGCAGAGACACAGAGCACGGCCGAGGAGTAACAGGCCCGTCAGCCCGTCCGGTCAGTGCAGAGTCAGAGAGCACGGCCGCAGAGTAACAGGCTCGTCAGCCCGTCCGGTCAGTGCAGAGTCAGAGAGCACGGCCGCAGAGTAACAGGCCCGTCAGCCCGTCCGGTCAGTGCAGAGACAGAGAGCACGGCCGCGGAGTAACAGGCCCGTCAGCCCGTCCGGTCAGTGCAGTGTCACAGAGCACGGCCGCGGAGTAACAGGCCCGTCAGCCCGTCCATTCAGTGCAGAGACAGAGAGCACGGCCGCGGAGTAACAGGCCCGTCAGCCCGTCCGGTCAGTGCAGAGTCAGAGAGCACGGCCGCAGAGTAACAGGCCCGTCAGCCCGTCCGGTCAGTGCAGAGACACAGAGCACGGCCGCAGAGTAACAGGCCCGTCAGCCCGTCCGGTCAGTGCAGAGTCAGAGAGCACGGCCGCAGAGTAACAGGCCCGTCAGCCCGTCCGGTCAGTGCAGAGACAGAGAGCACGGCCGCGGAGTAACAGGCCCGTCAGCCCGTCCGGTCAGTGCAGAGACACAGAGAACAGGGCCGCGGAGTAACAGGCCCGTCAGCCCGTCCGGTCAGTGCAGAGACACAGAGCACGGCCGCAGAGTAACAGGCCCGTCAGCCCGTCCGGTCAGTGCAGAGTCAGAGAGCACGGCCGCAGAGTAACAGGCCCGTCAGCCCGTCCGGTCAGTGCAGAGTCAGAGAGCACGGCCGCAGAGTAACAGGCCCGTCAGCCCGTCTGGTCAGTGCAGAGACACAGAGCACGGCCGCAGAGTAACAGGCCCGTCAGCCCGTCCGGTCAGTGCAGAGGCAGAGAGCACGGCCGCAGAGTAACAGGCCCATCAGCCCGTCCAGTCAGTGCAGAGTCAGAGAGCACGGCCGCAGAGTAACAGGCCCGTCAGCCCGTCCAGTCAGTGCAGAGTCAGAGAGCACGGCCGCAGAGTAACAGGCCCGTCAGCCCGTCCGGATAGTGCAGAGTCAGAGAGCACGGCCGCGGAGTAACAGGCCTGTCAGCCCGTCCGGTCAGTGCAGAGACACAGAGCACGGCCGCAGAGTAACAGGCCCGTCAGCCCGTCCGGTCAGTGCAGAGTCAGAGAGCACGGCCGCAGAGTAACAGACCCGTCAGCCCGTCCGGTCAGTGCAGAGACACAGAGCACGGCCGCAGAGTAACAGGCCCGTCAGCCCATCCGGTCAGTGCAGAGTCAGAGAGCACGGCCGCAGAGTAACAGGCCCGTCAGCCCGTCCGGTCAGTGCAGAGACACAGAGCACGGCCGCAGAGTAACAGGCCCGTCAGCCCGTCCGGTCAGTGCAGAGACACAGAGCACGGCCGCAGAGTAACAGGCCCGTCAGCCCATCCGGTCAGTGCAGAGTCATAGAGCAGGGCCGCGGAGTAACAGGCCCGTCAGCCCGTCCGGTCAGTGCAGAGTCAGAGAGCACGGCCGCAGAGTAACAGGCCCGTCAGCCCGTCCGGTCAGTGCAGAGACACAGAGCACGGCCGCGGAGTAACAGGCCCGTCAGCCCGTCCGGTCAGTGCAGAGTCAGAGAGCACGGCCGCGGAGTAACAGGCCCGTCAGCCCGTCCGGTCAGTGCAGAGACACAGAGCACGGCCGCAGAGTAACAGGCCCGTCAGCCCGTCCGGTCAGTGCAGAGACACAGAGCACGGCCGCAGACTAAAAGGCCCGTCAGCCCGTCCGGTCAGTGCAGAGTCAGAGAGCACGGCCGCAGAGTAACAGGCCCGTCAGCCCGTCCGGTCAGTGCAGAGACACAGAGCACGGACGCGGAGTAACAGGCCTGTCAGCCCGTCCGGTCACTGCAGAGTCAGAGAGCACGGCCGCAGAGTAACAGGCCCGTCAGCCCGTCCGGTCAGTGCAGAGTCAGAGAGCACGGCCGCAGAGTAACAGGCCCGTCAGCCCGTCCAGTCAGTGCAGAGTCAGAGAGCACGGCCGCGGAGTAACAGGTCCGTCAGCCCGTCCGGTCAGTGCAGAGTCAGAGAGCACGGCCGCAGAGTAACAGGACCGTCAGCCCGTCCAGTCAGTGCAGAGTCAGAGAGCACGGCCGCGGAGTAACAGGCCCATCAGCCCGTCCGGTCAGTGCAGAGACACAGAGCACGGCCGAGGAGTAACAGGCCCGTCAGCCCGTCCGGTCAGTGCAGAGTCAGAGAGCACGGCCGCAGAGTAACAGGCCCGTCAGCCCGTCCGGTCAGTGAAGAGTCAGAGAGCACGGCCGCAGAGTTATAGACCCGTCAGCCCGTCCGGTCAGTGCAGAGTCAGAGAGCAGGGCCGCGGAGTAACTGGCCCGTCAGCCCGTCCGGTCAGTGCAGAGACACAGAGCACGGCCGCGGAGTAACAGGCCCATCAGCCCGTCCGGTCAGTGCAGAGACACAGAGCACGGCCGCAGAGTAACAGGCCCGTCAGCCCGTCCGGTCAGTGCAGAGTCAGAGAGCAGGGCCGCGGAGTAACAGGCCCGTCAGCCCGTCCGGTCAGTGCAGAGTCAGAGAGCACGGCCGCAGAGTAACAGGCCCGTCAGCCCGTCCGGTCAGTGCAGAGTCAGAGAGCAGGGCCGTGGAGTAACAGGCCCGTCAGCCCGTCCGGTCAGTGCAGAGACACAGAGCACGGCCGCGGAGTAATAGGCCCGTCAGCCCATCCGGTCAGTGCAGAGTCAGAGAGCAGGGCCGCGGAGTAACAGGCCCGTCAGCCCGTCCGGTCAGTGCAGAGACACAGAGCACGGCCGCAGAGTAACAGGCCCGTCAGCCCGTCCGGTCAGTGCAGAGACACAGAGCACGGCCGCAGAGTAACAGGCCCGTCAGCCCATCCGGTCAGTGCAGAGTCATAGAGCAGGGCCGCGGAGTAACAGGCCCGTCAGCCCGTCCGGTCAGTGCAGAGTCAGAGAGCACGGCCGCAGAGTAACAGGCCCGTCAGCCCGTCCGGTCAGTGCAGAGACACAGAGCACGGCCGCGGAGTAACAGGCCCGTCAGCCCGTCCGGTCAGTGCAGAGTCAGAGAGCACGGCCGCGGAGTAACAGGCCCGTCAGCCCGTCCGGTCAGTGCAGAGACACAGAGCACGGCCGCGGAGTAACAGGCCCGTCAGCCCGTCCGGTCAGTGCAGAGACACAGAGCACGGCCGCGGAGTAACAGGCCCGTCAGCCCGTCCGGTCAGTGCAGAGGCAGAGAGCACGGCCGCAGAGTAACAGGCCCGTCAGCCCGTCCGGTCAGTGCAGAGACACAGAGCACGGCAGCAGAGTAACAGGCCCGTCAGCCCGTCCGGTCAGTGCAGAGACACAGAGCACGGCCGCGGAGTAACAGGCCCGTCAGCCCGTCCATTCAGTGCAGAGACAGAGGGCACGGCCGCGGAGTAACAGGCCCGTCAGCCCGTCCGGTCAGTGCAGAGTCAGAGAGCACGGCCGCAGAGTAACAGGCCCGTCAGCCCGTCCGGTCAGTGCAGAGACACAGAGCACGGCCGCAGAGTAACAGGCCCGTCAGCCCGTCCGGTCAGTGCAGAGTCAGAGAGCACGGCCGCAGAGTAACAAGCCCGTCAGCCCGTCCGGTCAGTGCAGAGACACAGAGAACAGGGCCGCGGAGTAACAGGCCCGTCAGCCCGTCCGGTCAGTGCAGAGACACAGAGCACGGCCGCAGAGTAACAGGCCCGTCAGCCCATCCGGTCAGTGCAGAGTCAGAGAGCACGGCCGCAGAGTAACAGGCCCGTCAGCCCGTCCGGTCAGTGCAGAGTCAGAGAGCACGGCCGCAGAGTAACAGGCCCGTCAGCCCGTCTGGTCAGTGCAGAGACACAGAGCACGGCCGCAGAGTAACAGGCCCGTCAGGCCGTCCGGTCAGTGCAGAGGCAGAGAGCACGGCCGCAGAGTAACAGGCCCATCAGCCCGTCCAGTCAGTGCAGAGTCAGAGAGCACGGCCGCAGAGTAACAGGCCCGTCAGACCGTCCAGTCAGTGCAGAGTCAGAGAGCACGGCCGCAGAGTAACAGGCCCGTCAGCCCGTCCGGATAGTGCAGAGTCAGAGAGCACGGCCGCGGAGTAACAGGCCTGTCAGCCCGTCCGGTCAGTGCAGAGACACAGAGCACGACCGCAGAGTACAGGCCCGTCAGCCCGTCCGGTCAGTGCAGACTCAGAGAGCACGGCCGCAGAGTAACAGACCCGTCAGCCCGTCCGGTCAGTGCAGAGACACAGAGCACGGCCGCAGAGTAACAGGCCCGTCAGCCCGTCCGGTCAGTGCAGAGACACAGAGCACGGCCGCGGAGTAACAGGCCCGTCAGCCCATCCGGTCAGTGCAGAGACACAGAGCACGGCCGCAGAGTAAAAGGCCCGTCAGCCCGTCCGGTCAGTGCAGAGTCACAGAGCACGGCCGCGGAGTAACAGGCCCGTCAGCCCGTCCGGTCAGTGCAGAGACACAGAGCACGGCCGCAGAGTAACAGGCCCGTCAGCCCGTCCGGTCAGTGCAGAGACACAGAGCACGGCCGCAGAGTAACAGGCCCGTCAGCCCATCCGGTCAGTGCAGAGTCATAGAGCAGGGCCGCGGAGTAACAGGCCCGTCAGCCCGTCCGGTCAGTGCAGAGTCAGAGAGCACGGCCGCAGAGTAACAGGCCCGTCAGCCCGTCCGGTCAGTGCAGAGACACAGAGCACGGCCGCGGAGTAACAGGCCCGTCAGCCCGTCCGGTCAGTGCAGAGTCAGAGAGCACGGCCGCGGAGTAACAGGCCCGTCAGCCCGTCCGGTCAGTGCAGAGACACAGAGCACGGCCGCAGAGTAACAGGCCCGTCAGCCCGTCCGGTCAGTGCAGAGTCATAGAGCAGGGCCGCGGAGTAACAGGCCCGTCAGCCCGTCCGGTCAGTGCAGAGTCAGAGAGCACGGCCGCAGAGTAACAGGCCCGTCAGCCCGTCCGGTCAGTGCAGAGACACAGAGCACGGCCGCGGAGTAACAGGCCCGTCAGCCCGTCCGGTCAGTGCAGAGTCAGAGAGCACGGCCGCGGAGTAACAGGCCCGTCAGCCCGTCCGGTCAGTGCAGAGACACAGAGCACGGCCGCAGAGTAACAGGCCCGTCAGCCCGTCCGGTCAGTGCAGAGACACAGAGCACGGCCGCAGAGTAAAAGGCCCGTCAGCCCGTCCGGTCAGTGCAGAGTCAGAGAGCACGGCCGCAGAGTAACAGGCCCGTCAGCCCGTCCGGTCAGTGCAGAGACACAGAGCACGGACGCGGAGTAACAGGCCCGTCAGCCCGTCCGGTCAGTGCAGAGTCAGAGAGCACGGCCGCAGAGTAACAGGCCCGTCAGCCCGTCCGGTCAGTGCAGAGTCAGAGAGCACGGCCGCAGAGTAACAGGCCCGTCAGCCCGTCCAGTCAGTGCAGAGTCAGAGAGCACGGCCGCGGAGTAACAGGTCCGTCAGCCCGTCCGGTCAGTGCAGAGTCAGAGAGCACGGCCGCAGAGTAACAGGCCCGTCAGCCCGTCCGGTCAGTGCAGAGACAGAGAGCACGGCCGCAGAGTAACAGGCCCGTCAGCCCGTCCGGTCAGTGCAGAGACACAGAACACGGCCGCAGAGTAACAGGCCCGTCAGCTCGTCCGGTCAGTGCAGAGTCAGAGAGCACGGCCGCGGAGTAACAGGCCCGTCAGCCCGTCCGGTCAGTGCAGAGACACAGAGCACGGCCGCGGAGTAACAGGCCCGTCAGCCCGTCCGGTCAGTGCAGAGTCAGAGAGCACGGCCGCAGAGTAACAGGCCCGTCAGCCCGTCCGGTCAGTGCAGAGACAGAGAGCACGGCCGCAGAGTAACAGGCCCGTCAGCCCGTCCGGTCAGTGCAGAGACACAGAGCACGGCCGCAGAGTAACAGGCCCGTCAGCCCTTCCGGTCAGTGCAGAGACAGAGAGCACGGCCGCAGAGTAACAGGCCCGACAGCCCGTCCGGTCAGTGCAGAGACACAGAGCACGGCCGTGGAGTAACAGGCCCGTCAGCCCGTCCGGTTAGTGCAGAGTCAGAGAGCACGGCCGCAGAGTAACAGGCCCGTCAGCCCGTCCGGTCAGTGCAGAGACACAGAGCACGGCCGCAGAGTAACAGGCCCGTCAGCCCGTCCGGTCAGTGCAGAGACACAGAGCACGGCCGCTGAGTAACAGGCCCGTCAGCCCGTCCGGTCAGTGCAGAGACACAGAGCACGGCCGCAGAGTAACAGGCCCGTCAGCCCGTCCGGTCAGTGCAGAGACACAGAGCACGGCCGCAGAGTAAAAGGCCCGTCAGCCCGTCCGGTCAGTGCAGAGTCAGAGAGCAGGGCCGCAGAGTAACAGGCCCGTCAGCCCGTCCGGTCAGTGCAGAGACACAGAGCACGGCCGCAGAGTAACAGGCCCGTCAGCCCGTCCGGTCAGTGCAGAGACACAGAGCACGGCCGCAGAGTAACAGGCCCGTCAGCCCGTCCGGTCAGTGCAGAGTCAGAGAGCACGGCCGCGGATTAACAGGCCCGTCAGCCCGGCAGGTCAGTGCAGAGACACAGAGCACGGCCGCAGAGTAACAGGCCCGTCAGCTCGTCCGGTCAGTGCAGAGTCACAGAGCACGGCCGCGGAGTAACAGGCCCGTCAGCCCGTCCGGTCAGTGCAGAGACACAGAGCACGGCCGCAGAGTAACAGGCCCGTCAGCCCGTCCGGTCAGTGCAGAGACAGAGAGCACGGCCGCAGAGTAACAGGCCCGTCAGCCCGTCCGGTCAGTGCAGAGTCATAGAGCAGGGCCGCGGAGTAACAGGCCCGTCAGCCCGTCCGGTCAGTGCAGAGACAGAGAGCACGGCCGCAGAGTAACAGGCCCGTCAGCCCGTCCGGTCAGTGCAGAGACACAGAGCACGGCCGCAGAGTAACAGGCCCGTCAGCCCGTCCGGTCAGTGCAGAGTCAGAGAGCACGGCCGCAGAGTAACAGGCCCGTCAGCCCGTCCGGTCAGTGCAGAGACAGAGAGCACGGCCGCAGAGTAACAGGCCCGTCAGCCCGTCCGGTCAGTGCAGAGTCACAGAGCACGGCCGCGGAGTAACAGGCCCGTCAGCCCGTCCGGTCAGTGCAGAGACACAGAGCACGGCTGCGGAGTAACAGGCCCGTCAGCCCGTCCGGTCAGTGCAGAGACAGAGAGCAGGGCCGCGGAGTAACAGGCCGGTCAGCCCGTCCGGTCAGTGCAGAGACACAGAGCACGGCTGCGGAGTAACAGGCCCGTCAGCCCGTCCGGTCAGTGCAGAGACAGAGAGCACGGCCGCGGAGTAACAGGCCCGTCAGCCCGTCCGGTCAGTGCAGAGTCACAGAGCACGGCCGCGGAGTAACAGGCCCGTCAGCCCGTCCGGTCAGTGAAGAGTCATAGAGCACGGCCGCAGAGTTATAGACCCGTCAGCCCATCCGGTCAGTGCAGAGTCAGAGAGCAGGGCCGCGGAGTAACTGGCCCGTCAGCCCGTCCGGTCAGTGCAGAGACACAGAGCACGGCCGCGGAGTAACAGGCCCATCAGCCCGTCCGGTCAGTGCAGAGACACAGAGCACGGCCGCAGAGTAACAGGCCCGTCAGCCCGTCCGGTCAGTGCAGAGTCAGAGAGCAGGGCCGCGGAGTAACAGGCCCGTCAGCCCGTCCGGTCAGTGCAGAGTCAGAGAGCACGGCCGCAGAGTAACAGGCCCGTCAGCCCGTCCGGTCAGTGCAGAGTCAGAGAGCAGGGCCGTGGAGTAACAGGCCCGCCAGCCCGTCCGGTCAGTGCAGAGACACAGAGCACGGCCGCAGAGTAATAGGCCCGTCAGCCCATCCGGTCAGTGCAGAGTCAGAGAGCAGGGCCGCGGAGTAACAGGCCCGTCAGCCCGTCCGGTCAGTGCAGAGACACAGAGCACGGCCGCAGAGTAACAGGCCCGTCAGCCCATCCGGTCAGTGCAGAGTCAGAGAGCAGGGCCGCGGAGTAACAGGCCCGTCAGCCCGTCCGGTCAGTGCAGAGTCAGAGAGCACGGCCGCGGAGTAACAGGCCCGTCAGCCCGTCCGGTCAGTGCAGAGACACAGAGCACGGCCGCGGAGTAACAGGCCCGTCAGCCCGTCCGGTCAGTGCAGAGTCAGAGAGCACGGCCGCGGAGTAACAGGCCCGTCAGCCCGTCCGGTCAGTGCAGAGACACAGAGCACGGCCGCAGAGTAACAGGCCCGTCAGCCCGTCCGGTCAGTGCAGAGACACAGAGCACGGCCGCAGAGTAACAGGCCCGTCAGCCCGTCCGGTCAGTGCAGAGGCAGAGAGCACGGCCGCAGAGTAACAGGCCCGTCAGCCCGTCCGGTCAGTGCAGAGACACAGAGCACGGCCGCAGAGTAACAGGCCCGTCAGCCCGTCCGGTCAGTGCAGAGACACAGAGCACGGCCGCGGAGTAACAGGCCCGTCAGCCCGTCCGGTCAGTGCAGAGACACAGAGCACGGCCGCAGAGTAACAGGCCCGACAGCCCGTCCGGTCAGTGCAGAGTCAGAGAGCACGGCCGCGGAGTAACAGGCCCGTCAGCCCGTCCGGTCAGTGCAGAGTCAGAGAGCACGGCCGCAGAGTAACAGGCCCGTCAGCCCGTCCGGTCAGTGCAGAGACAGAGAGCACGGCTGCGGAGTAACAGGCCCGTCAGCCCGTCCGGTCAGAGCAGAGTCAGAGAGCACGGCTGCAGAGTAACAGGCCCGTCAGCCCGTCCGGTCAGTGCAGAGTCACAGAGCACGGCCGCGGAGTAACAGGCCCGTCAGCCCGTCCGGTCAGTGCAGAGACAAAGAGCACGGCCGCGGAGTAACAGGCCCGTCAGCCCGTCTGGTCAGTGCAGAGTCACAGAGCACGGCCGCGGAGTAACAGGCCCGTCAGCCCGTCCGGTCAGTGCAGAGTCAGAGAGCACGGCCGCAGAGTAATAGGCCCGTCAGCCCATCCGGTCAGTGCAGAGTCAGAGAGCACGGCCGCGGAGTAACAGGCCCGTCAGCCCGTCCGGTCAGTGCAGAGTCAGAGAGCAGGGCCGCGGAGTAACAGGCCCGTCAGCCCGTCCGGTCAGTGCAGAGACACAGAGCACGGCCGCAGAGTAACAGGCCCGTCAGCCCGTCCGGTCAGTGCAGAGTCAGAGAGCAGGGCCGCGGAGTAACAGGCCCGTCAGCCCGTCCGGTCAGTGCAGAGTCAGAGAGCAGGGCCGCGGAGTAACAGGCCCGTCAGCCCGTCCGGTCAGTGCAGAGACACAGAGCACGGCCGCAGAGTAACAGGCCCGTCAGCCCGTCCGGTCAGTGCAGAGTCAGAGAGCAGGGCCGCGGAGTAACAGGCCCGTCAGCCCGTCCGGTCAGTGCAGAGACACAGAGCACGGCCGCAGAGTAACAGGCCCGTCAGCCCGTCCGGTCAGTGCAGAGTCAGAGAGCACGGCCGCGGAGTAACAGGCCCGTCAGCCCGTCCGGTCAGTGCAGAGACACAGAGCACGGCCGCGGAGTAACAGGCCCGTCAGCCCGTCCGGTCAGTGCAGAGTCAGAGAGCACGGCCGCGGAGTAACAGGCCCGTCAGCCCGTCCAGTCAGTGCAGAGTCAGAGAGCACGGCCGCGGGGTAACAGGCCCGTCAGCCCGTCCGGTCAGTGCAGAGTCAGACAGTACGGCCGCAGAGTAACAGGCCCGTCAGCCCGTCCGGTCAGTGCAGAGTCAGAGAGCATGGCCGCGGAGTAACCGGCCCGTCAGCCCGTCCGGTCAGTGCAGAGACACAGAGCACGGCCGCAGAGTAACAAGCCCGTCAGCCCGTCCGGTCAGTGCAGAGACAGAGAGCACGGCCGCAGAGTAACAGGCCCGTCAGCCCGTCCGGTCAGTGCAGAGACAGAGAGCACGGCCGCAGAGTAACAGGCCCGTCAGCCCGTCCGGTCAGTGCAGAGACACAGAGCACGGCCGCAGAGTAACAGGCCCGTCAGCTCGTCCGGTCAGTGCAGAGTCAGAGAGCACGGCCGCGGAGTAACAGGCCCGTCAGCCCGTCCGGTCAGTGCAGAGACACAGAGCACGGCCGCGGAGTAACAGGCCCGTCAGCCCGTCCGGTCAGTGCAGAGTCAGAGAGCACGGCCGCAGAGTAACAGGCCCGTCAGCCCGTCCGGTCAGTGCAGAGACAGAGAGCACGGCCGCAGAGTAACAGGCCCGTCAGCCCGTCCGGTCAGTGCAGAGACACAGAGCACGGCCGCAGAGTAACAGGCCCGTCAGCCCGTCCGGTCAGTGCAGAGACAGAGAGCACGGCCGCAGAGTAACAGGCCCGACAGCCCGTCCGGTCAGTGCAGAGACACAGAGCACGGCCGTGGAGTAACAGGCCCGTCAGCCCGTCCGGTCAGTGCAGAGTCAGAGAGCACGGCCGCAGAGTAACAGGCCCGTCAGCCCGTCCGGTCAGTGCAGAGACACAGAGCACGGCCGCAGAGTAACAGGCCCGTCAGCCCGTCCGGTCAGTGCAGAGACACAGAGCACGGCCGCAGAGTAACAGGCCCGTCAGCCCGTCCGGTCAGTGCAGAGACACAGAGCACGGCCGCAGAGTAACAGGCCCGTCAGCCCATCCGGTCAGTGCAGAGTCAGAGAGCAGGGCCGCTGAGTAACAGGCCCGTCAGCCCGTCCGGTCAGTGCAGAGTCAGAGAGCAGGGCCGCTGAGTAACAGGCCCGTCAGCCCGTCCGGTCAGTGCAGAGACACAGAGCACGGCCGCAGAGTAACAGGCCCGTCAGCCCGTCCGGTCAGTGCAGAGACACAGAGCACGGCCGCAGAGTAACAGGCCCGTCAGCCCGTCCGGTCAGTGCAGAGTCAGAGAGCACGGCCGCGGATTAACAGGCCCGTCAGCCCATCCGGTCAGTGCAGAGTCAGAGAGCAGGGCCGCTGAGTAACAGGCCCGTCAGCCCGTCCGGTCAGTGCAGAGACACAGAGCACGGCCGCAGAGTAACAGGCCCGTCAGCCCGTCCGGTCAGTGCAGAGACACAGAGCACGGCCGCAGAGTAACAGGCCCGTCAGCCCGTCCGGTCAGTGCAGAGTCAGAGAGCACGGCCGCGGATTAACAGGCCCGTCAGCCCGGCCGGTCAGTGCAGAGACACAGAGCACGGCCGCGGAGTAACAGGCCCGTCAGCCCATCCGGTCAGTGCAGAGTCAGAGAGCAGGGCCGCTGAGTAACAGGCCCGTCAGCCCGTCCGGTCAGTGCAGAGTCAGAGAGCAGGGCCGCTGAGTAACAGGCCCGTCAGCCCGTCCGGTCAGTGCAGAGACACAGAGCACGGCCGCAGAGTAACAGGCCCGTCAGCCCGTCCGGTCAGTGCAGAGACACAGAGCACGGCCGCAGAGTAACAGGCCCGTCAGCCCGTCCGGTCAGTGCAGAGTCAGAGAGCACGGCCGCGGATTAACAGGCCCGTCAGCCCATCCGGTCAGTGCAGAGTCAGAGAGCAGGGCCGCTGAGTAACAGGCCCGTCAGCCCGTCCGGTCAGTGCAGAGACACAGAGCACGGCCGCAGAGTAACAGGCCCGTCAGCCCGTCCGGTCAGTGCAGAGACACAGAGCACGGCCGCAGAGTAACAGGCCCGTCAGCCCGTCCGGTCAGTGCAGAGTCAGAGAGCACGGCCGCGGATTAACAGGCCCGTCAGCCCGGCCGGTCAGTGCAGAGACACAGAGCACGGCCGCGGAGTAACAGGCCCGTCAGCTCGTCCGGTCAGTGCAGAGTCACAGAGCACGGCCGCGGAGTAACAGGCCCATCAGCCCGTCCAGTCAGTGCAGAGTCACAGAGCACGGCCGCAGAGTAACAGGCCCGTCAGCCCGTCCGGTCAGTGCAGAGTCAGAGAGCACGGCCGCAGAGTAACAGGCCCGTCAGCCCGTCCGGTCAGTGCAGAGACAGAGAGCACGGCCGCAGAGTAACAGGCCCGTCAGCCCGTCCGGTCAGTGCAGAGTCACAGAGCACGGCCGCGGAGTAACAGGCCCGTCAGCCCGTCCGGTCAGTGCAGAGACACAGAGCACGGCTGCGGAGTAACAGGCCCGTCAGCCCGTCCGGTCAGTGCAGAGACAGAGAGCAGGGCCGCGGAGTAACAGGCCCGTCAGCCCGTCCGGTCAGTGCAGAGACACAGAGCACGGCTGCGGAGTAACAGGCCCGTCAGCCCGTCCGGTCAGTGCAGAGACAGAGAGCACGGCCGCGGAGTAACAGGCCCGTCAGCCCGTCCGGTCAGTGCAGAGTCACAGAGCACGGCCGCGGAGTAACAGGCCCGTCAGCCCGTCCGGTCAGTGCAGAGTCAGAGAGCACGGCCGCGGAGTAACAGGTCCGTCAGCCCGTCCGGTCAGTGCAGAGTCAGAGAGCACGGCCGCAGAGTAACAGGCCCGTCAGCCCGTCCGGTCAGTGCAGAGACAGAGAGCACGGCCGCAGAGTAACAGGCCCGTCAGCCCGTCCGGTCAGTGCAGAGACACAGAGCACGGCCGCGGAGTAACAGCCCGTCAGCCCGTCCGGTCAGTGCAGAGTCAGAGAGCACGGCCGCGGAGTAACAGGCCCGTCAGCCCGTCCGGTCAGTGCAGAGTCAGAGAGCACGGCCGCGGAGTAACAGGCCCGTCAGCCCGTCCGGTCAGTGCAGAGTCAGAGAGCACGGCCGCGGAGTAACAGGCCCGTCAGCCCGTCCGGTCAGTGCAGAGTCAGAGAGCACGGCCGCTGAGTAACAGGCCCGTCAGCCCGTCCGGTCAGTGCAGAGACACAGAGCACGGCCGCAGAGTAACAGGCCCGTCAGCCCGTCCGGTCAGTGCAGAGACACAGAGCACGGCCGCAGAGTAACAGGCCCGTCAGCCCGTCCGGTCAGTGCAGAGTCAGAGAGCAGGGCCGCAGAGTAACAGGCCCGTCAGCCCGTCCGGTCAGTGCAGAGACACAGAGCACGGCCGCAGAGTAACAGGCCCGTCAGCCCGTCCGGTCAGTGCAGAGACACAGAGCACGGCCGCAGAGTAACAGGCCCGTCAGCCCGTCCGGTCAGTGCAGAGACACAGAGCACGGCCGCAGAGTAACAGGCCCGTCAGCCCGTCCGGTCAGTGCAGAGTCACAGAGCACGGCCGCGGAGTAACAGGCCCGTCAGCCCGTCCGGTCAGTGCAGAGACACAGAGCACGGCTGCGGAGTAACAGGCCCGTCAGCCCGTCCGGTCAGTGCAGAGACAGAGAGCAGGGCCGCGGAGTAACAGGCCCGTCAGCCCGTCCGGTCAGTGCAGAGACACAGAGCACGGCTGCGGAGTAACAGGCCCGTCAGCCCGTCCGGTCAGTGCAGAGACAGAGAGCACGGCCGCGGAGTAACAGGCCCGTCAGCCCGTCCGGTCAGTGCAGAGTCACAGAGCACGGCCGCGGAGTAACAGGCCCGTCAGCCCGTCCGGTCAGTGCAGAGTCAGAGAGCACGGCCGCGGAGTAACAGGTCCGTCAGCCCGTCCGGTCAGTGCAGAGTCAGAGAGCACGGCCGCAGAGTAACAGGCCCGTCAGCCCGTCCGGTCAGTGCAGAGACAGAGAGCACGGCCGCAGAGTAACA
The DNA here is from genome assembly GCF_030144855.1 of Hypanus sabinus. Lineage (NCBI taxonomy): Eukaryota > Metazoa > Chordata > Chondrichthyes > Myliobatiformes > Dasyatidae > Hypanus > Hypanus sabinus. The sequence continues at coordinate 159,514,973 of NC_082715.1, read as the reverse complement.
GGCCCGTCAGCCCGTCCGGTCAGTGCAGAGACACAGAGCACGGCCGCGGAGTAACAGCCCGTCAGCCCGTCCGGTCAGTGCAGAGTCAGAGAGCACGGCCGCGGAGTAACAGGCCCGTCAGCCCGTCCGGTCAGTGCAGAGTCAGAGAGCACGGCCGCGGAGTAACAGGCCCGTCAGCCCGTCCGGTCAGTGCAGAGTCAGAGAGCACGGCCGCGGAGTAACAGGCCCGTCAGCCCGTCCGGTCAGTGCAGAGTCAGAGAGCACGGCCGCGGAGTAACAGGCCCATCAGCCCGTCCGGTCAGTGCAGAGTCAGAGAGCACGGCCGCGGAGTAACAGGCCCGTCAGCCCGTCCGGTCAGTGCAGAGTCAGAGAGCAGGGCCGCGGAGTAACAGGCCCGTCAGCCCGTCCGGTCAGTGCAGAGACACAGAGCACGGCTGCGGAGTAACAGGCCCGTCAGCCCGTCCGGTCAGTGCAGAGACAGAGAGCACGGCCGCGGAGTAACAGGCCCGTCAGCCCGTCCGGTCAGTGCAGAGTCACAGAGCACGGCCGCGGAGTAACAGGCCCGTCAGCCCGTCCGGTCAGTGCAGAGTCAGAGAGCACGGCCGCGGAGTAACAGGTCCGTCAGCCCGTCCGGTCAGTGCAGAGTCAGAGAGCACGGCCGCAGAGTAACAGGCCCGTCAGCCCGTCCGGTCAGTGCAGAGTCAGAGAGCAGGGCCGCGGAGTAACAGGCCCGTCAGCCCGTCCGGTCAGTGCAGAGTCAGAGAGCACGGCCGCAGAGTAACAGGCCCGTCAGCCCGTCCGGTCAGTGCAGAGTCAGAGAGCAGGGCCGCGGAGTAACAGGCCCGTCAGCCCGTCCGGTCAGTGCAGAGACACAGAGCACGGCCGCAGAGTAATAGGCCCGTCAGCCCATCCGGTCAGTGCAGAGTCAGAGAGCAGGGCCGCGGAGTAACAGGCCCGTCAGCCCGTCCGGTCAGTGCAGAGACACAGAGCACGGCCGCAGAGTAACAGGCCCGTCAGCCCATCCGGTCAGTGCAGAGTCAGAGAGCAGGGCCGCGGAGTAACAGGCCCGTCAGCCCGTCCGGTCAGTGCAGAGTCAGAGAGCACGGCCGCGGAGTAACAGGCCCGTCAGCCCGTCCGGTCAGTGCAGAGACACAGAGCACGGCCGCGGAGTAACAGGCCCGTCAGCCCGTCCGGTCAGTGCAGAGTCAGAGAGCACGGCCGCGGAGTAACAGGCCCGTCAGCCCGTCCGGTCAGTGCAGAGACACAGAGCACGGCCGCAGAGTAACAGGCACGTCAGCCCGTCCGGTCAGTGCAGAGACACAGAGCACGGCCGCAGAGTAACAGGCCCGTCAGCCCGTCCGGTCAGTGCAGAGGCAGAGAGCACGGTCGCAGAGTAACAGGCCCGTCAGCCCATCCGGTCAGTGCAGAGACACAGAGCACGGCCGCAGAGTAACAGGCCCGTCAGCCCGTCCGGTCAGTGCAGAGGCAGAGAGCACGGCCGCAGAGTAACTGGCCCGTCAGCCCGTCCGGTCAGTGCAGAGACACAGAGCACGGCCGCAGAGTAACAGGCCCGTCAGCCCGTCCGGTCAGTGCAGAGACACAGAGCACGGCCGCGGAGTAACAGGCCCGTCAGCCCGTCCGGTCAGTGCAGAGTCAGAGAGCACGGCCGCGGAGTAACAGGCCCGTCAGCCCGTCCGGTCAGTGCAGAGACAGAGAGCACGGCTGCGGAGTAACAGGCCCGTCAGCCCGTCCGGTCAGAGCAGAGTCAGAGAGCACGGCCGCAGAGTAACAGGCCCGTCAGCCCGTCCGGTCAGTGCAGAGTCACAGAGCACGGCCGCGGAGTAACAGGCCCGTCAGCCCGTCCGGTCAGTGCAGAGACAGAGAGCACGGCCGCGGAGTAACAGGCCCGTCAGCCCGTCTGGTCAGTGCAGAGTCACAGAGCACGGCCGCGGAGTAACAGGCCCGTCAGCCCGTCCGGTCAGTGCAGAGTCAGAGAGCACGGCCGCAGAGTAATAGGCCCGTCAGCCCATCCGGTCAGTGCAGAGTCAGAGAGCACGGCCGCGGAGTAACAGGCCCGTCAGCCCGTCCGGTCAGTGCAGAGTCAGAGAGCAGGGCCGCGGAGTAACAGGCCCATCAGCCCGTCCGGTCAGTGCAGAGACACAGAGCACGGCCGCAGAGTAACAGGCCCGTCAGCCCGTCCGGTCAGTGCAGAGTCAGAGAGCAGGGCCGCGGAGTAACAGGCCCGTCAGCCCGTCCGGTCAGTGCAGAGTCAGAGAGCAGGGCCGCGGAGTAACAGGCCCGTCAGCCCGTCCGGTCAGTGCAGAGACACAGAGCACGGCCGCAGAGTAACAGGCCCGTCAGCCCGTCCGGTCAGTGCAGAGTCAGAGAGCACGGCCGCGGAGTAACAGGCCCGTCAGCCCGTCCGGTCAGTGCAGAGACACAGAGCACGGCCGCAGAGTAACAGGCCCGTCAGCCCGTCCGGTCAGTGCAGAGTCAGAGAGCACGGCCGCAGAGTAACAGGCCCGTCAGCCCGTCCGGTCAGTGCAGAGACATAGAGCACGGCCGCAGAGTAACAGGCCCGTCAGCCCGTCCAGTCAGTGCAGAGTCAGAGAGCACGGCCGCAGAGTAACAGGCCCGTCAGCCCGTCCGGTCAGTGCAGAGTCAGAGAGCACGGCCGCGGAGTAACAGGCCTGTCAGCCCGTCCGGTCAGTGCAGAGACACAGAGCACGGCCGCAGAGTAACAGGCCCGTCAGCCCGTCCGGTCAGTGCAGAGTCAGAGAGCACGGCCGCAGAGTAACAGACCCGTCAGCCCGTCCGGTCAGTGCAGAGACACAGAGCACGGCCGCAGAGTAACAGGCCCGTCAGCCCATTCGGTCAGTGCAGAGACACAGAGCACGGCCGCAGAGTAAAAGGCCCGTCAGCCCGTCCGGTCAGTGCAGAGTCAGAGAGCACGGCCGCAGAGTAACAGGCCCGTCAGCCCGTCCGGTCAGTGCAGAGACACAGAGCACGGACGCGGAGTAACAGGCCTGTCAGCCCGTCCGGTCAGTGCAGAGTCAGAGAGCACGGCCGCAGACTAACAGGCCCGTCAGCCCGTCCGGTCAGTGCAGAGTCAGAGAGCACGGCCGCAGAGTAACAGGCCCGTCAGCCCGTCCAGTCAGTGCAGAGTCAGAGAGCACGGCCGCGGAGTAACAGGTCCGTCAGCCCGTCCGGTCAGTGCAGAGACAGAGAGCACGGCCGCAGAGTAACAGGCCCGTCAGCCCGTCCGGTCAGTGCAGAGACACAGAGCACGGCCGAGGAGTAACAGGCCCGTCAGCCCGTCCGGTCAGTGCAGAGTCAGAGAGCACGGCCGCAGAGTAACAGGCTCGTCAGCCCGTCCGGTCAGTGCAGAGTCAGAGAGCACGGCCGCAGAGTAACAGGCCCGTCAGCCCGTCCGGTCAGTGCAGAGACAGAGAGCACGGCCGCGGAGTAACAGGCCCGTCAGCCCGTCCGGTCAGTGCAGTGTCACAGAGCACGGCCGCGGAGTAACAGGCCCGTCAGCCCGTCCATTCAGTGCAGAGACAGAGAGCACGGCCGCGGAGTAACAGGCCCGTCAGCCCGTCCGGTCAGTGCAGAGTCAGAGAGCACGGCCGCAGAGTAACAGGCCCGTCAGCCCGTCCGGTCAGTGCAGAGACACAGAGCACGGCCGCAGAGTAACAGGCCCGTCAGCCCGTCCGGTCAGTGCAGAGTCAGAGAGCACGGCCGCAGAGTAACAGGCCCGTCAGCCCGTCCGGTCAGTGCAGAGACAGAGAGCACGGCCGCGGAGTAACAGGCCCGTCAGCCCGTCCGGTCAGTGCAGAGACACAGAGAACAGGGCCGCGGAGTAACAGGCCCGTCAGCCCGTCCGGTCAGTGCAGAGACACAGAGCACGGCCGCAGAGTAACAGGCCCGTCAGCCCGTCCGGTCAGTGCAGAGTCAGAGAGCACGGCCGCAGAGTAACAGGCCCGTCAGCCCGTCCGGTCAGTGCAGAGTCAGAGAGCACGGCCGCAGAGTAACAGGCCCGTCAGCCCGTCTGGTCAGTGCAGAGACACAGAGCACGGCCGCAGAGTAACAGGCCCGTCAGCCCGTCCGGTCAGTGCAGAGGCAGAGAGCACGGCCGCAGAGTAACAGGCCCATCAGCCCGTCCAGTCAGTGCAGAGTCAGAGAGCACGGCCGCAGAGTAACAGGCCCGTCAGCCCGTCCAGTCAGTGCAGAGTCAGAGAGCACGGCCGCAGAGTAACAGGCCCGTCAGCCCGTCCGGATAGTGCAGAGTCAGAGAGCACGGCCGCGGAGTAACAGGCCTGTCAGCCCGTCCGGTCAGTGCAGAGACACAGAGCACGGCCGCGGAGTAACAGGCCCATCAGCCCGTCCGGTCAGTGCAGAGACACAGAGCACGGCCGCAGAGTAACAGGCCCGTCAGCCCGTCCGGTCAGTGCAGAGTCAGAGAGCACGGCCGCAGAGTAACAGACCCGTCAGCCCGTCCGGTCAGTGCAGAGACACAGAGCACGGCCGCAGAGTAACAGGCCCGTCAGCCCATCCGGTCAGTGCAGAGACAGAGAGCACGGCCGCAGAGTAACAGGCCCGTCAGCCCATCCGGTCAGTGCAGAGACACAGAGCACGGCCGCAGAGTAAAAGGCCCGTCAGCCCGTCCGGTCAGTGCAGAGTCAGAGAGCACGGCCGCAGAGTAACAGGCCCGTCAGCCCGTCCGGTCAGTGCAGAGACACAGAGCACGGCCGCAGAGTAACAGGCCCGTCAGCCCGTCCGGTCAGTGCAGAGACACAGAGCACGGCCGCAGAGTAACAGGCCCGTCAGCCCATCCGGTCAGTGCAGAGTCAGAGAGCACGGCCGCAGAGTAACAGGCCCGTCAGCCCATCCGGTCAGTGCAGAGTCATAGAGCAGGGCCGCGGAGTAACAGGCCCGTCAGCCCGTCCGGTCAGTGCAGAGTCAGAGAGCACGGCCGCAGAGTAACAGGCCCGTCAGCCCGTCCGGTCAGTGCAGAGACACAGAGCACGGCCGCGGAGTAACAGGCCCGTCAGCCCGTCCGGTCAGTGCAGAGTCAGAGAGCACGGCCGCGGAGTAACAGGCCCGTCAGCCCGTCCGGTCAGTGCAGAGACACAGAGCACGGCCGCAGAGTAACAGGCCCGTCAGCCCGTCCGGTCAGTGCAGAGACACAGAGCACGGCCGCAGACTAAAAGGCCCGTCAGCCCGTCCGGTCAGTGCAGAGTCAGAGAGCACGGCCGCAGAGTAACAGGCCCGTCAGCCCGTCCGGTCAGTGCAGAGACACAGAGCACGGACGCGGAGTAACAGGCCTGTCAGCCCGTCCGGTCACTGCAGAGTCAGAGAGCACGGCCGCAGAGTAACAGGCCCGTCAGCCCGTCCGGTCAGTGCAGAGTCAGAGAGCACGGCCGCAGAGTAACAGGCCCGTCAGCCCGTCCAGTCAGTGCAGAGTCAGAGAGCACGGCCGCGGAGTAACAGGTCCGTCAGCCCGTCCGGTCAGTGCAGAGTCAGAGAGCACGGCCGCAGAGTAACAGGACCGTCAGCCCGTCCAGTCAGTGCAGAGTCAGAGAGCACGGCCGCGGAGTAACAGGCCCATCAGCCCGTCCGGTCAGTGCAGAGACACAGAGCACGGCCGAGGAGTAACAGGCCCGTCAGCCCGTCCGGTCAGTGCAGAGTCAGAGAGCACGGCCGCAGAGTAACAGGCCCGTCAGCCCGTCCTGTCAGTGAAGAGTCAGAGAGCACGGCCGCAGAGTTATAGACCCGTCAGCCCGTCCGGTCAGTGCAGAGTCAGAGAGCAGGGCCGCGGAGTAACTGGCCCGTCAGCCCGTCCGGTCAGTGCAGAGACACAGAGCACGGCCGCGGAGTAACAGGCCCATCAGCCCGTCCGGTCAGTGCAGAGACACAGAGCACGGCCGCAGAGTAACAGGCCCGTCAGCCCGTCCGGTCAGTGCAGAGTCAGAGAGCACGGCCGCAGAGTAACAGGCCCGTCAGCCCGTCCGGTCAGTGCAGAGACACAGAGCACGGACGCGGAGTAACAGGCCTGTCAGCCCGTCCGGTCAGTGCAGAGTCAGAGAGCACGGCCGCAGAGTAACAGGCCCGTCAGCCCGTCCGGTCAGTGCAGAGTCAGAGAGCACGGCCGCAGAGTAACAGGCCCGTCAGCCCGTCCAGTCAGTGCAGAGTCAGAGAGCACGGCCGCGGAGTAACAGGTCCGTCAGCCCGTCCGGTCAGTGCAGAGTCAGAGAGCACGGCCGCAGAGTAACAGGACCGTCAGCCCGTCCAGTCAGTGCAGAGTCAGAGAGCACGGCCGCGGAGTAACAGGCCCATCAGCCCGTCCGGTCAGTGCAGAGACACAGAGCACGGCCGAGGAGTAACAGGCCCGTCAGCCCATCCGGTCAGTGCAGAGTCAGAGAGCACGGCCGCAGAGTAACAGGCCCGTCAGCCCGTCCGGTCAGTGAAGAGTCAGAGAGCACGGCCGCAGAGTTATAGACCCGTCAGCCCATCCGGTCAGTGCAGAGTCAGAGAGCAGGGCCGCGGAGTAACTGGCCCGTCAGCCCGTCCGGTCAGTGCAGAGACACAGAGCATGGCCGCGGAGTAACAGGCCCATCAGCCCGTCCGGTCAGTGCAGAGACACAGAGCACGGCCGCAGAGTAACAGGCCCGTCAGCCCGTCCGGTCAGTGCAGAGTCAGAGAGCAGGGCCGCGGAGTAACAGGCCCGTCAGCCCGTCCGGTCAGTGCAGAGTCAGAGAGCACGGCCGCAGAGTAACAGGCCCGTCAGCCCGTCCGGTCAGTGCAGAGTCAGAGAGCAGGGCCGTGGAGTAACAGGCCCGTCAGCCCGTCCGGTCAGTGCAGAGACACAGAGCACGGCCGCGGAGTAATAGGCCAGTCAGCCCATCCGGTCAGTGCAGAGTCAGAGAGCAGGGCCGCGGAGTAACAGGCCCGTCAGCCCGTCCGGTCAGTGCAGAGACACAGAGCACGGCCGCAGAGTAACAGGCCCGTCAGCCCGTCCGGTCAGTGCAGAGACACAGAGCACGGCCGCGGAGTAATAGGCCAGTCAGCCCATCCGGTCAGTGCAGAGTCAGAGAGCAGGGCCGCGGAGTAACAGGCCCGTCAGCCCGTCCGGTCAGTGCAGAGACACAGAGCACGGCCGCAGAGTAACAGGCCCGTCAGCCCGTCCGGTCAGTGCAGAGACACAGAGCACGGCCGCAGAGTAACAGGCCCGTCAGCCCATCCGGTCAGTGCAGAGTCATAGAGCAGGGCCGCGGAGTAACAGGCCCGTCAGCCCGTCCGGTCAGTGCAGAGTCAGAGAGCACGGCCGCAGAGTAACAGGCCCGTCAGCCCGTCCGGTCAGTGCAGAGACACAGAGCACGGCCGCAGAGTAACAGGCCCGTCAGCCCGTCCGGTCAGTGCAGAGACACAGAGCACGGCCGCGGAGTAACAGGCCCGTCAGCCCATCCGGTCAGTGCAGAGACACAGAGCACGGCCGCAGAGTAACAGGCCCGTCAGCTCGTCCGGTCAGTGCAGAGTCACAGAGCACGGCCGTGGAGTAACAGGCCCGTCAGCCCGTCCGGTCAGTGCAGAGTTACAGAGCACGGCCGCAGAGTAACAGGCCCGTCAGCCCGTCCGGTCAGTGCAGAGACAGAGAGCACGGCCGCGGAGTAACAGGCCCGTCAGCCCGTCCGGTCAGTGCAGAGTCACAGAGCACGGCCGCGGAGTAACAGGCCCGTCAGCCCGTCCATTCAGTGCAGAGACAGAGAGCACGGCCGCGGAGTAACAGGCCCGTCAGCCCGTCCGGTCAGTGCAGAGTCAGAGAGCACGGCCGCAGAGTAACAGGCCCGTCAGCCCGTCCGGTCAGTGCAGAGTCAGAGAGCACGGCCGCAGAGTAACAGGCCCGTCAGCCCGTCCGGTCAGTGCAGAGACACAGAGCACGGCCGCAGAGTAACAGGCCCGTCAGCCCGTCCGGTCAGTGCAGAGTCAGAGAGCACGGCCGCAGAGTAACAGGCCCGTCAGCCCGTCCGGTCAGTGCAGAGACAGAGAGCACGGCCGCGGAGTAACAGGCCCGTCAGCCCGTCCGGTCAGTGCAGAGACAGAGAGCAGGGCCGCAGAGTAACAGGCCCGTCAGCCCGTCCGGTCAGTGCAGAGACACAGAGCACGGCCGCAGAGTAACAGGCCCGTCAGCCCGTCCGGTCAGTGCAGAGTCAGAGAGCACGGCCGCAGAGTAACAGGCCCGTCAGCCCGTCCGGTCAGTGCAGAGACAGAGAGCACGGCCGCGGAGTAACAGGCCCGTCAGCCCGTCCGGTCAGTGCAGTGTCACAGAGCACGGCCGCGGAGTAACAGGCCCGTCAGCCCGTCCGGTCAGTGCAGAGACAGAGAGCACGGCCGCGGAGTAACAGGCCCGTCAGCCCGTCTGGTCAGTGCAGAGTCACAGAGCACGGCCGCGGAGTAACAGGCCCGTCAGCCCGTCCGGTCAGTGCAGAGTCACAGAGCACGGCCGCAGAGTAATAGGCCCGTCAGCCCATCCGGTCAGTGCAGAGTCAGAGAGCACGGCCGCGGAGTAACAGGCCCGTCAGCCCGTCCGGTCAGTGCAGAGACACAGAGCACGGCCGCAGAGTAACAGGCCCGTCAGCCCATCCGGTCAGTGCAGAGTCAGAGAGCAGGGCCGCGGAGTAACAGGCCCGTCAGCCCGTCCGGTCAGTGCAGTGTCACAGAGCACGGCCGCGGAGTAACAGGCCCGTCAGCCCGTCCATTCAGTGCAGAGACAGAGAGCACGGCTGCGGAGTAACAGGCCCGTCAGCCCGTCCGGTCAGTGCAGAGTCAGAGAGCACGGCCGCGGAGTAACAGGCCCGTCAGCCCGTCCGGTCAGTGCAGAGACACAGAGCACGGCCGCAGACTAACAGGCCCGTCAGCCCGTCCGGTCAGTGCAGAGACACAGAGCACGGCCGCAGACTAACAGGCCCGTCAGCCCGTCCGGTCAGTGTAGAGACACAGAGCACGGCCGCAGAGTAGCAGGCCCGTCAGCCCGTCCGGTCAGTGCAGAGTCAGAGAGCACGGCCGCAGAGTAACAGGCCCGTCAGCCCGTCCGGTCAGTGCAGAGACACAGAGCACGGCCGCAGAGTAACAGGCCCATCAGCCCGTCCAGTCAGTGCAGAGTCAGAGAGCACGGCCGCAGAGTAACAGGCCCGTCAGCCCGTCCAGTCAGTGCAGAGTCAGAGAGCACGGCCGCAGAGTAACAGGCCCGTCAGCCCGTCCAGTCAGTGCAGAGTCAGAGAGCACGGCCGCAGAGTAACAGGCCCGTCAGCCCGTCCAGTCAGTGCAGAGTCAGAGAGCACGGCCGCAGAGTAACAGGCCCGTCAGCCCGTCCGGTCAGTGCAGAGTCAGAGAGCACGGCCGCGGAGTAACAGGCCCGTCAGCCCGTCCGGTCAGTGCAGAGTCAGAGAGCACGGCCGCAGAGTAACAGGCCTGTCAGCCCGTCCGGTCAGTGCAGAGACACAGAGCACGGCCGCAGAGTAACAGGCCCGTCAGCCCGTCCGGTCAGTGCAGAGTCAGAGAGCACGGCCGCAGAGTAACAGACCCGTCAGCCCGTCCGGTCAGTGCAGAGACACAGAGCACGGCCGCAGAGTAAAAGGCCCGTCAGCCCGTCCGGTCAGTGCAGAGTCAGAGAGCACGGCCGCAGAGTAACAGGCCCGTCAGCCCATCCGGTCAGTGCAGAGTCAGAGAGCACGGCCGCAGAGTAACAGGCCCGTCAGCCCGTCCGGTCAGTGCAGAGACACAGAGCACGGCCGCAGAGAAACAGGCCCGTCAGCCCGTCCGGTCAGTGCAGAGACACAGAGCACGGCCGCGGAGTAACAGGCCCGTCAGCCCGTCCGGTCAGTGCAGAGACACAGAGCACGGCCGCAGAGTAACAGGCCCGTCAGCCCGTCCGGTCAGTGCAGAGACACAGAGCACGGCCGCGGAGTAACAGGCCCGTCAGCCCGTCCGGTCAGTGCAGAGACACAGAGCACGGCCGCGGAGTAACAGGCCCGTCAGCCCGTCCGGTCAGTGCAGAGTCAGAGAGCACGGCCGCAGAGTAACAGGCCTGTCAGCCCGTCCGGTCAGTGCAGAGACACAGAGCACGGCCGCAGAGAAACAGGCCCGTCAGCCCGTCCGGTCAGTGCAGAGACACAGAGCACGGCCGCGGAGTAACAGGCCCGTCAGCCCGTCCGGTCAGTGCAGAGACACAGAGCACGGCCGCAGAGTAACAGGCCCGTCAGCCCATCCGGTCAGTGCAGAGACACAGAGCACGGCCGCAGAGTAACAGGCCCGTCAGCTCGTCCGGTCAGTGCAGAGTCACAGAGCACGGCCGTGGAGTAACAGGCCCGTCAGCCCGTCCGGTCAGTGCAGAGTTACAGAGCACGGCCGCAGAGTAACAGGCCCGTCAGCCCGTCCGGTCAGTGCAGAGACAGAGAGCACGGCCGCGGAGTAACAGGCCCGTCAGCCCGTCCGGTCAGTGCAGAGTCACAGAGCACGGCCGCGGAGTAACAGGCCCGTCAGCCCGTCCATTCAGTGCAGAGACAGAGAGCACGGCCGCGGAGTAACAGGCCCGTCAGCCCGTCCGGTCAGTGCAGAGTCAGAGAGCACGGCCGCAGAGTAACAGGCCCGTCAGCCCGTCCGGTCAGTGCAGAGTCAGAGAGCACGGCCGCAGAGTAACAGGCCCGTCAGCCCGTCCGGTCAGTGCAGAGACACAGAGCACGGCCGCAGAGTAACAGGCCCGTCAGCCCGTCCGGTCAGTGCAGAGTCAGAGAGCACGGCCGCAGAGTAACAGGCCCGTCAGCCCGTCCGGTCAGTGCAGAGACAGAGAGCACGGCCGCGGAGTAACAGGCCCGTCAGCCCGTCCGGTCAGTGCAGAGACAGAGAGCAGGGCCGCAGAGTAACAGGCCCGTCAGCCCGTCCGGTCAGTGCAGAGACACAGAGCACGGCCGCAGAGTAACAGGCCCGTCAGCCCGTCCGGTCAGTGCAGAGTCAGAGAGCACGGCCGCAGAGTAACAGGCCCGTCAGCCCGTCCGGTCAGTGCAGAGACAGAGAGCACGGCCGCGGAGTAACAGGCCCGTCAGCCCGTCCGGTCAGTGCAGTGTCACAGAGCACGGCCGCGGAGTAACAGGCCCGTCAGCCCGTCCGGTCAGTGCAGAGACAGAGAGCACGGCCGCGGAGTAACAGGCCCGTCAGCCCGTCTGGTCAGTGCAGAGTCACAGAGCACGGCCGCGGAGTAACAGGCCCGTCAGCCCGTCCGGTCAGTGCAGAGTCACAGAGCACGGCCGCAGAGTAATAGGCCCGTCAGCCCATCCGGTCAGTGCAGAGTCAGAGAGCACGGCCGCGGAGTAACAGGCCCGTCAGCCTGTCCGGTCAGTGCAGAGACACAGAGCACGGCCGCAGAGTAACAGGCCCGTCAGCCCATCCGGTCAGTGCAGAGTCAGAGAGCAGGGCCGCGGAGTAACAGGCCCGTCAGCCCGTCCGGTCAGTGCAGTGTCACAGAGCACGGCCGCGGAGTAACAGGCCCGTCAGCCCGTCCATTCAGTGCAGAGACAGAGAGCACGGCTGCGGAGTAACAGGCCCGTCAGCCCGTCCGGTCAGTGCAGAGTCAGAGAGCACGGCCGCGGAGTAACAGGCCCGTCAGCCCGTCCGGTCAGTGCAGAGACACAGAGCACGGCCGCAGACTAACAGGCCCGTCAGCCCGTCCGGTCAGTGCAGAGACACAGAGCACGGCCGCAGACTAACAGGCCCGTCAGCCCGTCCGGTCAGTGCAGAGACACAGAGCACGGCCGCAGAGTAGCAGGCCCGTCAGCCCGTCCGGTCAGTGCAGAGTCAGAGAGCACGGCCGCAGAGTAACAGGCCCGTCAGCCCGTCCGGTCAGTGCAGAGACACAGAGCACGGCCGCAGAGTAACAGGCCCATCAGCCCGTCCAGTCAGTGCAGAGTCAGAGAGCACGGCCGCAGAGTAACAGGCCCGTCAGCCCGTCCAGTCAGTGCAGAGTCAGAGAGCACGGCCGCAGAGTAACAGGCCCGTCAGCCCGTCCAGTCAGTGCAGAGTCAGAGAGCACGGCCGCAGAGTAACAGGCCCGTCAGCCCGTCCAGTCAGTGCAGAGTCAGAGAGCACGGCCGCAGAGTAACAGGCCCGTCAGCCCGTCCGGTCAGTGCAGAGTCAGAGAGCACGGCCGCGGAGTAACAGGCCCGTCAGCCCGTCCGGTCAGTGCAGAGTCAGAGAGCACGGCCGCAGAGTAACAGGCCTGTCAGCCCGTCCGGTCAGTGCAGAGACACAGAGCACGGCCGCAGAGTAACAGGCCCGTCAGCCCGTCCGGTCAGTGCAGAGTCAGAGAGCACGGCCGCAGAGTAACAGACCCGTCAGCCCGTCCGGTCAGTGCAGAGACACAGAGCACGGCCGCAGAGTAAAAGGCCCGTCAGCCCGTCCGGTCAGTGCAGAGTCAGAGAGCACGGCCGCAGAGTAACAGGCCCGTCAGCCCATCCGGTCAGTGCAGAGTCAGAGAGCACGGCCGCAGAGTAACAGGCCCGTCAGCCCGTCCGGTCAGTGCAGAGACACAGAGCACGGCCGCAGAGAAACAGGCCCGTCAGCCCGTCCGGTCAGTGCAGAGACACAGAGCACGGCCGCGGAGTAACAGGCCCGTCAGCCCGTCCGGTCAGTGCAGAGACACAGAGCACGGCCGCAGAGTAACAGGCCCGTCAGCCCGTCCGGTCAGTGCAGAGACACAGAGCACGGCCGCGGAGTAACAGGCCCGTCAGCCCGTCCGGTCAGTGCAGAGACACAGAGCACGGCCGCGGAGTAACAGGCCCGTCAGCCCGTCCGGTCAGTGCAGAGTCAGAGAGCACGGCCGCAGAGTAACAGGCCTGTCAGCCCGTCCGGTCAGTGCAGAGACACAGAGCACGGCCGCAGAGAAACAGGCCCGTCAGCCCGTCCGGTCAGTGCAGAGACACAGAGCACGGCCGCGGAGTAACAGGCCCGTCAGCCCGTCCGGTCAGTGCAGAGACACAGAGCACGGCCGCAGAGTAACAGGCCCGTCAGCCCGTCCGGTCAGTGCAGAGACACAGAGCACGGCCGCGGAGTAACAGGCCCGTCAGCCCGTCCGGTCAGTGCAGAGACACAGAGCACGGCCGCAGAGAAACAGGCCCGTCAGCCCGTCCGGTCAGTGCAGAGACACAGAGCACGGCCGCGGAGTAACAGGCCCGTCAGCCCGTCCGGTCAGTGCAGAGACACAGAGCACGGCCGCGGAGTAACAGGCCCGTCAGCCCGTCCGGTCAGTGCAGAGACACAGAGCACGGACGCGGAGTAACAGGCCCGTCAGCCCGTCCAGTCAGTGCAGAGTCAGAGAGCACGGCCGCGGAGTAACAGGTCCGTCAGCCCGTCCGGTCAGTGCAGAGACAGAGAGCACGGCCGCAGACTAACAGGCCCGTCAGCCCGTCCGGTCAGTGCAGAGTCAGAGAGCACGGCCGCAGAGTAACAGGCCCGTCAGCCCGTCCGGTCAGTGCAGAGTCAGAGAGCACGGCCGCAGAGTAACAGGCCCGTCAGCCCGTCCAGTCAGTGCAGAGTCAGAGAGCACGGCCGCGGAGTAACAGGTCCGTCAGCCCGTCCGGTCAGTGCAGAGACAGAGAGCACGGCCGCAGAGTAACAGGCCCGTCAGCCCGTCCGGTCAGTGCAGAGACACAGAGCACGGCCGCAGAGTAACAGGCCCGTCAGCCCGTCCGGTCAGTGCAGAGTCAGAGAGCAGGGCCGCGGAGTAACAGGCCCGTCAGCCCGTCCGGTCAGTGCAGAGTCAGAGAGCACGGCCGCAGAGTAACAGGCCCGTCAGCCCGTCCGGTCAGTGCAGAGTCAGAGAGCAGGGCCGTGGAGTAACAGGCCCGTCAGCCCGTCCGGTCAGTGCAGAGACACAGAGCACGGCCGCAGAGTAATAGGCCCGTCAGCCCATCCGGTCAGTGCAGAGTCAGAGAGCAGGGCCGCGGAGTAACAGGCCCGTCAGCCCGTCCGGTCAGTGCAGAGACACAGAGCACGGCCGCAGAGTAACAGGCCCGTCAGCCCATCCGGTCAGTGCAGAGTCAGAGAGCAGGGCCGCGGAGTAACAGGCCCGTCAGCCCGTCCGGTCAGTGCAGAGTCAGAGAGCACGGCCGCAGAGTAACAGGCCCGTCAGCCCGTCCGGTCAGTGCAGAGGCAGAGAGCACGGTCGCAGAGTAACAGGCCCGTCAGCCTGTCCGGTCAGTGCAGAGACACAGAGCACGGCCGCAGAGTAACAGGCCCGTCAGCCCGTCCGGTCAGTGCAGAGACACAGAGCACGGCCGCGGAGTAACAGGCCCGTCAGCCCGTCCGGTCAGTGCAGAGACACAGAGCACGGCCGCAGAGTAACAGGCCCGTCAGCTCGTCCGGTCAGTGCAGAGTCACAGAGCACGGCCGTGGAGTAACAGGCCCGTCAGCCTGTCCGGTCAGTGCAGAGTTAAAGAGCACGGCCGCAGAGTAACAGGCCCGTCAGCCCGTCCGGTCAGTGCAGAGACAGAGAGCACGGCCGCGGAGTAACAGGCCCGTCAGCCCGTCCGGTCAGTGCAGTGTCACAGAGCACGGCCGCGGAGTAACAGGCCCGTCAGCCCGTCCATTCAGTGCAGAGACAGAGAGCACGGCCGCGGAGTAACAGGCCCGTCAGCCCGTCCGGTCAGTGCAGAGTCAGAGAGCACGGCCGCAGAGTAACAGGCCCGTCAGCCCGTCCGGTCAGTGCAGAGGCAGAGAGCACGGCCGCAGAGTAACAGGCCCGTCAGCCCGTCCGGTCAGTGAAGAGACAGAGAGCACGGCCGCGGAGTAACAGGCCCGTCAGCCCGTCTGGTCAGTGCAGAGTCAGAGAGCACGGCCGCGGAGTAACAGGCCCGTCAGCCCGTCCGGTCAGTGCAGAGACACAGAGCACGGCCGCAGACTAACAGGCCCGTCAGCCCGTCCGGTCAGTGCAGAGACACAGAGCACGGCCGCAGACTAACAGGCCCGTCAGCCCGTCCGGTCAGTGCAGAGACACAGAGCACGGCCGCAGAGTAGCAGGCCCGTCAGCCCGTCCGGTCAGTGCAGAGTCAGAGAGCACGGCCGCAGAGTAACAGGCCCGTCAGCCCGTCTGGTCAGTGCAGAGACACAGAGCACGGCCGCAGAGTAACAGGCCCGTCAGCCCGTCCGGTCAGTGCAGAGACACAGAGCACGGCCGCAGAGTAACAGGCCCATCAGCCCGTCCAGTCAGTGCAGAGTCAGAGAGCACGGCCGCAGAGTAACAGGCCCGTCAGCCCGTCCAGTCAGTGCAGAGTCAGAGAGCACGGCCGCAGAGTAACAGGCCCGTCAGCCCGTCCAGTCAGTGCAGAGTCAGAGAGCACGGCCGCAGAGTAACAGGCCCGTCAGCCCGTCCGGTCAGTGCAGAGTCAGAGAGCACGGCCGCGGAGTAACAGGCCTGTCAGCCCGTCCGGTCAGTGCAGAGACACAGAGCACGGCCGCAGAGTAACAGGCCCGTCAGCCCGTCCGGTCAGTGCAGAGTCAGAGAGCACGGCCGCAGAGTAACAGACCCGTCAGCCCGTCCGGTCAGTGCAGAGACACAGAGCACGGCCGCAGAGTAAAAGGCCCGTCAGCCCGTCCGGTCAGTGCAGAGTCAGAGAGCACGGCCGCAGAGTAACAGGCCCGTCAGCCCGTCCGGTCAGTGCAGAGACACAGAGCATGGCCGCGGAGTAACAGGCCTGTCAGCCCGTCCGGTCAGTGCAGAGTCAGAGAGCACGGCCGCAGAGTAACAGGCCCGTCAGCCCGTCCGGATAGTGCAGAGACACAGAGCACGGCCGCAGAGTAACAGGCCCGTCAGCCCGTCCGGTCAGTGCAGAGTCAGAGAGCACGGCCGCAGAGTAACAGGCCCGTCAGCCCGTCCGGTCAGTGCAGAGTCAGAGAGCACGGCCGCAGAGTAACAGGCCCGTCAGCCCGTCCGGTCAGTGCAGAGTCAGAGAGCACGGCCGCAGAGTAACAGACCCGTCAGCCCGTCCGGTCAGTGCAGAGACACAGAGCACGGCCGCAGAGTAAAAGGCCCGTCAGCCCGTCCGGTCAGTGCAGAGTCAGAGAGCAGGGCCGTGGAGTAACAGGCCCGTCAGCCCGTCCGGTCAGTGCAGAGACACAGAGCACGGCCGCAGAGTAATAGGCCCGTCAGCCCGTCCGGTCAGTGCAGAGACACAGAGCACGGCCGCAGAGTAACAGGCCCGTCAGCCCGTCCGGTCAGTGCAGAGTCAGAGAGCACGGCCGCAGAGTAACAGGCCCGTCAGCCCGTCCGGTCAGTGCAGAGACACAGAGCACGGCCGCGGAGTAACAGGCCCGTCAGCCCGTCCGGTCAGTGCAGAGTCAGAGAGCACGGCCGCGGAGTAACAGGCCCGTCAGCCCGTCCGGTCAGTGCAGAGACACAGAGCACGGCCGCAGAGTAACAGGCCCGTCAGCCCGTCCGGTCAGTGCAGAGACACAGAGCACGGCCGCAGAGTAAAAGGCCCGTCAGCCCGTCCGGTCAGTGCAGAGTCAGAGAGCACGGCCGCAGAGTAACAGGCCCGTCAGCCCGTCCGGTCAGTGCAGAGACACAGAGCATGGACGCGGAGTAACAGGCCTGTCAGCCCGTCCGGTCAGTGCAGAGTCAGAGAGCACGGCCGCAGAGTAACAGGCCCGTCAGCCCGTCCGGTCAGTGCAGAGTCAGAGAGCACGGCCGCAGAGTAACAGGCCCGTCAGCCCGTCCAGTCAGTGCAGAGTCAGAGAGCACGGCCGCGGAGTAACAGGTCCGTCAGCCCGTCCGGTCAGTGCAGAGTCAGAGAGCACGGCCGCAGAGTAACAGGACCGTCAGCCCGTCCAGTCAGTGCAGAGTCAGAGAGCACGGCCGCGGAGTAACAGGCCCATCAGCCCGTCCGGTCAGTGCAGAGACACAGAGCACGGCCGAGGAGTAACAGGCCCGTCAGCCCGTCCGGTCAGTGCAGAGTCAGAGAGCACGGCCGCAGAGTAACAGGCCCGTCAGCCCGTCCGGTCAGTGAAGAGTCAGAGAGCACGGCCGCAGAGTTATAGACCCGTCAGCCCATCCGGTCAGTGCAGAGTCAGAGAGCAGGGCCGCGGAGTAACTGGCCCGTCAGCCCGTCCGGTCAGTGCAGAGACACAGAGCATGGCTGCGGAGTAACAGGCCCATCAGCCCGTCCGGTCAGTGCAGAGACACAGAGCACGGCCGCAGAGTAACAGGCCCGTCAGCCCGTCCGGTCAGTGCAGAGTCAGAGAGCAGGGCCGCGGAGTAACAGGCCCGTCAGCCCGTCCGGTCAGTGCAGAGTCAGAGAGCACGGCCGCAGAGTAACAGGCCCGTCAGCCCGTCCGGTCAGTGCAGAGTCAGAGAGCAGGGCCGTGGAGTAACAGGCCCGTCAGCCCGTCCGGTCAGTGCAGAGACACAGAGCACGGCCGCGGAGTAATAGGCCCGTCAGCCCATCCGGTCAGTGCAGAGTCAGAGAGCAGAGCCGCGGAGTAACAGGCCCGTCAGCCCGTCCGGTCAGTGCAGAGACACAGAGCACGGCCGCAGAGTAACAGGCCCGTCAGCCCGTCCGGTCAGTGCAGAGACACAGAGCACGGCCGCAGAGTAACAGGCCCGTCAGCCCATCCGGTCAGTGCAGAGTCATAGAGCAGGGCCGCGGAGTAACAGGCCCGTCAGCCCGTCCGGTCAGTGCAGAGTCAGAGAGCACGGCCGCAGAGTAACAGGCCCGTCAGCCCGTCCGGTCAGTGCAGAGACACAGAGCACGGCCGCGGAGTAACAGGCCCGTCAGCCCGTCCGGTCAGTGCAGAGTCAGAGAGCACGGCCGCGGAGTAACAGGCCCGTCAGCCCGTCCGGTCAGTGCAGAGACAGAGAGCACGGCCGCAGAGTAACAGGCCCGTCAGCCCGTCCGGTCAGTGCAGAGACACAGAGCACGGCCGCAGAGTAACAGGCCCGTCAGCCCGTCCGGTCAGTGCAGAGGCAGAGAGCACGGCCGCAGAGTAACAGGCCCGTCAGCCCGTCCGGTCAGTGCAGAGACACAGAGCACGGCCGCAGAGTAACAGGCCCGTCAGCCCGTCCGGTCAGTGCAGAGACACAGAGCACGGCCGCGGAGTAACAGGCCCGTCAGCCCATCCGGTCAGTGCAGAGACACAGAGCACGGCCGCAGAGTAACAGGCCCGTCAGCTCGTCCGGTCAGTTCAGAGTCACAGAGCACGGCCGTGGAGTAACAGGCCCGTCAGCCCGTCCGGTCAGTGCAGAGTTACAGAGCACGGCCGCGGAGTAACAGGCCCGTCAGCCCGTCCGGTCAGTGCAGAGACAGAGAGCACGGCCGCGGAGTAACAGGCCCGTCAGCCCGTCCGGTCAGTGCAGAGTTACAGAGCACGGCCGCGGAGTAACAGGCCCGTCAGCCCGTCCATTCAGTGCAGAGACAGAGAGCACGGCCGCGGAGTAACAGGCCCGTCAGCCCGTCCGGTCAGTGCAGAGTCAGAGAGCACGGCCGCAGAGTAACAGGCCCGTCAGCCCGTCCGGTCAGTGCAGAGTCAGAGAGCACGGCCGCAGAGTAACAGGCCCGTCAGCCCGTCCGGTCAGTGCAGAGACACAGAGCACGGCCGCAGAGTAACAGGCCCGTCAGCCCGTCCGGTCAGTGCAGAGTCAGAGAGCACGGCCGCAGAGTAACAGGCCCGTCAGCCCGTCCGGTCAGTGCAGAGACAGAGAGCACGGCCGCGGAGTAACAGGCCCGTCAGCCCGTCCGGTCAGTGCAGAGACAGAGAGCAGGGCCGCAGAGTAACAGGCCCGTCAGCCCGTCCGGTCAGTGCAGAGTCAGAGAGCAGGGCCGTGGAGTAACAGGCCCGTCAGCCCGTCCGGTCAGTGCAGAGACACAGAGCACGGCCGCGGAGTAATAGGCCCGTCAGCCCATCCGGTCAGTGCAGAGTCAGAGAGCAAGGCCGCGGAGTAACAGGCCCGTCAGCCCGTCCGGACAGTGCAGAGACACAGAGCACGGCCGCAGAGTAACAGGCCCGTCAGCCCGTCCGGTCAGTGCAGAGACACAGAGCACGGCCGCAGAGTAACAGGCCCGTCAGCCCATCCGGTCAGTGCAGAGTCATAGAGCAGGGCCGCGGAGTAACAGGCCCGTCAGCCCGTCCGGCCAGTGCAGAGTCAGAGAGCACGGCCGCAGAGTAACAGGCCCGTCAGCCCGTCCGGTCAGTGCAGAGACACAGAGCACGGCCGCGGAGTAACAGGCCCGTCAGCCCGTCCGGTCAGTGCAGAGTCAGAGAGCACGGCCGCGGAGTAACAGGCCCGTCAGCCCGTCCGGTCAGTGCAGAGACACAGAGCACGGCCGCAGAGTAACAGGCCCGTCAGCCCGTCCGGTCAGTGCAGAGACACAGAGCACGGCCGCAGAGTAACAGGCCCGTCAGCCCGTCCGGTCAGTGCAGAGGCAGAGAGCACGGCCGCAGAGTAACAGGCCCGTCAGCCCGTCCGGTCAGTGCAGAGACACAGAGCACGGCCGCAGAGTAACAGGCCCGTCAGCCCGTCCGGTCAGTGCAGAGACACAGAGCACGGCCGCGGAGTAACAGGCCCGTCAGCCCATCCGGTCAGTGCAGAGACACAGAGCACGGCCGCAGAGTAACAGGCCCGTCAGCTCGTCCGGTCAGTGCAGAGTCACAGAGCACGGCCGTGGAGTAACAGGCCCGTCAGCCCGTCCGGTCAGTGCAGAGTTACAGAGCACGGCCGCGGAGTAACAGGCCCGTCAGCCCGTCCGGTCAGTGCAGAGACAGAGAGCACGGCCGCGGAGTAACAGGCCCGTCAGCCCGTCCGGTCAGTGCAGAGTCACAGAGCACGGCCGCGGAGTAACAGGCCCGTCAGCCCGTCCATTCAGTGCAGAGACAGAGAGCACGGCCGCGGAGTAACAGGCCCGTCAGCCCGTCCGGTCAGTGCAGAGTCAGAGAGCACGGCCGCAGAGTAACAGGCCCGTCAGCCCGTCCGGTCAGTGCAGAGTCAGAGAGCACGGCCGCAGAGTAACAGGCCCGTCAGCCCGTCCGGTCAGTGCAGAGACACAGAGCACGGCCGCAGAGTAACAGGCCCGTCAGCCCGTCCGGTCAGTGCAGAGTCAGAGAGCACGGCCGCAGAGTAACAGGCCCGTCAGCCCGTCCGGTCAGTGCAGAGACAGAGAGCACGGCCGCGGAGTAACAGGCCCGTCAGCCCGTCCGGTCAGTGCAGAGACAGAGAGCAGGGCCGCAGAGTAACAGGCCCGTCAGCCCGTCCGGTCAGTGCAGAGACACAGAGCACGGCCGCAGAGTAACAGGCCCGTCAGCCCGTCCGGTCAGTGCAGAGTCAGAGAGCACGGCCGCAGAGTAACAGGCCCGTCAGCCCGTCCGGTCAGTGCAGAGACAGAGAGCACGGCCGCGGAGTAACAGGCCCGTCAGCCCGTCCGGTCAGTGCAGTGTCACAGAGCACGGCCGCGGAGTAACAGGCCCGTCAGCCCGTCCGGTCAGTGCAGAGACAGAGAGCACGGCCGCGGAGTAACAGGCCCGTCAGCCCGTCTGGTCAGTGCAGAGTCACAGAGCACGGCCGCGGAGTAACAGGCCCGTCAGCCCGTCCGGTCAGTGCAGAGTCACAGAGCACGGCCGCAGAGTAATAGGCCCGTCAGCCCATCCGGTCAGTGCAGAGTCAGAGAGCACGGCCGCGGAGTAACAGGCCCGTCAGCCCGTCCGGTCAGTGCAGAGACACAGAGCACGGCCGCAGAGTAACAGGCCCGTCAGCCCATCCGGTCAGTGCAGAGTCAGAGAGCAGGGCCGCGGAGTAACAGGCCCGTCAGCCCGTCCGGTCAGTGCAGTGTCACAGAGCACGGCCGCAGAGTAACAGGCCCGTCAGCCCGTCCGGTCAGTGCAGAGTCAGAGAGCACGGCCGCGGAGTAACAGGCCCGTCAGCCCGTCCGGTCAGTGCAGAGACACAGAGCACGGCCGCAGACTAACAGGCCCGTCAGCCCGTCCGGTCAGTGCAGAGACACAGAGCACGGCCGCAGACTAACAGGCCCGTCAGCCCGTCCGGTCAGTGCAGAGACACAGAGCACGGCCGCAGAGTAGCAGGCCCGTCAGCCCGTCCGGTCAGTGCAGAGTCAGAGAGCACGGCCGCAGAGTAACAGACCCGTCAGCCCGTCCGGTCAGTGCAGAGACACAGAGCACGGCCGCAGAGTAAAAGGCCCGTCAGCCCGTCCGGTCAGTGCAGAGTCAGAGAGCACGGCCGCAGAGTAACAGGCCCGTCAGCCCGTCCGGTCAGTGCAGAGACACAGAGCACGGCCGCAGAGTAACAGGCCCGTCAGCCCGTCCGGTCAGTGCAGAGACACAGAGCACGGCCGCGGAGTAACAGGCCCGTCAGCCCGTCCGGTCAGTGCAGAGACACAGAGCACGGCCGCAGAGTAACAGGCCCGTCAGCCCGTCCGGTCAGTGCAGAGACACAGAGCACGGCCGCGGAGTAACAGGCCCGTCAGCCCGTCCGGTCAGTGCAGAGACACAGAGCACGGCCGCGGAGTAACAGGCCCGTCAGCCCGTCCGGTCAGTGCAGAGTCAGAGAGCACGGCCGCAGAGTAACAGACCCGTCAGCCCGTCCGGTCAGTGCAGAGACACAGAGCACGGACGCGGAGTAACAGGCCTGTCAGCCCGTCCGGTCAGTGCAGAGTCAGAGAGCACGGCCGCAGAGTAACAGGCCCGTCAGCCCGTCCGGTCAGTGCAGAGTCAGAGAGCACGGCCGCAGAGTAACAGGCCCGTCAGCCCGTCCAGTCAGTGCAGAGTCAGAGAGCACGGCCGCGGAGTAACAGGTCCGTCAGCCCGTCCGGTCAGTGCAGAGACAGAGAGCACGGCCGCAGAGTAACAGGCCCGTCAGCCCGTCCGGTCAGTGCAGAGACACAGAGCACGGCCGCAGAGTAACAGGCCCGTCAGCCCGTCCGGTCAGTGCAGAGTCAGAGAGCAGGGCTGCGGAGTAACAGGCCCGTCAGCCCGTCCGGTCAGTGCAGAGTCAGAGAGCACGGCCGCAGAGTAACAGGCCCGTCAGCCCGTCCGGTCAGTGCAGAGTCAGAGAGCAGGGCCGTGGAGTAACAGGCCCGTCAGCCCGTCCGGTCAGTGCAGAGACACAGAGCACGGCCGCAGAGTAATAGGCCCGTCAGCCCATCCGGTCAGTGCAGAGTCAGAGAGCAGGGCCGCGGAGTAACAGGCCCGTCAGCCCGTCCGGTCAGTGCAGAGACACAGAGCACGGCCGCGGAGTAACAGGCCCGTCAGCCCGTCCGGTCAGTGCAGAGACACAGAGCACGGCCGCAGAGTAACAGGCCCGTCAGCCCGTCCGGTCAGTGCAGAGGCAGAGAGCACGGTCGCAGAGTAACAGGCCCGTCAGCCCGTCCGGTCAGTGCAGAGACACAGAGCACGGCCGCAGAGTAACAGGCCCGTCAGCCCGTCCGGTCAGTGCAGAGACACAGAGCACGGCCGCGGAGTAACAGGCCCGTCAGCCCGTCCGGTCAGTGCAGAGACACAGAGCACGGCCGCAGAGTAACAGGCCCGTCAGCTCGTCCGGTCAGTGCAGAGTCACAGAGCACGGCCGTGGAGTAACAGGCCCGTCAGCCTGTCCGGTCAGTGCAGAGTTACAGAGCACGGCCGCAGAGTAACAGGCCCGTCAGCCCGTCCGGTCAGTGCAGAGACAGAGAGCACGGCCGCGGAGTAACAGGCCCGTCAGCCCGTCCGGTCAGTGCAGTGTCACAGAGCACGGCCGCGGAGTAACAGGCCCGTCAGCCCGTCCATTCAGTGCAGAGACAGAGAGCACGGCCGCGGAGTAACAGGCCCGTCAGCCCGTCCGGTCAGTGCAGAGTCAGAGAGCACGGCCGCAGAGTAACAGGCCCGTCAGCCCGTCCGGTCAGTGCAGAGGCAGAGAGCACGGCCGCAGAGTAACAGGCCCGTCAGCCCGTCCGGTCAGTGCAGAGACAGAGAGCACGGCCGCGGAGTAACAGGCCCGTCAGCCCGTCTGGTCAGTGCAGAGTCAGAGAGCACGGCCGCGGAGTAACAGGCCCGTCAGCCCGTCCGGTCAGTGCAGAGACACAGAGCACGGCCGCAGACTAACAGGCCCGTCAGCCCGTCCGGTCAGTGCAGAGACACAGAGCACGGCCGCAGACTAACAGGCCCGTCAGCCCGTCCGGTCAGTGCAGAGACACAGAGCACGGCCGCAGAGTAGCAGGCCCGTCAGCCCGTCCGGTCAGTGCAGAGTCAGAGAGCACGGCCGCAGAGTAACAGGCCCGTCAGCCCGTCTGGTCAGTGCAGAGACACAGAGCACGGCCGCAGAGTAACAGGCCCGTCAGCCCGTACGGTCAGTGCAGAGACACAGAGCACGGCCGCAGAGTAAAAGGCCCGTCAGCCCGTCCGGTCAGTGCAGAGTCAGAGAGCACGGCCGCAGAGTAACAGGCCCGTCAGCCCGTCCGGTCAGTGCAGAGACACAGAGCATGGCCGCGGAGTAACAGGCCTGTCAGCCCGTCCGGTCAGTGCAGAGTCAGAGAGCACGGCCGCAGAGTAACAGGCCCGTCAGCCCGTCCGGTCAGTGCAGAGTCAGAGAGCACGGCCGCAGAGTAACAGGCCCGTCAGCCCGTCCGGTCAGTGCAGAGTCAGAGAGCACGGCCGCAGAGTAACAGGCCCGTCAGCCCGTCCGGTCAGTGCAGAGTCAGAGAGCACGGCCGCGGAGTAACAGGCCCGTCAGCCCGTCCGGTCAGTGCAGAGACACAGAGCACGGCCGCGGAGTAACAGGCCCGTCAGCCCGTCCGGTCAGTGCAGAGACACAGAGCACGGCCGCAGAGTAACAGGCCCGTCAGCCCGTCCGGTCAGTGCAGAGACACAGAGCACGGCCGTGGAGTAACAGGCCCGTCAGCCCGTCCGGTCAGTGCAGAGACACAGAGCACGGCCGCAGAGTAACAGGCCCGTCAGCCCGTCCGGTCAGTGCAGAGACACAGAGCACGGCCGCGGAGTAACAGGCCCGTCAGCCCGTCCGGTCAGTGCAGAGACACAGAGCACGGCCGCGGAGTAACAGGCCCGTCAGCCCGTCCGGTCAGTGCAGAGTCAGAGAGCACGGCCGCAGAGTAACAGACCCGTCAGCCCGTCCGGTCAGTGCAGAGACAGAGAGCACGGCCGCAGAGTAACAGGCCCGTCAGCCCGTCCGGTCAGTGCAGAGTCAGAGAGCAGGGCCGCGGAGTAACAGGCCCGTCAGCCCGTCCGGTCAGTGCAGAGTCAGAGAGCACGGCCGCAGAGTAACAGGCCCGTCAGCCCGTCCGGTCAGTGCAGAGTCAGAGAGCAGGGCCGTGGAGTAACAGGCCCGTCAGCCCGTCCGGTCAGTGCAGAGACACAGAGCACGGCCGCAGAGTAATAGGCCCGTCAGCCCATCCGGTCAGTGCAGAGTCAGAGAGCAGGGCCGCGGAGTAACAGGCCCGTCAGCCCGTCCGGTCAGTGCAGAGACACAGAGCACGGCCGCAGAGTAACAGGCCCGTCAGCCCATCCGGTCAGTGCAGAGTCAGAGAGCAGGGCCGCGGAGTAACAGGCCCGTCAGCCCGTCCGGTCAGTGCAGAGTCAGAGAGCACGGCCGCAGAGTAACAGGCCCGTCAGCCCGTCCGGTCAGTGCAGAGTCAGAGAGCACGGCCGCGGAGTATCAGGCCCGTCAGCCCGTCCGGTCAGTGCAGAGACACAGAGCACGGCCGCAGAGTAACAGGCCCGTCAGCCCGTCCGGTCAGTGCAGAGACACAGAGCACGGCCGCAGAGTAACAGGCCCGTCAGCCCGTCCGGTCAGTGCAGAGGCAGAGAGCACGGTCGCAGAGTAACAGGCCCGTCAGCCCGTCCGGTCAGTGCAGAGACACAGAGCACGGCCGCAGAGTAACAGGCCCGTCAGCCCGTCCGGTCAGTGCAGAGACACAGAGCACGGCCGCGGAGTAACAGGCCCGTCAGCCCGTCCGGTCAGTGCAGAGTCAGAGAGCACGGCCGCGGAGTAACAGGCCCGTCAGCTCGTCCGGTCAGTGCAGAGTCACAGAGCACGGCCGTGGAGTAACAGGCCCGTCAGCCCGTCCGGTCAGTGCAGAGTTACAGAGCACGGCCGCAGAGTAACAGGCCCGTCAGCCCGTCCGGTCAGTGCAGAGACAGAGAGCACGGCCGCGGAGTAACAGGCCCGTCAGCCCGTCCGGTCAGTGCAGTGTCACAGAGCACGGCCGCGGAGTAACAGGCCCGTCAGCCCGTCCATTCAGTGCAGAGACAGAGAGCACGGCCGCGGAGTAACAGGCCCGTCAGCCCGTCCGGTCAGTGCAGAGTCAGAGAGCACGGCCGCAGAGTAACAGGCCCGTCAGCCCGTCCGGTCAGTGCAGAGACACAGAGCACGGCCGCAGAGTAACAGGCCCGTCAGCCCGTCCGGTCAGTGCAGAGTCAGAGAGCACGGCCGCAGAGTAACAGGCCCGTCAGCCCGTCCGGTCAGTGCAGAGACAGAGAGCACGGCCGCGGAGTAACAGGCCTGTCAGCCCGTCCGGTCAGTGCAGAGACACAGAGAACAGGGCCGCGGAGTAACAGGCCCGTCAGCCCGTCCGGTCAGTGCAGAGACACAGAGCACGGCCGCAGAGTAACAGGACCGTCAGCCCGTCCGGTCAGTGCAGAGTCAGAGAGCACGGCCGCAGAGTAACAGGCCCGTCAGCCCGTCCGGTCAGTGCAGAGTCAGAGAGCACGGCCGCAGAGTAACAGGCCCGTCAGCCCGTCTGGTCAGTGCAGAGACACAGAGCACGGCCGCAGAGTAACAGGCCCGTCAGCCCGTCCGGTCAGTGCAGAGGCAGAGAGCACGGCCGCATAGTAACAGGCCCATCAGCCCGTCCAGTCAGTGCAGAGTCAGAGAGCACGGCCGCAGAGTAACAGGCCCGTCAGCCCGTCCAGTCAGTGCAGAGTCAGAGAGCACGGCCGCAGAGTAACAGGCCCGTCAGCCCGTCCGGTCAGTGCAGAGTCAGAGAGCACGGCCGCGGAGTAACAGGCCTGTCAGCCCGTCCGGTCAGTGCAGAGTCAGAGAGCACGGCCGCAGAGTAACAGACCCGTCAGCCCGTCCGGTCAGTGCAGAGACACAGAGCATGGCCGCAGAGTAACAGGCCCGTCAGCCCATCCGGTCAGTGCAGAGACACAGAGCACGGCCGCAGAGTAAAAGGCCCGTCAGCCCGTCTGGTCAGTGCAGAGACACAGAGCACGGCCGCAGAGTAACAGGCCCGTCAGCCCGTCCGGTCAGTGCAGAGGCAGAGAGCACGGCCGCAGAGTAACAGGCCCATCAGCCCGTCCAGTCAGTGCAGAGTCAGAGAGCACGGCCGCAGAGTAACAGGCCCGTCAGCCCGTCCAGTCAGTGCAGAGTCAGAGAGCACGGCAGCAGAGTAACAGGCCCGTCAGCCCGTCCGGTCAGTGCAGAGTCAGAGAGCACGGCCGCGGAGTAACAGGCCTGTCAGCCCGTCCGGTCAGTGCAGAGTCAGAGAGCACGGCCGCAGAGTAAAAGACCCGTCAGCCCGTCCGGTCAGTGCAGAGACACAGAGCACGGCCGCAGAGTAACAGGCCCGTCAGCCCATCCGGTCAGTGCAGAGACACAGAGCACGGCCGCAGAGTAAAAGGCCCGTCAGCCCGTCCGGTCAGTGCAGAGTCAGAGAGCACGGCCGCAGAGTAACAGGCCCGTCAGCCCGTCCGGTCAGTGCAGAGACACAGAGCACGGCCGCGGAGTAACAGGCCCGTCAGCCCGTCCGGTCAGTGCAGAGACACAGAGCACGGCCGCAGAGTAACAGGCCCGTCAGCCCGTCCGGTCAGTGCAGAGACACAGAGCACGGCCGCAGAGTAACAGGCCCGTCAGCCCGTCCGGTCAGTGCAGAGACACAGAGCATGGCCGCGGAGTAACAGGCCCGTCAGCCCATCCGGTCAGTGCAGAGTCATAGAGCAGGGCCGTGGAGTAACAGGCCTGTCAGCCCGTCCGGTCAGTGCAGAGTCAGAGAGCACGGCCGCAGAGTAACAGGCCCGTCAGCCCGTCCGGTCAGTGCAGAGACACAGAGCACGGCCGCGGAGTAACAGGCCCGTCAGCCCGTCCGGTCAGTGCAGAGTCAGAGAGCACGGCCGCGGAGTAACAGGCCCATCCGCCCGTCCGGTCAGTGCAGAGACACAGAGCACGGCCGCAGAGTAACAGGCCCGTCAGCCCGTCCGGTCAGTGCAGAGACACAGAGCACGGCCGCAGAGTAAAAGGCCCGTCAGCCCGTCCGGTCAGTGCAGAGTCAGAGAGCACGGCCGCAGAGTAACAGGCCCGTCAGCCCGTCCGGTCAGTGCAGAGACACAGAGCACGGACGCGGAGTAACAGGCCTGTCAGCCCGTCCGGTCAGTGCAGAGTCAGAGAGCACGGCCGCAGAGTAACAGGCCCGTCAGCCCGTCCGGTCAGTGCAGAGACACAGAGCACGGCCGAGGAGTAACAGGCCCGTCAGCCCGTCCGGTCAGTGCAGAGTCAGAGAGCACGGCCGCAGAGTAACAGGCCCGTCAGCCCGTCCGGTCAGTGCAGAGACACAGAGCACGGCCGCAGAGTAACAGGCCCGTCAGCCCGTCCGGTCAGTGCAGAGACACAGAGCACGGCCGCAGAGTAACAGGCCCGTCAGCCCGTCCGGTCAGTGCAGAGACACAGAGCACGGCCGTGGAGTAACAGGCCCGTCAGCCCGTCCGGTCAGTGCAGAGACACAGAGCACGGCCGCAGAGTAACAGGCCCGTCAGCCCGTCCGGTCAGTGCAGAGACACAGAGCACGGCCGCGGAGTAACAGGCCCGTCAGCCCGTCCGGTCAGTGCAGAGACACAGAGCACGGCCGCGGAGTAACAGGCCCGTCAGCCCGTCCGGTCAGTGCAGAGTCAGAGAGCACGGCCGCAGAGTAACAGACCCGTCAGCCCGTCCGGTCAGTGCAGAGACACAGAGCACGGACGCGGAGTAACAGGCCCGTCAGCCCGTCCGGTCAGTGCAGAGTCAGAGAGCACGGCCGCAGAGTAACAGGCCCGTCAGCCCGTCCAGTCAGTGCAGAGTCAGAGAGCACGGCCGCGGAGTAACAGGTCCGTCAGCCCGTCCGGTCAGTGCAGAGACAGAGAGCACGGCCGCAGAGTAACAGGCCCGTCAGCCCGTCCGGTCAGTGCAGAGACACAGAGCACGGCCGCAGAGTAACAGGCCCGTCAGCCCGTCCGGTCAGTGCAGAGTCAGAGAGCAGGGCCGCGGAGTAACAGGCCCGTCAGCCCGTCCGGTCAGTGCAGAGTCAGAGAGCACGGCCGCAGAGTAACAGGCCCGTCAGCCCGTCCGGTCAGTGCAGAGTCAGAGAGCAGGGCCGTGGAGTAACAGGCCCGTCAGCCCGTCCGGTCAGTGCAGAGACACAGAGCACGGCCGCAGAGTAATAGGCCCGTCAGCCCATCCGGTCAGTGCAGAGTCAGAGAGCAGGGCCGCGGAGTAACAGGCCCGTCAGCCCGTCCGGTCAGTGCAGAGACACAGAGCACGGCCGCAGAGTAACAGGCCCGTCAGCCCATCCGGTCAGTGCAGAGTCAGAGAGCAGGGCCGCGGAGTAACAGGCCCGTCAGCCCGTCCGGTCAGTGCAGAGTCAGAGAGCACGGCCGCAGAGTAACAGGCCCGTCAGCCCGTCCGGTCAGTGCAGAGTCAGAGAGCACGGCCGCGGAGTAACAGGCCCGTCAGCCCGTCCGGTCAGTGCAGAGACACAGAGCACGGCCGCAGAGTAACAGGCCCGTCAGCCCGTCCGGTCAGTGCAGAGACACAGAGCACGGCCGCAGAGTAACAGGCCCGTCAGCCCGTCCGGTCAGTGCAGAGGCAGAGAGCACGGTCGCAGAGTAACAGGCCCGTCAGCCCGTCCGGTCAGTGCAGAGACACAGAGCACGGCCGCAGAGTAACAGGCCCGTCAGCCCGTCCGGTCAGTGCAGAGTCACAGAGCACGGCCGCGGAGTAACAGGCCCGTCAGCCCGTCCGGTCAGTGCAGAGACACAGAGCACGGCCGCAGAGTAACAGGCCCGTCAGCTCGTCCGGTCAGTGCAGAGTCACAGAGCACGGCCGTGGAGTAACAGGCCCGTCAGCCCGTCCGGTCAGTGCAGAGTTACAGAGCACGGCCGCAGAGTAACAGGCCCGTCAGCCCGTCCGGTCAGTGCAGAGACAGAGAGCACGGCCGCGGAGTAACAGGCCCGTCAGCCCGTCCGGTCAGTGCAGTGTCACAGAGCACGGCCGCGGAGTAACAGGCCCGTCAGCCCGTCCATTCAGTGCAGAGACAGAGAGCACGGCCGCGGAGTAACAGGCCCGTCAGCCCGTCCGGTCAGTGCAGAGTCAGAGAGCACGGCCGCAGAGTAACAGGCCCGTCAGCCCGTCCGGTCAGTGCAGAGACACAGAGCACGGCCGCAGAGTAACAGGCCCGTCAGCCCGTCCGGTCAGTGCAGAGTCAGAGAGCACGGCCGCAGAGTAACAGGCCCGTCAGCCCGTCCGGTCAGTGCAGAGACAGAGAGCACGGCCGCGGAGTAACAGGCCCGTCAGCCCGTCCGGTCAGTGCAGAGACACAGAGAACAGGGCCGCGGAGTAACAGGCCCGTCAGCCCGTCCGGTCAGTGCAGAGACACAGAGCACGGCCGCAGAGTAACAGGACCGTCAGCCCGTCCGGTCAGTGCAGAGTCAGAGAGCACGGCCGCAGAGTAACAGGCCCGTCAGCCCGCCCGGTCAGTGCAGAGTCAGAGAGCACGGCCGCAGAGTAACAGGCCCGTCAGCCCGTCCGGTCAGTGCAGAGACACAGAGCACGGCCGCAGAGTAACAGGCCCGTCAGCCCGTCCGGTCAGTGCAGAGGCAGAGAGCACGGCCGCAGAGTAACAGGCCCATCAGCCCGTCCAGTCAGTGCAGAGTCAGAGAGCACGGCCGCAGAGTAACAGGCCCGTCAGCCCGTCCAGTCAGTGCAGAGTCAGAGAGCACGGCCGCAGAGTAACAGGCCCGTCAGCCCGTCCGGTCAGTGCAGAGTCAGAGAGCACGGCCGCGGAGTAACAGGCCTGTCAGCCCGTCCGGTCAGTGCAGAGTCAGAGAGCACGGCCGCAGAGTAACAGACCCGTCAGCCCGTCCGGTCAGTGCAGAGACACAGAGCACGGCCGCAGAGTAACAGGCCCGTCAGCCCATCCGGTCAGTGCAGAGACACAGAGCACGGCCGCATAGTAAAAGGCCCGTCAGCCCGTCTGGTCAGTGCAGAGACACAGAGCACGGCCGCAGAGTAACAGGCCCGTCAGCCCGTCCGGTCAGTGCAGAGGCAGAGAGCACGGCCGCAGAGTAACAGGCCCATCAGCCCGTCCAGTCAGTGCAGAGTCAGAGAGCACGGCCGCAGAGTAACAGGCCCGTCAGCCCGTCCAGTCAGTGCAGAGTCAGAGAGCACGGCCGCAGAGTAACAGGCCCGTCAGCCCGTCCGGTCAGTGCAGAGTCAGAGAGCACGGCCGCGGAGTAACAGGCCTGTCAGCCCGTCCGGTCAGTGCAGAGTCAGAGAGCACGTCCGCAGAGTAACAGACCCGTCAGCCCGTCCGGTCAGTGCAGAGACACAGAGCACGGCCGCAGAGTAACAGGCCCGTCAGCCCATCCGGTCAGTGCAGAGACACAGAGCACGGCCGCAGAGTAAAAGGCCCGTCAGCCCGTCCGGTCAGTGCAGAGTCAGAGAGCACGGCCGCAGAGTAACAGGCCCGTCAGCCCGTCCGGTCAGTGCAGAGACACAGAGCACGGCCGCGGAGTAACAGGCCCGTCAGCCCGTCCGGTCAGTGCAGAGACACAGAGCACGGCCGCAGAGTAACAGGCCCGTCAGCCCGTCCGGTCAGTGCAGAGACACAGAGCACGGCCGCAGAGTAACAGGCCCGTCAGCCCGTCCGGTCAGTGCAGAGACACAGAGCATGGCCGCGGAGTAACAGGCCCGTCAGCCCATCCGGTCAGTGCAGAGTCATAGAGCAGGGCCGCGGAGTAACAGGCCTGTCAGCCCGTCCGGTCAGTGCAGAGTCAGAGAGCACGGCCGCAGAGTAACAGGCCCGTCAGCCCGTCCGGTCAGTGCAGAGACACAGAGCACGGCCGCGGAGTAACAGGCCCGTCAGCCCGTCCGGTCAGTGCAGAGTCAGAGAGCACGGCCGCGGAGTAACAGGCCCGTCAGCCCGTCCGGTCAGTGCAGAGACACAGAGCACGGCCGCAGAGTAACAGGCCCGTCAGCCCGTCCGGTCAGTGCAGAGACACAGAGCACGGACGCGGAGTAACAGGCCTGTCAGCCCGTCCGGTCAGTGCAGAGTCAGAGAGCACGGCCGCAGAGTAACAGGCCCGTCAGCCCGTCCGGTCAGTGCAGAGTCAGAGAGCACGGCCGCAGAGTAACAGGCCCGTCAGCCCGTCCAGTCAGTGCAGAGTCAGAGAGCACGGCCGCGGAGTAACAGGTCTGTCAGTCCGTCCGGTCAGTGCAGAGTCAGAGAGCACGGCCGCAGAGTAACAGGCCCGTCAGCCCGTCCAGTCAGTGCAGAGTCAGAGAGCACGGCCGCGGAGTAACAGGCCCATCAGCCCGTCCGGTCAGTGCAGAGACACAGAGCACGGCCGAGGAGTAACAGGCCCGTCAGCCCGTCCGGTCAGTGCAGAGTCAGAGAGCACGGCCGCAGAGTAACAGGCCCGTCAGCCCGTCCGGTCAGTGCAGAGTCAGAGAGCAGGGCCGTGGAGTAACAGGCCCGTCAGCCCGTCCGGTCAGTGCAGAGACACAGAGCACGGCCGCGGAGTAATAGGCCCGTCAGCCCATCCGGTCAGTGCAGAGTCAGAGAGCAGGGCCGCGGAGTAACAGGCCCGTCAGCCCGTCCGGTCAGTGCAGAGACACAGAGCACGGCCGCAGAGTAACAGGCCCGTCAGCCCGTCCGGTCAGTGCAGAGACACAGAGCACGGCCGCAGAGTAACAGGCCCGTCAGCCCATCCGGTCAGTGCAGAGTCATAGAGCAGGGCCGCGGAGTAACAGGCCCGTCAGCCCGTCCGGTCAGTGCAGAGTCAGAGAGCACGGCCGCAGAGTAACAGGCCCGTCAGCCCGTCCGGTCAGTGCAGAGACACAGAGCACGGCCGCAGAGTAAAAGGCCCGTCAGCCCGTCCGGTCAGTGCAGAGTCAGAGAGCACGGCCGCAGAGTAACAGGCCCGTCAGCCCGTCCGGTCAGTGCAGAGACACAGAGCACGGACGCGGAGTAACAGGCCCGTCAGCCCGTCCGGTCAGTGCAGAGACACAGAGCACGGCCGCAGAGTAACAGGCCCGTCAGCCCGTCCGGTCAGTGCAGAGACACAGAGCACGGCCGCAGAGTAAAAGGCCCGTCAGCCCGTCCGGTCAGTGCAGAGTCAGAGAGCACGGCCGCAGAGTAACAGGCCCGTCAGCCCGTCCGGTCAGTGCAGAGACACAGAGCACGGACGCGGAGTAACAGGCCTGTCAGCCCGTCCGGTCAGTGCAGAGTCAGAGAGCACGGCCGCAGAGTAACAGGCCCGTCAGCCCGTCCGGTCAGTGCAGAGTCAGAGAGCACGGCCGCAGAGTAACAGGCCTGTCAGCCCGTCCAGTCAGTGCAGAGTCAGAGAGCACGGCCGCGGAGTAACAGGTCCGTCAGTCCGTCCGGTCAGTGCAGAGTCAGAGAGCACGGCCGCAGAGTAACAGGCCCGTCAGCCCGTCCAGTCAGTGCAGAGTCAGAGAGCACGGCCGCGGAGTAACAGGCCCATCAGCCCGTCCGGTCAGTGCAGAGACACAGAGCACGGCCGAGGAGTAACAGGCCCGTCAGCCCGTCCGGTCAGTGCAGAGTCAGAGAGCACGGCCGCAGAGTAACAGGCCCGTCAGCCCGTCCGGTCAGTGAAGAGTCAGAGAGCACGGCCGCAGAGTTATAGACCCGTCAGCCCATCCGGTCAGTGCAGAGTCAGAGAGCAGGGCCGCGGAGTAACTGGCCCGTCAGCCCGTCCGCTCAGTGCAGAGACACAGAGCACGGCCGCGGAGTAACAGGCCCATCAGCCCGTCCGGTCAGTGCAGAGACACAGAGCACGGCCGCAGAGTAACAGGCCCGTCAGCCCGTCCGGTCAGTGCAGAGTCAGAGAGCAGGGCCGCGGAGTAACAGGCCCGTCAGCCCGTCCGGTCAGTGCAGAGTCAGAGAGCACGGCCGCAGAGTAACAGGCCCGTCAGCCCGTCCGGTCAGTGCAGAGTCAGAGAGCACGGCCGCAGAGTAACAGGCCCGTCAGCCCGTCCGGTCAGTGCAGAGACACAGAGCACGGCCGCAGAGTAACAGGCCCGTCAGCCCGTCCGGTCAGTGCAGAGTCAGAGAGCAGGGCCGTGGAGTAACAGGCCCGTCAGCCCGTCCGGTCAGTGCAGAGACACAGAGCACGGCCGCGGAGTAATAGGCCCGTCAGCCCATCCGGTCAGTGCAGAGTCAGAGAGCAGGGCCGCGGAGTAACAGGCCCGTCAGCCCGTCCGGTCAGTGCAGAGACACAGAGCACGGCCGCAGAGTAACAGGCCCGTCAGCCCGTCCGGTCAGTGCAGAGACACAGAGCACGGCCGCAGAGTAACAGGCCCGTCAGCCCATCCGGTCAGTGCAGAGTCATAGAGCAGGGCCGCGGAGTAACAGGCCCGTCAGCCCGTCCGGTCAGTGCAGAGTCAGAGAGCACGGCCGCAGAGTAACAGGCCCGTCAGCCCGTCCGGTCAGTGCAGAGACACAGAGCACGGCCGCGGAGTAACAGGCCCGTCAGCCCGTCCGGTCAGTGCAGAGTCAGAGAGCACGGCCGCGGAGTAACAGGCCCGTCAGCCCGTCCGGTCAGTGCAGAGACACAGAGCACGACCGCAGAGTAACAGGCCCGTCAGCCCGTCCGGTCAGTGCAGAGACACAGAGCACGGCCGCAGAGTAACAGGCCCGTCAGCCCGTCCGGTCAGTGCAGAGGCAGAGAGCACGGCCGCAGAGTAACAGGCCCGTCAGCCCGTCCGGTCAGTGCAGAGACACAGAGCACGGCCGCAGAGTAACAGGCCCGTCAGCCCGTCCGGTCAGTGCAGAGACACAGAGCACGGCCGCGGAGTAACAGGCCCGTCAGCCCGTCCGGTCAGTGCAGAGACACAGAGCACGGCCGCAGAGTAACAGGCCCGTCAGCTCGTCCGGTCAGTGCAGAGTCACAGAGCACGGCCGTGGAGTAACAGGCCCGTCAGCCCGTCCGGTCAGTGCAGAGTTACAGAGCACGGCCGCAGAGTAACAGGCCCGTCAGCCCGTCCGGTCAGTGCAGAGACAGAGAGCACGGCCGCGGAGTAACAGGCCCGTCAGCCCGTCCGGTCAGTGCAGAGTCACAGAGCACGGCCGCGGAGTAACAGGCCCGTCAGCCCGTCCATTCAGTGCAGAGACAGAGAGCACGGCCGCGGAGTAACAGGCCCGTCAGCCCGTCCGGTCAGTGCAGAGACAGAGAGCACGGCCGCGGAGTAACAGGCCCGTCAGCCCGTCCTGTCAGTGCAGAGTCAGAGAGCACGGCCGCAGAGTAACAGGCCCGTCAGCCCGTCCGGTCAGTGCAGAGACAGAGAGCACGGCCGCGGAGTAACAGGCCCGTCAGCCCGTCCGGTCAGTGCAGTGTCACAGAGCACGGCCGCGGAGTAACAGGCCCGTCAGCCCGTCCGGTCAGTGCAGAGACAGAGAGCACGGCCGCGGAGTAACAGGCCCGTCAGACCGTCTGGTCAGTGCAGAGTCACAGAGCACGGCCGCGGAGTAACAGGCCCGTCAGCCCGTCCGGTCAGTGCAGAGTCAGAGAGCACGGCCGCAGAGTAATAGGCCCGTCAGCCCATCCGGTCAGTGCAGAGTCAGAGAGCACGGCCGCGGAGTAACAGGCCCGTCAGCCCATCCGGTCAGTGCAGAGACACAGAGCACGGCCGCAGAGTAACAGGCCCGTCAGCCCGTCCGGTCAGTGCAGAGTCAGAGAGCAGGGCCGCGGAGTAACAGGCCCGTCAGCCCGTCCGGTCAGTGCAGAGTCAGAGAGCAGGGCCGCGGAGTAACAGGCCCGTCAGCCCGTCCGGTCAGTGCAGAGTCAGAGAGCACGGCCGCGGAGTAACAGGCCCGTCAGGCCGTCCGGTCAGTGCAGAGACACAGAGCACGGCCGCAGAGTAACAGGCCCGTCAGCCCGTCCGGTCAGTGCAGAGTCAGAGAGCACGGCCGCGGAGTAACAGGCCCGTCAGCCCGTCCGGTCAGTGCAGAGACACAGAGCACGGCCGCAGACTAACAGGCCCGTCAGCCCGTCCGGGCAGTGCAGAGACACAGAGCACGGCCGCAGACTAACAGGCCCGTCAGCCCGTCCGGTCAGTGCAGAGACACAGAGCACGGCCGCAGAGTAACAGGCCCGTCAGCCCGTCCGGTCAGTGCAGAGTCAGAGAGCACGGCCGCAGAGTAACAGGCCCGTCAGCCCGTCTGGTCAGTGCAGAGACACAGAGCACGGCCGCAGATTAACAGGCCCGTCAGCCCGTCCGGTCAGTGCAGAGACACAGAGCACGGCCGCAGAGTAACAGGCCCATCAGCCCGTCCAGTCAGTGCAGAGTCAGAGAGCACGGCCGCAGAGTAACAGGCCCGTCAGCCCGTCCAGTCAGTGCAGAGTCAGAGAGCACGGCCGCAGAGTAACAGGCCCGTCAGCCCGTCCAGTCAGTGCAGAGTCAGAGAGCACGGCCGCAGAGTAACAGGCCCGTCAGCCCGTCCGGTCAGTGCAGAGTCAGAGAGCACGGCCGCGGAGTAACAGGCCTGTCAGCCCGTCCGGTCAGTGCAGAGACACAGAGCACGGCCGCAGAGTAACAGGCCCGTCAGCCCGTCCGGTCAGTGCAGAGTCAGAGAGCACGGCCGCAGAGTAACAGACCCGTCAGCCCGTCCGGTCAGTGCAGAGACACAGAGCACGGCCGCAGAGTAAAAGGCCCGTCAGCCCGTCCGGTCAGTGCAGAGTCAGAGAGCACGGCCGCAGAGTAACAGGCCCGTCAGCCCGTCCGGTCAGTGCAGAGACACAGAGCATGGCCGTGGAGTAACAGGCCTGTCAGCCCGTCCGGTCAGTGCAGAGTCAGAGAGCACGGCCGCAGAGTAACAGGCCCGTCAGCCCGTCCAGTCAGTGCAGAGTCAGAGAGCACGGCCGCGGAGTAACAGGCCCGTCAGCCCGTCCGGTCAGTGCAGAGACACAGAGCCGGCCGCAGAGTAACAGGCCCGTCAGCCCGTCCGGTCAGTGCAGAGACACAGAGCACGGCCGCAGAGTAACAGGCCCGTCAGCCCGTCCGGTCAGTGCAGAGACACAGAGCACGGCCGGGGAGTAACAGGCCCGTCAGCCCGTCCGGTCAGTGCAGAGACACAGAGCACGGCCGCAGAGTAACAGGCCCGTCAGCCCGTCCGGTCAGTGCAGAGACACAGAGCACGGCCGCGGAGTAACAGGCCCGTCAGCCCGTCCGGTCAGTGCAGAGACACAGAGCACGGCCGCAGAGTAACAGGCCCGTCAGCCCGTCCGGTCAGTGCAGAGACACAGAGCACGGCCGCGGAGTAACAGGCCCGTCAGCCCATCCGGTCAGTGCAGAGACACAGAGCACGGCCGCAGAGTAACAGGCCTGTCAGCTCGTCCGGTCAGTGCAGAGTCACAGAGCACGGCCGTGGAGTAACAGGCCCGTCAGCCCGTCCGGTCAGTGCAGAGTTACAGAGCACGGCCGCAGAGTAACAGGCCCGTCAGCCCGTCCGGTCAGTGCAGAGACAGAGAGCACGGCCGCAGAGTAACAGGCCCGTCAGCCCGTCCGGTCAGTGCAGAGTCAGAGAGCACGGCCGCGGAGTAACAGGTCCGTCAGCCCGTCCATTCAGTGCAGAGACAGAGAGCATGGCTGCGGAGTAACAGGCCCGTCAGCCCGTCCGGTCAGTGCAGAGTCAGAGAGCACGGCCGCAGAGTAACAGGCCCGTCAGCCCGTCCGGTCAGTGCAGAGTCAGAGAGCACGGCCGCAGAGTAACAGGCCCGTCAGCCCGTCCGGTCAGTGCAGAGACACAGAGCACGGCCGCGGAGTAACAGGCCCGTCAGCCCGTCCGGTCAGTGCAGAGACACAGAGCACGGCCGCAGAGTAACAGGCCCGTCAGCCCGTCCGGTCAGTGCAGAGTCAGAGAGCACGGCCGCAGAGTAACAGGCCCGTCAGCCCGTCCGGTCAGTGCAGAGACAGAGAGCACGGCCGCGGAGTAACAGGCCCGTCAGCCCGTCCGGTCAGTGCAGAGACAGAGAGCAGGGCCGCGGAGTAACAGGTCCGTCAGCCCGTCCGGTCAGTGCAGAGACACAGAGCACGGCCGCAGAGTAACAGGCCCGTCAGCCCGTCCGGTCAGTGCAGAGTCAGAGAGCACGGCCGCAGAGTAACAGGCCCGTCAGCCCGTCCGGTCAGTGCAGAGACAGAGAGCACGGCCGCGGAGTAACAGGCCCGTCAGCCCGTCCGGTCAGTGCAGTGTCACAGAGCACGGCTGCGGAGTAACAGGCCCGTCAGCCCGTCCGGTCAGTGCAGAGACAGAGAGCACGGCCGCGGAGTAACAGGCCCGTCAGCCCGTCTGGTCAGTGCAGAGTCACAGAGCACGGCCGCGGAGTAACAGGCCCGTCAGCCCGTCCGGTCAGTGCAGAGTCAGAGAGCACGGCCGCAGAGTAATAGGCCCGTCAGCCCATCCGGTCAGTGCAGAGTCAGAGAGCACGGCCGCGAGTAACAGGCCCGTCAGCCCGTCCGGTCAGTGCAGAGACACAGAGCACGGCCGCAGAGTAACAGGCCCGTCAGCCCGTCCGGTCAGTGCAGAGTCAGAGAGCAGGGCCGCGGAGTAACAGGCCCGTCAGCCCGTCCGGTCAGTGCAGAGTCAGAGAGCAGGGCCGCGGAGTAACAGGCCCGTCAGCCCGTCCGGTCAGTGCAGAGTCAGAGAGCACGGCCGCGGAGTAACAGGCCCGTCAGCCCGTCCGGTCAGTGCAGAGACACAGAGCACGGCCGCAGAGTAACAGGCCCGTCAGCCCGTCCGGTCAGTGCAGAGTCAGAGAGCACGGCCGCGGAGTAACAGGCCCGTCAGCCAGTCCGGTCAGTGCAGAGTCAGAGAGCACGGCCGCGGAGTAACAGGCCCGTCAGCCCGTCCGGTCAGTGCAGAGACACAGAGCACGGCCGCAGAGTAACAGGCCCGTCAGCCCGTCCGGTCAGTGCAGAGACACAGAGCACGGCCGCAGAGTAAAAGGCCCGTCAGCCCGTCCGGTCAGTGCAGAGTCAGAGAGCACGGCCGCAGAGTAACAGGCCCGTCAGCCCGTCCGGTCAGTGCAGAGACACAGAGCACGGACGCGGAGTAACAGGCCCGTCAGCCCGTCCGGTCAGTGCAGAGACACAGAGCACGGCCGCAGAGTAACAGGCTCGTCAGCCCGTCTGGTCAGTGCAGAGACACAGAGCACGGCCGCAGAGTAACAGGCCCGTCAGCCCATCCGGTCAGTGCAGAGGCAGAGAGCACGGCCGCAGAGTAACAGGCCCATCAGCCCGTCCAGTCAGTGCAGAGTCAGAGAGCACGGCCGCAGAGTAACAGGCCCGTCAGCCCGTCCAGTCAGTGCAGAGTCAGAGAGCACGGCCGCAGAGTAACAGGCCCGTCAGCCCGTCCGGTCAGTGCAGAGTCAGAGAGCACGGCCGCGGAGTAACAGGCCTGTCAGCCCGTCCGGTCAGTGCAGAGACACAGAGCACGGCCGCAGAGTAACAGGCCCGTCAGCCCGTCCGGTCAGTGCAGAGTCAGAGAGCACGGCCGCAGAGTAACAGACCCGTCAGCCCGTCCGGTCAGTGCAGAGACACAGAGCACGGCCGCAGAGTAACAGGCCCGTCAGCCCATCCGGTCAGTGCAGCGACACAGAGCACGGCCGCAGAGTAAAAGGCCCGTCAGCCCGTCCGGTCAGTGCAGAGTCAGAGAGCACGGCCGCAGAGTAACAGGCCCGTCAGCCCGTCCGGTCAGTGCAGAGACACAGAGCATGGCCGCGGAGTAACAGGCCTGTCAGCCCGTCCGGTCAGTGCAGAGTCAGAGAGCACGGCCGCAGAGTAACAGGCCCGTCAGCCCGTCCGGTCAGTGCAGAGTCAGAGAGCACGGCCGCAGAGTAACAGGCCCGTCAGCCCGTCCAGTCAGTGCAGAGTCAGAGAGCACGGCCGCGGAGTAACAGGTCCGTCAGCCCGTCCGGTCAGTGCAGAGACACAGAGCACGGCTGCAGAGTAACAGGCCTGTCAGCCCGTCCGGTCAGTGCAGAGTCAGAGAGCACGGCCGCGGAGTAACAGGCCTGTCAGCCCGTCCGGTCAGTGCAGAGACACAGAGCACGGCCGCAGAGTAACAGGCTCGTCAGCCCGTCCGGTCAGTGCCAAAAAAATTCTGCCTAGTTCCATCAATCCACATCTGTCCAGACCACAGCCCTTTTGAAGGATTATTCTGTAATTATGTTACTACGGATAGCATAAAAATGAATTCACTTAAGTAAGAACCAATAAAACCTGTGCATAATTTAATTGGACATTTTGATTCTATCCCATTGAAACTACGGAATATTCAAATGGTTATTTTAATATAACTCCCAGTTACAGCTTCCATGTCATCTAGTTTTAGTTGGGTCACAACATCCTCCATATCTCTCCATCCATGTACCTATGCAAATTTCTCTTAAATATTACAATCGAGCCCATACCCACTATTCCACACTCACACGGCCCTCTGAAGCAGTTCCCCTTCAGCGTCCCCTTAAATATTTCACCTTTCACCCTTAACCCATGACATCTAGATTGTCTCACCCAATCTCAGTGGAAAAAGCCTGCTTGCATTTATACCCTTCATAATTTTATATACCTCTATCAGAGTTCCCTTCATTCTCCTTCACTCCATGGAATAAAGTCCTACAACTTCGTCATAACATATCAACTCCCGCAATTTTTAATTTTTGAAGGCCAATGTTCCAAAAGCTCTCTTTATCACTCTACCTACCTCTGATGCTACTTTCAAAGAATTCTGGGTCTGTATTCCCAGATCCCCTGTTCAGCCAAACTGCCCAGTGCACTACTGAATGGGTTTGCCCTCCCAACGTACACCTGACACAAGTTCCATCTGCCATTTTCCAGCTGTTCCAAATCCCGCTGCAAGTTTTATAGTTTTCCTCGCTGTCCTCTGCACCTCACTGTCCGCAATATAGGGCGGTACGGTAGCGGAACACGCTAGATCATCGGCAATCCAATTCCTGCCGCCAAGGAACCTGTTTGTTCTCATGGGCTTCCTTAAGGTGCTTCAATTTCCTCCCACGTTGAGAAAGAACGTATGGGCCAGGGTAAGTAAATTAAGGGAACGCTATGTTGGCACCTGCACACTGCTCCCAGCACATCACAAACAACTGTGCAAGTGACACATCTTACTGTATGGTTTGGTGTTTCAGGGTACCTGTGTCAAATATCTTTTAAACTTGTTCATCCAGTTTACCGCATTATCATCTGAATTATCAATACAAACAACAACGGACACAGCACTCCACTAGCTACAGGCCTCCAGTCAGAGAGGTAACTGTCTACTCCCACCCTCTGGTTTCTCCTGCTGAGCTAACGTTGAATCCAGTTTACGACTTCATTCTGAATTGCAATGACTGAACATTCCGGACGAGCCTCCCACACCGGACTTTGTCAAAGGCCTTGCTAAAGTTCATATAGGCAACATCCTGTTCTTCATCAACTTTACTGGTAACTTCCTCGAAAATCTCTATAAGGTTGGTTAGACACTACTTAACAAGTATAGTCACTATCCCGAAGCAAACCCTGTCTTCTCCCCTCTCCTCATCAATCAATCAATCATAAATTTCCTCCTGTACCCTTGAGAGGTCCTACCCCATCCCAAGTTCCCCGTTAAAGTACAGTCGGCCCTCCTTATCTGCAGGTTCCGCGTGCGCGGATTCAACCAACCGCAGATCGGGAAAACCCGGAAGTTCTCTCTTCAGCACTCGTTGTTTGAGCATGTACAGACTACTTTTTCTTGTCATTATTCGCTAAACAATATAGTGTAACAACTATTTCCATAGCATTTACATTGTATTAGGTATTATAAGTAATCTAGAGATGATTTAAAAGTACAGGCAGTCCCCGGGTTATGAATGAGTTCCATTCCTGACTCTGTCTTTAAGTCGGATTTGAAGTCAGAACAGGTACATCCGGTATTATTTAGCGTCAGTTAGTCAAACATTTGACTTAGTAGGTAGTACATATTTCACATTTCTATGCATATAAAACACTTAAGAAACGTATGTATTTCAATAATTAAACCACTGCGTTGCTTAGTAATAATTGTAGCTTTCATCGGGGCAGGGCCTTTCCCACCTTGTCCTTTAAAATTGTTCCGATCGTTGACCGACGTCGCCCAACGCTTTTCCAACGACCGATGGCATTTCACCTCTTTCCGGTTGCTTTATTACTTCCACCTTATTTTCAATCTTGATTGTGATTATTTTCGTGAACAGAAACACTGCAGATTCAGATCTCTAGCGCTGGATCGTAAAGTCCACCGCGTTTTTTGGTATCCGCGGGGGGGGCCCGGAACCAATCCCCTGTGGATAAGGAGGGGCAACTGTATGTAAAAAAATGCCTCTTTTAATCATACTTGTGAAGAACATTTCATGGTCCTTTTTGGCCCTCCTAATTCTTTGCTTGGGTTCTTTCATGCCTTGTTTATATTCCTCAAAGGCTCTGCCTGATTTCAACTTCTTAAATTTTGCAAACGCTTCCTTTATCTTTTTGTCGAAATTCTCCGGCACTCTTCCTTGCCCCCCTTCTTTTCTCCTTACTGGAACAGACCTGTCCCGTCAGAGGATATACTGAAGGAATGAGGCGGCTGCAGAGTTAAACGTCATCATCTCTGACTCCACAAGTCCGAAGGGAGGAGATGGATCTTTCCGCAAGAGGTGAAAAGCTAATATCTGTAGGGATAGAGGGAGCTAGGCAGCAAGCTGAAAAACAGAGGGATTTCAACTTCCCTAATATAAACTGGGGCTTCCTAGTGCAAGGAGTTTAGAGGGGGCAGAATTTGTTAAGTGTATCCAGGAAGGTTCCTGAAGTAAATATGTGGACTCTCCAATGAAAGGAGGGGCCGTACTGGACGGTGTTGGGCAATCAGCTTGGCCAGGTGACTGACCTTTCAGTGGGTGAACTGTTAAAGAACTCCTCGTCTTTCAGAATAACTATATATAAGGATAGGTATAGTCATAGAATCATAGAAAACCGACAGCACAATACAGGCCCTTCGGCCCACAAAGCTGTGCTGAACATGTACTTACTTTAGAAATTACCCAGGGTCACCCATAGCTCTCTATTTTTCTAAGCTCCATGTACCTGTCCCGGAGTCTCTTCAAAGACCCTATCGTATCCGCCTCCACCACTGTCACCTACAGCCCATTCCACACACTCACCACTCTCTGTGTAAAAAACTTGCCCCCGACATCTCCTCTGTACCTACTTCCAAGCACCTTAAAACTGTGCCCTCTCATATTAGCCATTTCAACCCTGGGAAAAAGCCTCTGACTATCCACATGATCAATGCCTCTCATCATCTTGTACACCTCTATCAGGTCACCTCTCATCCTCCGTCGCTCCAAGGAGAAAAGGCCGAGTTCACCCAACCTATTCTCATAGGGCATGCTCCCCAGTCCAGGCAACATCCTTGTAAATCTCCTCTGCACCCTTTCTATGGTTTCCACATCCTTCCTGTGGTGAGATGACCAGAACTGAGCACAATACTCCAAGTGGGGTCTGACCAGGATCCTATCATTACCTCTTGGCTCTTAAACTCAATCCCACGGTTGCTGAAGGCTAATACACCATATGCCTTCTTAACCAGAGAGTCAATGCAGCAGCTTTGAGTGTCCTGTGGACTCAGACCCAAGATCCCTTTGATCCTCCACACAGCCCAGTGTCTTACCATTAATACTATATTCTGCCATCATATTTGACTTACCAAAATGAACCACTTCACACTTATCTGGGTTGAACTCCATCTGCCACTTCTCAGCCCAGTTTTGCATCCTATCAATGTCCCGCTGTAACCTCTGACAGCCCTCCACACTATCCACAACACCTCCAACCTTTGTGTCATCAGCAAATGTACTAACCCATCCCTCCACTTCTTCATCCAGGTTATTTATAAAAAAATCACAAAGAGTGGGGGTTCCAGAACAGATCCCTGAGGCACTCCACTGGTCACTGACCTCCACACAGAATATGACCCGTC
The DNA here is from genome assembly GCF_030144855.1 of Hypanus sabinus. NCBI lineage: Eukaryota > Metazoa > Chordata > Chondrichthyes > Myliobatiformes > Dasyatidae > Hypanus > Hypanus sabinus. The sequence continues at coordinate 159,471,690 of NC_082715.1, read as the reverse complement.
TACAACCACTCTTTGCCTTCTGTGGGCAAGCCAGTTCTGGATCCACAAAGCAATGTCCCCTGGGATCCCATGCCTCCTTACTTTCTCAATAAGCCTTGCATGGGGTTCCTTATCAAATGCCTTGCTGAAATCCATATACACTACATCTACTGCTCTTCCTTCATCAATGTGTTTAGTCACATCCTCGAAAAATTCAATTAGGCTCGTAAGGCATGACCTGTCTTTGACAAAGCCATGCTGACTATTCCTAATCATATTATACCTCTCCAAATGTTCATAACTCCTGCCTCTCAGGTTTTCTCCATCAACTTACCAACCACTGAAGTAAGACTCACTGGTCCATAATTTTTTGGGCTATCCCTACTCCCTTTCTAGAATAAGTGAACAACATCCGCAACCCTCCAATCCTCGGGAACCTCTCCCGTCCCCATTGATGATGCAAAGATCATTGCCAGAGGCTCAGCAATCTCCTCCCTCACCTCCCACTGTAGCCTGGGGTACAACTCGTCCAGTCCCAGAGACTTATCCATTTGATGCTTTCCAAAAGCTCTAGCACATCCTCTTTCTTAATCTCTATATGCTCAAGCTTTTCAATCTGCTGTAAGTCATCACTATTATTGTTAAGGCCCTTTTCTGTAGTGAATACCGAAGCAAAGTATTCATTAAGTACCTCTGCTATTTCCTCCGGTTCCATACACACTTTCCCACTGTCACACTTGATTGATCCTATTCTCTCACGTCTTATCCTCTTGCTCCACATACTTGTAGAATGCCTTGGGGTTTTCCTTAATTCTGCTCGCCAAGGCCTTCTCATGGCCCCTTCTGGCTCTCCTAATTTCATTCTTAAGCTCCTTATAATCTTCTACATCTCTACCATAACTTACTTTTTTGAACCTTTCGTAAGGTTTTCTTTTCTTCTTGACTAGATTTACAACAGCCTTTGTACGTCACGGTTCCTGTACACTACCATCCTTTCCCTGTCTCATTGGAACATACCTATGCAGAACCCCACGCAAATATCCCCTGAACATTTGCCACATTTCTTCCATCATTTCCCTGAAGAACATCTGTTCCCAATTTATGTTCCCAAGTTCCAGCCTGATAGCCTCATATTTCCCCGCACTCCAATTAAACACTTTCCTAACTTGTCTGTTCCTATCCCTCTCCAATGTTATGATAAAGGAGGTAGAATTGTGATCACTATCTCCAAAATGCTCTCCCACTGAGAGACCTGACTCCAGACCAGGTTCATTTCCCAATGCCAGATCAAGAACAGCCTCTCCTCTTGTAGGCTTATCTACATATTGTGTCAAGAAACCTTCCAGAACACACCTAACAAACTCCACTCCATCTAAACCCCTTGCTCTAGGGACATACCAATCAATATTTGGGAAATTAAAATCTCCCACCACGACAGCCCTGTTATTATTACACCTTTCCAGAATCTGTTTCCCTATCTGCTCCTCGATGTCCCTGTTACTATTGGGTGGTCTATAAAAAACACCCAGTAGAGTTATTGAGTCCTTCCTGTTCCTAACCTCCACCCACAGAGACTCAGTGGACAATCCCTCCATGACGTCCACCTTTTCTGCAGCTCTGACACTATCTCTGATCAATAGTGCCCTGCTCCCACCTCTTTTGCCTCCCTCCCTGTCCTTTCTGAAACATCTAAAGCCTGGCACTCGAAGTAACCATTCCTGTCCCTGAGCCATCCAAGTCTCTGTAATGGCCACCACTACTGATCCACACTCTAAGCTCATCCGCTTTGTTCACAATACTCCTCACATTAAAACAGACACATCTCAAACCATTGGTCTGAGTGCGTCCCTTCTCTATCACCTGCCTATCCTCCCTCTCACACTGTCTACAAGCTTTCTCTTCCAACTGCCTCTTCCTCCATCTCTTCAGTTCGGTTCTGACTCCCCAGCAACCCTCACTTAGCAAACCTCCCCGCCAGGATATTGGTCCCCTGGGATTTAAGTGCAACCCGTCCTTTTTGTACAGGTCTCACCTGCCCCAGAAGAGGTCCCAATGATCCAGAAATTTGAATCCCTGCCCCCTGCTCCAATCCCTCAGCCACACATTTATCCTCCACCTCACTCTATTCCTATTCTCACTGTCACGTGGCACAGGCCGTAATCCCAAGATTACTACCTTTGATGTCCTGCTTCTCAACTTCCTTCCTAACTCCCTGAAGTCTGTTTTCAGGACCTCCTCCCTTTTCCTGCCTATGTCATTGGTACCAATATGTACCATGACCTCTGGCTGTTCTCCCTCCCACTTCAGGATATCATGGACACGATCAGAAACATCCTGGACCCTGGCAACTACCATCCGCGCTTCTTTCCTGCATCCACAGAATTGCTTGTCTGACCTGTTTCCATCCAAGGGGTCAGTGTGGACATGGTGGAGGATTACAAATACCTGGGGATACGAATGGACAATAAACTGGACTGGTCAAAGAACACAGAGGCTGTCTACAAGAAGGGTCAGCGCCGTCTCTATTTCCTGAGGAGACTGAGGTCCTTTAACATCTGCCGGACGATGCTGAGGATGTTCTACGAGTCTGTGGTGGTCAGTGCTATCATGTTTGCTGTTGTGCGCTGGGGCAGCAGGCTGAGGGTAGCAGACACCAACAGAATCAACAAACTCATTCGTAAGGCCAGTGATGTTGTGGGGGTGGAACTGGACTCTCTGACGGTGGTGTCTGAAAAGAGGATGCTGTCCAAGTTGCATGCCATCTTGGACAATGTCTCCCATCCACTTCATAATGTACTGGTTAGGCACAGGAGTACATTCAGCCAGAGACTCATTCCACCGAGATGTAACACTGAGCGTCATAGGAAGTCATTCCTGCCTGTGGCCATCAAACTTTACAACTTCTCCCTCGGAGTGTCAGACACCCTGAGCCAATAGGCTGGTCCCGGACTAATTTCCACTTGGCATGATTAACTTATTATTTAATTATTTATGGTTATATATTGCTATATTTCTTCACTATTCTTGGTTGGTGCAGCTGTAACGAAACCCAATTTCAATCGGGATCAATAAAGTATGTCTGTCCGTAACTATAGAGTCCCCTATCACTGCTGCCATCCTCTTCCCTTCCCTACCCTTCTGAGCCACAGGGCCAGACTCTGTGCCAGAGGCACAGCCACAGTCGCTTCCCCCAGGTAGGCCGCTCCCCCCCCAACAGTACTCAAACAGGAGTACTTACTGCCAAGGGGTATGTCCACAGGGGTACTCTCTAGTCTTCTACTGCTTCTCTTCCCGCTCATTAGACAATAGACAATAGGTGCAGAAGTAGACCATTCGGCCCCTCGAGCCTGCACCACCATTTTGAGATCATGGCTGATCAATTACCAACAATACCTGGTTCCTGCCTTGTCCCCATATCCCTTGATTCCCCTATCCATAAGATACCTATCTAGCTATCCTGTTACCCACTTATCTGTCTCCCCAGGTCCTGGTGTGACTACCTCTCTATCACCTCCTCATTCTCCCTGACCAGACGAAGGTCATCGAGCTGCAGCTCCAGTTCCCTAACACGGTCCCTCAGGAGCTGCAGCTTAACGCACCTGACACAGACATGGCTCCTGAACATTTGCCACATTTCTGCTGTACTTTTCCCTGAGAACATCTGTTCCCAATTTATGCTTCCAAGTTCCTGCCTGATAGCCTCATATCTCCCCTTACTCCAATTAAACACTTTCCTAACTTGTCTGTTCCTATCCCTCTCCAATGCTATGGTAAAGGAGATAGAATTGTGATCACTATCTCCAAAATGCTCTCCCACTGAGAGACCTGACCAGGTTCATTTCCCAATACCAGATCATGTACAGCCTCTCCTCTTGTAGGCTTACCTACATATTGTGTCAGGAAACCTTCCTGAACACTCCTAAAACTCCACCCCACCTAAACCCCTCGCTCTCGGGAGATGCCAATCAATATTTGGGAAATTAAAATCCCCCATCATAACAACCCTGTTATTATTACACCTTTCCAGAATCTGTCTGGGTTAAATTGTGCCTGTTTTAATACAAAATATAACAGGAACAAGGGAGCACGAACTATGATGTTGTGGCCATTACGGAGATTTGGCTGTCACAGGGGTGTAGGAATTGCTGCTGGAAGTTCTGATGCTTCGAAAAGGAAGAGGGATGGGTGACAAAGTGTGAGAGTGGTATTGGATTCAGGATAGTATCACAGCTGCCGAGAGGGAGGATTGTGGATGAAAGTCAGAAACAGGAAGGGCGCAATCTGTAGACTGTCACCCCCCGCTCCACCCATTGCAACAGAGACACCAAGTAGATTGGGAGGCACATTTTGGAAAGATGCAAATAGAACAGGGTTGTTGTCATGGGGGCTTTCAATTTTAATACTGATTGACACCTCCTTTGTGCTAAAGGTGCAGATGGGATAGAATTTATTAGGTTTGCAGAAGAATTCCCTTCAAGGCCAACCAGAGGGAAGGCCATATTGGATTTGGTACTAGACAATGAACCAGGTCAAGAGGGAGAGCATTTTGGAGACAGTGACAACGACTCCCGGGACCTTTACCGTAGCTTTGGATAGAGATGGTACCAGATGGTCTGGGAAGGTATTTAAACGTGGAAAACGAAATATGATGCTATTAGACAGGACCGTGGGAGCGTGAATTGGAGTACTCAGCTGAACTCAGGGAAATACACGATGGAAATGTGAAGGTTGTTTAGGGAGAACTTGCACAGGATTCTGGATAGGTTTGTCCCAGGGAAAGGGTGGTAGGGTGAAGGAACCATGATTGACAAGAGTAGAATATCTAGTCAAGAGGAAGAAAGAAGCTTTCTTGAGGTTTAGAAAGCAAGGGTACTGGAAAGTTAATAGGTAGCCAGGAAGATGCTTAAGAATTGACTTAAAAGGGTTAGAAGGTGACATGAGAAGGCTTTGGCAAGTAGAATTAAGGAAAATCCCAAGGCGTTCTACTTGTATACGAAGCACAAAAGGATGACCAGAGTAGGATTCAGGACAAAAGGACGTAGGACCCATTAGGGATAAAAAGGAAATATGGCTGGAGTTAAAGGAGGAAGGGGAGGTCCTTAATGAATTATTTGCTTCAGTATAAGAGCATAAGAACATAAGAAATAGGAGCAGGAGTAGGCCATCCGGCCCATCGAGCCTGATCCACCATTCAATAAGATCATGGCTGATCTGTCCATAAATTCAGCTCCATCTACCTGCCTTTTCCCCATAACCCTTAATTCCCCTACTGTGTGAAAATCTATCTAACTGTATCTTAAATATATTTAGTGAAGAAGCCTCAACTGCTTCCCTGGGCAGAGAATTCCACAGATTCACCACTCTCTGGGAAAAACAGTTTCTCTGTCCTAAAATTGAAGTAATGTCCCCTAGTTCTAGTCTCACCTACCAATGGAAAGAACTTTCCTACTTCTGTCTTATTTATCCCTTTCAAAATTTTGTATCTTTCTGTAAGACCCCTTCTCATTCTTCTGAATTCCAGAGAGTATAGTCCCAGGCAACTCAATCTCTCCTCATAGGTTAACCCCTTCATCTCTAGAATCAACATAATGAACCTCTGCACCGCCTCCAAAGCCAGTATATCCTTCCTCAAGTATGTAGACTGGAACTGCACGCAGTACTCCAGGTGCGGCCTCACCAGTTCCCTGTATAGTTGCAGCATGACCTCCCTGTTCTTGAATTCAATCCCTCTAGCAACGAAGGCCAACATCCCATTTGCCTTAATAACCTGTTGTACCTGCAAGCCACCTTTTTGCGATTCATGCACAAGCACTCCCAAGTCCCTCTGCACAACGGCATGCTGAAATCTTTCACCATTTAAATAACAATCTGCTCTTCTATTATTCCTTCCAAAGTGGATGATCTTGCATTTACCAATGTTGTATTCCATCTGCCAGACCTTGGCCCACTCACTTAACCTCTCTATATCCCTCTGCAGACTCTCCACATCCTCTGTACAATTTGCTTTTCCACTCAGTTTAGTGACATCAGCAAATTTTGCTATGCTACACTCAATCCCCTCTTCCAAATCATCACTGTAAATGGTGAACAGCTGCAGGCCCAGCACCGACCCCTGCGGGACCCCACTCACCACTGACTGCCAACCGGAGAAATACCCATTTATACCAACTCTCTGCCCTCTATTAGTTAACCAATCCACTATCCATGCCAATACACTTCCTCCAACTCCATGCATCTGTATCTTATTTATAAGTCTCTTGTGTGGAACCTTATCGAACGCCTTCTGGAAATCCAAGTATACAACATCCAACTGCTCCCCTCTATCCACTGCACTCGTTATGTCCTCAAAGAACTCCAGTAAGTTTGTCAAACAGGACCTGCCCTTTCTGAATCTATGCTGCGTCTGTCTAATGGAACCACTCCTTTCTAAATGTTTCACTATTTCTTCCTTAATGACAGCTTCAGGCATTTTCCTGACTACAGATGTTAAGCTAACTGGCCTATAGTTGCCCGAATTTTGCCTACATCCTTTTTAAAAAAAGTGGCGTGACACTTGCTGTCTTCCAGTCCGCCAGGACCTGCCCAGAGTCCAGAGAACTTTGATAAATGATTACCAACGCATCTACTATAACCTTCGCTAATTCCCTCAACATCCCATCAGGACCAGGGGACTTATCTACCTTCAGGCCCTCTAGTTTGCTGATCACTATCTCTTTAGTGACAGTGATTTCATCGAGGTCCTCACCTCCCACTTTGTCCATAACATCATTCTTTGGCATATTAGACGTGTCCTCCACTGTGAAGACCAATGCAAAATAGTCGTTCAATGCCTCAGCCATTTCCTTATCACCCAATATCAATTTCCCCTTCTCATTTTCCAAGGGACCTATGGTGACTTTATCCACCCTCTTCCGCTTTATGTATTTATAAAAACTTCTGCTATCTATTTTTATATTTTGTGCTAATTTACTTTCATATTCGTATCTTCCATTTCCTTATTTCTTGTTTAGTTGTTCTTTGTTGCTTTTTAAAGTTTTCCCAATCCTCCAGTCTCCCACTACTCTGTACACACGAGTTTTTAATTTGATACTATCTTTTATTTCCTTAGTTATCCAGGGCTGGTTCTCCCCACATTTACTATCCTTACTTTTGACTGGAATATACTTTTGTTGAACACTGTGAAAAATCTCTGAAAGTATTCCACTGTTCCTCAACTGTCCTACCAAATAGCCTGTGTTCCCAATCCACATTAGACAATTCCTCCCTCATCCTGTTGTAGTCTCCCTTGTTCAAGCAGAATACACTAGTTTTAAATCTAACTATTTCATCCTCCATCTGAATGCGAAATTCAATCATACTATGATCACTCTTTCCAAGAGGATCCCTGACTACAAGATCGTTAATCTTACCTGTCTCATTGCACAGGACTAGATCCAAGATAGCATTTTCCCTTATAGGTTCACTAACATACTGCTCAAGAAATCCATCATGGATACATTCTATGAAGTCCTCCTCACGACTTCCTTGACCAACCTGATTCACCCGATCTATGTGGAAGTTAAAATCCTCCATGACAACTGCCGTTCTGTTCTTACAAGCCTCAGTAATTTCTTGACTAATCACCTCTGCCACTGCAATATTTTTATTAGGTGGCCTATAGACAACACACACCAGTGACTTTTTTCCCTTCACTATTCTTAATCTCTACCCAGATGGACTCAGCATTCTGTTCCATAGATCTTGTATCATCTCTCACAATCGCCCTGATCTCATCCCTAACTGAGAGTGCCACCACACCTTCTCTGCCTTCCTGCCTATCTTTCTGTATTACCTGATACACTTGGATATTTAATTCCCAGTCATCTCCACCTTGCAACCAGGTTTCTGTAATGGCCACTATATCATATGCCTTGGTACTGACCTGTGCCACAAGTTCACTAACCTTGTTTCTAATACTACGGGCATTTAGATAAAGTGCCCTTATACTCAATGTCCTTTTACAATCTAGTGACCTATGCAAATGTTGCTTTTTACATTTATACACTCTACTCCTACTTTTTTCTTCACTAACTCCAGCTTTAGTCTCTGTATCACTTCCCTCTTCTTTTCTGTGTGGGTTCCCAACCCCCTACCATATTAGTTTAAAAACTCCCCAACAGCACCAGCAAACAATCTCCCTAGGACATTGATCCCGGCCCTGCCCAGATGTAGACCGTCCGGATGGTACTGGTCCCACCTCCCCCAGAAGCGGTTCCAATGCCCCACGAATCTGAAACCCTCCCTCCTGCACCACCGCTCAAGCCACATATTCTAGCTATCCTGCTATTCCAACTCTGGCTAGCACGTGGCACCGGTAATTCACCACTGACAGGGATCTTGACGAATGTGAAGTCAGCGTGGATCAGGCTAATATGCTCCAACGTGTCAATGTTAAGAAAGAGGATGTGTTAGAACTTTTGAAAAATATTAGGAGGATAAGTGCCCAGAGCCAGATAGGATACCCCCCATGTTGCTACTGTTGACTGTTCATCAATGGAACTAAGTTAGGAAACTCACTACACAACTCCTAATTAATCAAAGCTTGCACTTCATTGTCTCTGCGCAGACAACCATGTCAACTATGTTGACCCCAGGCTTAAAACATAAATGCAACTGTTTCCTTTGTAGCACTACTCACTCAGACCACTCTTCCAATTTATAACACCGAAATAGGGGTTGTCCATTGGCCTGACAATCAATCCTTTCTTCTTCCAGACCCTGGCCTGGGGGCTCGTCCTCGTGACACTGAGTCTCTGCACATGGAGCCCCTGCCTGTTGGGGTTGGCAGGTTCGATAGCATGTTAACTTAGTTGAAGCTGCTCTCCTGGCCTCTCCTGTGCCGCTAACTGCTCGCGATAGCGTATCCGCGAGGTGCATGAGCTTTCCTTCACAGTCGGTGATGTCAAAATCATAGCTCTGCAGGCGAAGAAGATTCCCTGTAGGTGTCTTCACCAGCAGCTTATGTAACTATCATTTAAAACCACTCGTGATCGCATTGATGAAAACGGCTGAGTGCGAAAACGAATGCGAGCATTTCCTTTTCGATCGCTGCGTAACACGTTTCTGTGTCCGTATGCGATCGGACGCCCATTCTGGACGAGTGCTGCACTAGGCCTTTGTCGCTGACATTGTCGATAGACTCGGTGCTGCTGTCGCTGTGGGTTTGGTCATCGCTTTGTGCTTCCACCTCATGCACGGGCTTCTGCTTGCATACCTTTGCAAAGTGATTTTGAATGCCATCCGCCTTGCACGCCTGTCTGTACGCTGGGCATTGTTGCTTGTCTCTCGCATGTTCCGTGCCATGGTACTGGCAAGGGTCCACTTTGCTTCTGTGGCTGTTCAAGATGCCTTTTGCTCTGGCTCCACCACTAGCACTATCCTTCTGTCCAGGACGCTCGGAACCTTTCTTGTTAGCGTGAGGTTTAATCTTACGGACTGTAGCGGACCCGCTATCTGCAGCTGTACTGAATGCTTGTCGGTATGATTCAGCCATTTCTGTGCTTTTACAGATGTCAATGCAGTTATTGAACGTTAGCTTTCTCTCTTGCAACAGAGGTTTTCTGGTTTAGGAGTTGTTAATGCCCAGTACGATCTTGTCTCTCAGCAGACTGTCTGACATACACGAGCAAAATTTACATGTCTTTGCAAGAGATCAAAGGCTGGCAAGAAATCATTCAAAGGTCTCACCTTGTTCTTGTTGCCGCTTGTTGAACAAGTACCGTTCATATGTCTCATTTTTCTCACCGATAGCATATCTGTCAAATGCATGTAAAATCTTTGTGAGGTCTTGGCTTTCAGCCTTATCTGCGAGCACACAACTGTTGTAGACCTCAAGTGAAATTGTCTGCAAAAACAATGCCGTCTGGTATGCTGGAACTTGTTTGTGCAGTTGTGCTACGACGCTGAATTTAGTCTACATCTGCCGCCATGTCTTCCATCCGCCTATTAGTCCGCGGTTGACCGTCACGGCTGGTGGCGGGCGAATGCCTCTGACTGGGGGAGGAGTTCTCCCCGACCATGGTTCCCCGGCATGGGGTCGCCCACGGGTGCTGGGTGCCGCTGAGATTCTGCTGTCTCACCTCCAGGCATTGCTACTGCACCCGTCTCTATTTGTGGCTGGTTGCTCGTCTCGGTTGACGTTTTTCCGCTCTTACACTCACCCTCTGATGTTTCAGAGTTGCACTGTTATTATGCTGCCAACTGCGGTTGAAAAAAGCAACTTTCCGAGCACCACCACTGCCACCATGTTTTCAGACAGATATTTCAGATAAAAACAGCGGTGCATGCGCACCAACTTTAATCGTCTGCTCACAAGCGCATGTACAAGTATATCGTAACACCTGCATTGTACACAATACACAGCTTATCTGTAAATTATCTCATATTTTGCAAAAATTCCTTCTGTCCACATTTATTTGCTCTGATTAGATTATCCCAGAGCAAAAGGCCAGTTCTCAAAATGGAGGTTACAGAGGAGCTTCACAAAATGGCAGCCTCCGTATCCTTTGAGCACATGGCAAGAGCAAAGACAATCACTTTATCTGCTTCCACTGACTGTGAACTCTTCAAGTTTGAGATTTTTCCCATGTTTTAATTCCTCCATGGCCAACGCTGCAGGAGGTGAGGGAAGAGGTTGCTATATCTTTGGCAATGATTTTTGTGTTCTCACTGGCCACACAAGTAGTACCAGATGATTGGAGGGAGGCTTCTTTGTTCATGAAATGGAGTAGTGGTAACTCTGGGAATTATAAGCTTGTTTCTCTTATTTCAGTGCTGGGCAAATTATTGGAGAGGATTCTTAAAGACAGGATTTACAAGTATTTGAAGAAGCATAATCTGATTAAGGATAGTCAGCATGGCTTTGTGTCGGGTCTCATGTGCCTGATTGAATTCTTTGAGGATGCACATTGATGAAGATAGAGCAGTGTGATGTGTATATGGATACAGATGTATATATGTTAGGCATTTGATAAGGTTCCCCAGAGAAAACTTGGGTGTGTGGATTCGGAATTAGCTTGCCCATGGAAGGCAGAAGGCGGTAGTTGTGGGACTGTATTCTGGTGAGCAGGGCGTCCCGCAGAGGTCTATTCTGGGCTCCCGCTCTTTGTGGTTTTATGAATGACTTAGATGAGGCAGTGGAAGGGTGTGTCAGTCGGTTTGCAGATGACATAAAGATTGGTGGACTTGTGTTTAGTGTAGAGGGTTGTCGTAGGCCTTCGTTATTCAGGGAATTAAGTGTCACAAGGTAACGTTGCAGCTCTGTAAAATTCTGATTGGACCACCCTTGGAGTAGAGTGGTCATTTCTCCTCACCTTCTCATAGGAAGGGTGTAGAAACTCTAAGGAGAGTGCGGAGGAGATGTACCAGGATGCTACCTGGATTAGACAGCATGTCTTACGAAGATGTGTTGAGCGAGCTGGGGATTTTCTCTTTGGGTTGCAGGATGTAGAGAGATGACTTGATAGGGTTGTATAAGATGATGTGGCATAGTTAGAGTGGAAAGCCAGTGCAGAAGAGGCTAATATAATACAATAAAAGTTCAAGGTGATTGGTGGAAAGTATAGGGGTATTCTAAAGGTAGTTTTTTTTCACAGAGAGTGGTGGGTGCGTGGAACATCCTGCCAGGGGTGGCGTTAGAGGCAGATACATTGGGGACATTTAAGAAAGTCTTTGGTAGGCAAGTGATTGATTTAAAATAGATGGTTTTGTGCAAGTGACAGATTAGATTGATCTCAGCGTAAGTTCGGTACAACATCGTGGGCCAAGGCCTGTGCTCAGCTGTACGTTCCGTGGTCCACGTGTACATGAACCGAGCCTGTAATAGATAACCATACGTGCAAGTGCAATGAAGAATTTGGGAAGAAAATGTGCTCAGAGAATGAAAGGAAGGAAGTCAGTGTGAGATGGTGAAACCACCCAGGTTGTTAGCGGAGTTTGGCCTTCAGTACTTGCAACAGAACGTACTGACCTTGATCCCTGGAATGAGTTGTTTGTCCCAGAGTCAGTCTTTCCTTTCAGTTATGAGGTGAGCAGACTGAAGCAGGTCTGCTCATTGACGGTGTCCTCAAATACAGTACCCGTGCGTAGGGGCAGATCCTTGGCCTCAGTACGGGAAAGATGGGTCGGAGTTGAAGAGAGCCTCATTTACAAGAGACTGATGTCCAGTTTGAAACCTGGTGATCAGAGGGATGTGAGGAGTGACCAGCTGGGGAGATTGAAGGCCAGGGCCGATGGATGCTGTCAGCCATGTGGACACCTGGCCAAAGCTGCCTCAGGTTCACAGAGACCGTGAGCTGGGAGCTCAGACACTGAGCTGGGGCAGGAAGAGGCACAGAATGGGCACTCTGTGGGATTTAATGAACAGTGTCACCAAGGGCCCAGAGGTGTGCCTACAGTCTCTCATAGGTCAGGCAGCATCTGTGGGGCGAGAAGGAAATGCCAACATTTATCTGCATCAGGATGGAAGGTTGGAGATGGGAGATGGCCAGTATAAAAAGGAGTGAGGGAAAGGGGAGATCAGGGCTCATAGCTGATTGAGGGACTGAGGAGATTTGGAGGGTGAGGGGCAGATGGCACTTTGTGGGAAGTGGGGAAGGGAGGGCAGAGGTGGGTGAACACAATATTCTACCAGTGATCTGTAAGGAACCTTTAAAGCAGCGAGCGAGGAAGGGCGGATGGAACCAAGGGAGGGAGGGGACAGAAAAGGGTGATGGGGTCAGGAGGGGAGTACGGGGCACAGTGAAGGCAGCTATATTCACAACATTTTAAAAGCATCTAGATAAGAATTTGAATGTCAAGTCACAGCAGGCTGCGGAACAACGATGGTAAATAGGAACAGTATGGATGGTAACAATATCGCCATGGAGACTGTGGGCCTGCGGCCTGTTCTGTGCTGTCTGGCTCCCGTACACCATGCTGTTAACCTGATGACGTGGTCGAATTTGTCAGAAGCTTCACTGAAACAGTGACGTGGACACTGTGGACACAGGAGAAGGTGAGACATTGACTCCCCAGACCCTTCCCATTACCTACAAGACACAAGTCAGGTGAGTCACACCATAGCAACAGTCATCAGTCCTGGTGGGATCTTGGGAGTTAGAAGTTAATACTGCCCTGGGACTAGCTCCCAGTCTAGTTCCATGAGGTACTGGGTTCTTTCTATTGCATGCCTTCTGTCTGTTGCAATGCAGGAACTCCTAGCTCGATGCACAACGTTTGGAATCCGCTCCAGATGGGTTACTAAGGGAGACTAACATTGCTGCTGCTTGCTGCAGTCCGGTGTGGCTGTGGAGAACACTTTCACATCAGACTGCCTTCACACACAAGTGGACAAGGAGGGAGTTTACCTGGACTCCCAGGACCAGGTAAACCAGCTACCCCTACTCAGCAGGTCGGGCAGCATCCGTGGAAACGAGCAGTCAACGTTTCGGGCCTAGACCCTTAGCGTGCTGTTCGTGTTGCTTTGACCCCAGCAACTACGGTGTACTTTGTGTTTAAAACCAGCTGCCCTTGCTGCCTCACCCAACAACCCTCCTCACCCGACATCCAACCCACAACCCTTGAGGCGGCTATGCAGCCCATAGAACCCACTCCACTATTCATGACCGCACTCTGGAGCAGCTGATAGGGCCAGTGCCCCCAGTTCAGTCCTAACCTCCCGAGCTGTCTGTGTGGAGTCTGCACGTACTCCCCATGAATGTGTGCGTTTGCCCTGACGTTTTCAAAGATGTGTGTGTCAATTGGCTGTTGTATAGTTGAGTGGGAGGGGAGGGAGGTGGGGGTGAGCAGAGTGGAAAGGGTTCAGGTGAGATTAAATGAATGGCTGTTTGGAAGTGTGGGTCTGAGCAGTGTGACCGTGTGAGATGGGATGATCTATTTCTGCAGAGTCCCCCACCCCCAGCACACAGAAGCATCCGACCCCAACGTCATCTTTCTACTGGCCTCCCACCCCAAACCCCTAATCCACCACCTTGAATATAGTCAGTGATTCTACTCTTGGTAAACTCCAGAGAGCCCGAACCCTCTAGGTGAGGAAATTCCTCTCTCCCCCATCTGAAATGGGCGAACCTTCCCTCTCAGACTATGCCCCCTAATTCTAAATAGGCCACAAAGGGGGTACAGCCTCCTTGCTTCCACCCTGTCAGTCCTTTCAGAAACTCCTAAACTCCAGTGAGCCTCGACCTGCTCAAGCACCACTTCACCTCGGGCAGCAAGCTCAATATTCCTTCAATACCGAGATTGGAAGTGGACGCAACGCTCCAGCTGGGCTCACAGAATTCCTCCACTTCACTGACCCCCTCCCAACAGTCCCACTTGCTCCCCAGTGACCTGCTTTAACGTTAGGCACAAGGACCCTCTGACCCTTCCCGTACCACACCTCTCCATTTCAGCAATCAGCTGCACTTCCCGACATTATACTCCATCGACAGCATTTTGTCCAAGAAAACTCACCAGCAGCTCTACTTCCTCGGAGGCTACAGAAATTTAACACGTCCCTGTTGACCCTTACCAATTTTTTTATCAATTCACCGCAGAATTTACAAACTACTCTGCAGAGAGTTATGAACATGGCTTAGCACACCACTGAAATCTCCTCCTTGTTCAGTTATACATGAAAGCATTCCAATCTGAAAGGGTAAGATTCTGCATCCTACAGATTTTCCAGAAACCATGAGCTCTCCTACACTTCCCACTGCTTCAGAGAGCTGGCAGAGTCAAAGCTCCTTTCTGGTCTGCTTTTAGCACCAATGTGTATCAGTTCAGTTTTGTGAACAATAAGTGTCATTTGTTATGTCTCCATCCAATTGTTAAGTAGCCAAAGGGTGTTTTGAGTTTTAATAAAATAAGATGGAATTGGCAGACTTTACCGTTGCTGGAGAAACATTGCTTTGGGACATAGTGACAGGACCCATCTTCTGAGTAGCTGCTTAATACAGGGACAGAGAGTCACAACGACGGGCTCTCTTTGAAGGATGAGCTAATCGATCTCCTTGGTCCTGCCGTGACTGATTAAGCCGGGGCCGTCGCCAGCACCGACGGTTCGGCTGCTGCAGAAGTGGTCGGTGTCCAGCCGTGCTCATAGAAACGGAATGACACAGCACAGACTGGGCTGCCAGCCCATCTCGCCCAGACCCACTCTGTGCACGTTGGCTATCCAGGCTCACAGATGCAGACATACAGACCGTTTGGCCCATCACATGCAAGCCCACCTTTTTGCCATCTACACTGATCCCATTAAATCTGTAATTTCCAATCCCTTGCCCATTTCAGCAAGAGTCCAAATGCCTCTTATACGTAGTGGTTGTATCTGATTCCACCACCTCTTTCGGGTGTAGAAGCAGATCCCCTCCTCCTTGCTGTAAACCTGTATCCTATTGTCTTTGAGAACAATTGTTATTGTTTGAGTTATCCTATTGTTACTGTTTTAAAAAATATTTTATTTACCCTACCTATGCCTCTAACAATGTTATATACCTCTGGCAGGTCACCCTTCACTCCGGAGAGAACAAGTCCAGGCTCTCCCCATAACTAGAACCCTCCAGCCTAGGCAATGTCCTGGTGAAGCAAAAGGCCCACATCAGGTGTCATCTCGGTGGCCCGGGAACATCCGGACTGCAAAGCTCTATAGAGATTACAGCTCGGCATTTAAAACACCATCATCCCCTCAAAACTATTTGGTAAACTCCAACACCCGGCTCTCAAAACCCCCTCGAGCAAGTGGATCCTGGATTTCCTCACTTGTAGACCCCAGTCAGTTCAAACTGACGAAAACATTACTTTCACAATGTCCATCAGCACGGGAACACCACAGGGATGTGTACCTAGCGCCCGCTCTGCTCGCTTTACGCCTAGGACTGTGGGGCAAAGTACAGCTTCAACGCATACACAGGTTTGCTGATGACACTGTATCAAGGGGTGATGAACCAGCATACAAGAGGGAGACTGAAAATTTGGCTGGGTGGTGTAATAACAACAACCTCTCACTCAATGTCAGTAAGACCGAGGAACTGGTTGTAGGCTTCAGGAGAGGGAGAGCAGAGCCAGTAATCATCGGAGGTAGAGAGGGTCAGTATCTTTAAATTCCTGGGTGTCACTGTCTCAGAGGAGCTGCCCTGGACCCACCGTATAAGTATTATTGCAAAGAAAGCACGGCAGCACCTCTGCCTCCTCAGAATCTGTAGATATCATCGAAAACCTTGACAGATGTCTAGAGATGTGCAGTGGGAAGTGCACTGACTGGCCGCATTACGGCCTGGTATGGGAAGACCAATGCTTCTGAGCAGAAAATCCTACGAAAGACAGTGGATTCAGCTCATACATCCCAGGTAAAGCCCTCCCAACCATCAAGCACATCTACATGAAACACTGCCGTAGAAAAACAGCATCCATCATCATCGATCCTCACCATGCAGGCCGTGCTCTTTTCTCACTGCTGCCATCAGGGAGAAGGTGCAGGGGCCTCAGGACTCGCACCACCTGGTTCAGGAACGGTTATCACCCCTCAACCATCAGGCTCTTGAACGAAAGAGGATAGCTACACTCATTTACGTACTCTGCTATATAAGCTCATAAGACCATGACAGAGGAGCAGGATTGGGCCATTTGGCCCATCGAGTCTGCTCCACCATTCAATCATGGCTGATCCTTTTTTACTTCTCCTCCTCAACCACAGAACCTGGCCTTCTCCCTGTAACCTTTGATGCCATGTCCAATCAAGAACCTATCAATCTCTGTCTTAAATACACCCAACGACCCGGCCTCCACAAGCTGCACGTGGCAACAAATTCCACAAATTCACCACCCTTTGGCTAAGAAATTTCTCCGCATCTCTGTTTTGAAAGGGTGCCCCTCTTTCCTGAGGCTGTGCCCTCTTGTCCTAGACTCTCCCACCATGGGAAACATTCCTTCCACATCTACTCTGTCTAGACCTTTCAACATTCAAAAGGTTTCAATGAGATCCTCCCTCATCTTTCTAAATTCCAGTGAGTACAGACCCAGATCCATCAAATGTTCCTCACATGATAACCCTTTCATTCCTGGAATCATCCTTGTGAACCTCCTCTGGACCCTCTCCAATGCCAGCACATCTTTTCTTAGATGAGGGGCCCAAAACTGTTCACAGTACTCAAGGTGAGGCCTCACCAGTGCCTTATAAAGCCTCAGCATCACATCCCTGCTCTTGTATTCCAGACCTCTTGAAATGAATGCTAACGTTGCATTTCCCTCCCTCACCACCGACTCAACCTGCAAGTTAGCCTTTAGGGTGTTCTGCCAAGTCCCTCTGCATCTCAGCTTTTTGGATTTTCTCCCATTTAGAAAACAGTCTGCACATTTATTTCTACTAACCAAAGTGCATGACCATGCATTTTCCAACATTGTATTTCATTTGCTACTTTTTTGCTCATTCTCCCAATCTGTATTAAGTCTTTCTGCATCATATCCATTTGCTCAACACTACCTGCCCCTTCACCAATCTTTGTATCATCTGCAAACTTGTCAACAAAGCCATCTATTCCATCATCAATATCATTGATATACAGCATAAAAAGAAGCGGTCCCAACACCGACCCCTGCAGAACACCACTAGTCACTGGCAGCCAACCAGAAAATGATCCTCTTATTCCCACTCACTGCCTCCTACCAATCAGCCAATGCTCTAACCATGTCAGTAACTTTCCTGTAATACCATGGGCTCTTAACTTGGTAAGCAGCCTCATGTGTGGCACCTTGTCAAAGGCCTTCTGAACGTCCAAATATACAACATCCACTGCATCCCCTTTATCTATCCTACCTGTAATTTCCTCAAAGAATTCCAACAGGTTCGTCAGGCAGGATTTCCCCTTAAGGGAACCATGCGTACTTTGTCCTATCTTGTCCTGGCAAACTGCCAGATGGAATTTAACCCCAACAAGTGTAATGTCACCCACAGTTTATAATTGGGAGCTTAACATCAAAGGATATACTTTGTATTGAAAGGACAGACAAGAGGGGTAGGCGGCTCAATAAGCGGAAGGAGCAGGCCATAATTGACTCCAACGTCTTCCCAATCACCAAGGTCACCTGATCTGGCTGACTTATTTACTTTTAGGTCTTTCAGTTTTTGAGCACCTTGTAACAGTAACTGCACCCACTCCTCTTCCCTCACACACTACAACAACAGGCACTCTGCTAGTGTCTTCCACAGTGAAGACTGATGCAAGATACTCATTTCAGATTCAGATTCCGTTTATTGTCATTTAGAAACCACAAATGCAATGCAGTTAAAAAATGAGACAATGTTCCCCCAGAATGATATCACAAAAACACATGACAAAACAGACTACACCAGAAAATCCACATAACGTTTGTCAATCCCCAATCCAGAGTCCGGTGAGGCTGCTGCGTATTAATATCGCGCTATCGTCTTAGTGCGTTCCCTGGAAAGGAGCTCCAAAGCCACCAGCCAAACAAGACCAAAAACCAAAGCTACAAGACCTGTACAAAACCACATAGTTACAACATATAGTTTCAACAGTGCAAACAATAGCATAATTGATTAAAAAAAAGACCATGGGCACAGTAAAAATAGTCCAAAGATGTTAAAGGACTATAAGTTCAAAAGAAATCACCACACAGTTTCCACAAGTCCCCAGGGTCCTGACAGACTCGCCATCCCATGCCGGCAGCAGAAGGGAATACCCCCGCTATGGACTTCCACGGAGCCACCGGACTCAGCCTCGCAGACGCAGCACACAATGAAAGCGACCTGATCACAGCAGACACTGAGTCCGTCGAACCTCCGAGCCTCCGACCATCCCCTCCGGCACAGCTTCTCCGAGCACCATCCTCTGCCGAGCGTGTTAAGACGCCCCCGCCAACGGCCATCGGCAATGCGACCCCAAGGACTGGGGGCCTGTTCTTCCCAGCAGAGTCCCGGACCTCACAGCTGCAGCAACGAAGAAGGTCTTCCTGGAGATTTCCAGGCGTTCCTCTGTGCTCCCACGTCCATTTTCAACCAATTATGATTGCGCACGGCACCCCGCTTCACAAATAACAGATAATCAGCTCTGGAGTGGCTGCTGCAAGCTGTGTCTAGTTCATCAGCCATTTCCTTGTCCCCCATTATTATTATTTCTCCTGCCTCCTTTTCTAGTGGTCCTACTCACATCTCTTTTTTATTTTTCACATACTTAAAAAAACTTTTACTATCCACTTTGATATTATTTGCTAGCTTGCTTTCATATTTCATCTTTTCCCTCCTCATGATTCTTTTAGTTGCTCCCTGTGGGTTTTTAAAAACTTCCCAATCCTCTGTCTTCCACTAATTTTTGCTTTGTTGTAAGCCCTCCCTTTTGTTTTTACATTAGCTTTGATTTCACAGTTGTACTGTTTTAACATTTGAATGTTTCTTTGTTTTTGGAATACACATGTCCTGCACCTTCCTCATTTTCCCCAGAAACTCACACCATTGCTGCTCTGCTGTCATCCCTGCCAGCAGCTCCTTCCAATTTACTTTGGCCGACTCCTCCCTCATATCACTGTAATTTCCCTTACTCCACTGAAATACTGCTACATCAGACTTTACTCCCTCCCCATCAAATTTAAAGTTGAACTCAATCATGTTGTGATCACTGGTTCCTAAGGGTTCTGTTACCTTAAGCTCCTTCATCACTCCGGTTCATTACATAACACCCAATCCAGTGTAGCTGATTCCCTAGTAGCCTCAATGACAAACTGATCTAAAAATCCATCTCATAGGCTTTCAACAAACTCTCCCTCTTGAGATCCATTACCAACCTGATTTTCCCAATCGACCTGCATGTTGAAATCTCCCATGACTACCATAACATTGCCCTTTTGACTCGCCTTTTCTATTTCCTGTTGTAATCTGTGGTCCACTGTTATTTCATGCTCATCATTTATTCCTGTTTATTTATATCTGGATTTGTTTACAGTTCCTGATGTTTACAGTTTACATTTACTGTTCTATAGATTTGCTAAGTATGCTCACAGAATAAGAATCGCGGGGTTGTATGTGGTGACATGCGTGCACTCTGATAATAAATTTTATTTTGAACTTTGAACATCCTGGGGAATTTCCTCTGCACTCTCTCCGGTGCAAGCGCATCCCTCTGCAGAGCGGTGATCAGAACCGTACGCAGTACAGTACTCCAGGCTTAGCATCAGTAGCGTTTTGTAAAGTTGCAGAATAACACCCAGACTTTTATATTCTATGCATGAAGCTATGAAGACAAGCATACCACATGCCTTCTTATGCCACCTCACCCAGCTACGTAACCACGAACAGGACTTGCACCCCAAGATCCTCTGGGCAGTGACTGAACATATTTGACATCTCAAAGTGTATCACATTACACATGTGGGGGTTAAATCCCATCAGCCGGTTTGCGAACAAATCTATGTCCTGATGTACCCTTGGATAACCCTCCCCACTATCCTGTGTCATCCACAGTTTACAGCTGGGAACTTCGCATCGCAGGATATTCTCTGTATGGGAAGGACAGACGGGAGGGGTAGGCAGCTCGATCAGCGGCAGGAGCAGGGCACAGCGACGATGTACCTCACAGGTCAGCAACGCTTGTTTAGAAGGAGAGCTTCGCGGGTGCTCGGGCTTATTCCGGCAGTCCAAATCAGCGGCAAGAGTAGGCCACAGCGAAGAGATTTCCCGCAGGTCAGCAACGCTTGTTTAAAATTACAGAAGGGACAAGCAGAGTGGCCAGAGTCTCCCGGGGAACTACATCTGCGTGAAGTGCATCCGGCTGCAGCTCCTTGTGGACCGTGTTAGGGATCTGGAGCAGCAGCTGGATGACCTTCGGCTTGTACGGGAGAGTGAGGAGATGATCGAACAGAGTCACCGTGAAGTAGTCACTCCGAAGCTGCAGGAAGCGAGTAGCTGGGTGACTGTCAGGAGAAATGGAAACGTGAATAGACAGTTAGCACAGAGAACCCCGTGGCCATTCCACTCAATAATTAGTATACGGTTTGAATACTGTTGAAGGGGACGACCTCCCGGGGAATGCCACCGAGACTGGGTTACTGGCACTGAGCGTGGGTCCGGGGTGCAGAAGGGGAAGAGGGAGAAGAGGGGAGTGGTAGTGATAGGGGACTCGATGGTCAGGGGAACAGACAGTAGAGTCTGCGGATGTGAACGGGACACCCGAATAGAATGTTGCCTGTCAGGTGCCAGGTTTCAGGGACGTCTTGGACTGCATCCACAGCATTGTGGAGAGGGAGGGAGAGCTGCCAGATGTCTTGGTACATATTGGTACCAATGACAGAGGAAGGAAAAGCAAAGAAGTTCTGAACAGAGAATCTAGAGAGCTAGGACCTCCAGGGTAGTAATTTCTGAATTGCTGCCTGTGCCACGTGTCAGTGAGGGTAGAAACAGGATGATTTGGCAGATTAATGCGTGGCTGAGAATCTGGTGCAGGGAGCAGGGCTTCAGGTTCTTGGACCTCTGGGATCTCTACTGGGGAAGGTATAACCTGTGCAAAAGTGACGGGTTGCACCTGACCCCGAGGGGAACCAATATTCTTGCAGGGGGAGGGTTTAAACTAATTTGGTGGTGGGGGGGTGGGGTAGGAACCAGAGTGAAGGGACTCAGGATAGGACGTATGGTAAAATAACAAAGATAGCATGCAGTCAGACTGTCAGGAAGGACAGGCAGGTGATGGGACTAAGTAGCAGCCAGCAGGGTGAGTATCAGGACATTAGGGATGCAGAATCAGAAAGCGTAGCAAATGCAGCACTCAAAGTGACGTATCTCAATGCATGGAGTATAAGGTGGGTGATCTTGTTACACCATTACGGATCGTCAGGTATGATATTACGTGGCTGAAGGATGGTTGGAGTTGGGAGCTGAATGTCCAAGGTTACACGTTGAATTGGAGGGGTAGGAAGGTAGGCAGAGGGGATGGTGTGGCTCTGCAGGTAAAGGATGGCATCACATCAGTAGAAAGATGTGAGATAGGATCGGAAGAAATTGATTCTTTGTGGATTGAGTTGAGAAGCTGCAAGAGTAAAAGGACCCTAATGGCAGTTATATACAGGCCTCCAGACAGGAAGAAGAAAAGGCATTGTCAAAAGGACAATGTGTGGTGAACTACATACACCTGTCTGGACCCCGCCCCCGACCGCTGACTGCTCCCACAGACCCCTGTATAAAGGCGATTGGGGCACTGCTCCTCCCTCAGTCTCCAGGATGTTGTGTGATGGTCTCTTGCTGCTGACAGTGCTCTCTTCCAGCTAATAAAAGCCTATCTCTCGCCTCACGTCTCCGAGTTATTGATGGTGCATCAATTTTATTAGCTGCTTCTGGAGCTTGGGGATCAATGTCCAATTTTTCCGGATGTAAAATACTCTCCATGTTTTAAACTTCCAGCTAATAAAATTGCACCCCCGAAAACGCTGCCCGGCCCGAGAAGTGACCTGCTCCAGCTGCGGAAAGAAGGGCCATTTCGCCAAGGTCTGCATGTCTAAACCACGAGCGGGGTCAAGCAGCACCTCGTGCGAGGCATGGGGGCGGCCATCTTGCCTGCCCGCCTCGTGCGAAGCATGGGGGCGGCCATCTTGCCTGCCCGCCTCTTGCGAAGCATGGGGGCGGCCATCTTGCCTGCCCGCCTCGTGCGAGGCATGGGGGCGGCCATCTTGCCTGCCCGCCTCGTGCGAGGCATGGGGGCGGCCATCTTGCCTGCCCGCCTCGTGCGAGGCATGGGGGCGGCCATCTTGCCTGCCCGCCTCTTGCGAAGCATGGGGGCGGCCATCTTGCCTGCCCGCCTCGTGCGAGGCATGGGGGCGGCCATCTTGCCTGCCCGCCTCTTGCGAAGCATGGGGGCGGCCATCTTGCCTGCCTGCCTCGTGCGAAGCATGGGGGCGGCCATCTTTGTCGGCGCCACCTCGCCCCGCCTCCGACCCACCGGTGCCTACCGGGCACCAAGACGGCAATTCAACTCTGTCCTCCGTAACCCTCGACCAAAGCGCCCCACACCAGCTTGCAAGGTCAATGATGGACATCCTGGTGGAGGGGCACAGGACTAGCTGCCTGTTTGACATGGGCAGCACTGAGAGTTTTATTCACCTGGACACAGTGCAACACTGCGGACTCGTGACACGGCCGGTAAGCCAGAGAGTCACATTCCACAGACATCCGGGGGGGTTGTGTAGCGACATTGGTGGTGCAGGGCACAGAATATCGGGACTTTGTGCTACTGGTCATGCCTCAACTGTGTGCGCCTGCGCTATTGGGGCTGGACTTCCAGAGCCACCTCGAAAGTGTGACTATGGCATATGATGGGCCTCTCCCAATACAAATCCCCAGTTCTGTAGGAATTCATCACATACCCCACTACTGCCCACACACTCACACTGACCCACACATCCCACCCAACACCATGCCAACGGCCGCGCTACTGACACCACTTGCAGCCTCTCCACCCTCAAGATCCCTCCCCCACCACTGTTCGCCATCCTGACCCCCGACTGTAAACCGGTGGCAACTAAAAGCAGGAGGTACAGCGTGGGGGACAGGGCCTTCATTTAGTCAGAGGTGCAGCGGCTGCTCAGGGAGGGGATCATTGAGCCAAGCACAAGTCCTTGGAGGGCCCAGGTGGTCATTGTTCGGACCGAACAGAAAAATAGGATAGTCGTGGACTATAACCAGACCATCAATGGGTTCACGCAGCTTGACGTGTACTCCCTACCCCGCATCGCGGATTTGGTCAACCAGATAGCTCAGTACAAGGTGTACTCGACAATAGAGCTGAAATCCGCTTACCATCAGCTCCCCATCCACCCGGAGGACAGCCCCTACACCGCCTTCGAGGCGGGCGGCAGGCTCTATCACTTCCTGCGCTCCCTTTCGGTGTCACGAATAGTGTCTATCTTCCAGAGGGAAATGGACCGGATGGTGGACCAGTACCAACTGAAGGCCACATTTCCCTATCTGGATAACATCACCATCTGTGGTCACGACAGGCCAGATCACGACGCCAACCTCCAACGATTTCTCCAAGTGGCCAAATCCCTGAACCTTACTTATAACAGAGACAAGTGTGTGTTCGGAACCACCCGACTCGCTATCCTTGGGTATGTCGTGGAAAACGGGGTCATTGGCCCTGACCCCGACCGTATGCACCCCCTGTTAGAACTCCCTCTTCCCACCACCCTCAGAGCCCTCAGACGGTGCCTGGGCTTCTTTTCCTATTACACCCAATGGGTCCCTCACTACGCAGACAAGGCCCGCCCCCCGATTTCCACCACTTTTCCCCTCTCAGCTGAGGCCCGCATGGCCTTCAGCCACATTAAAGGGGACATTGCCAAAGCAACAATGCATGCGGTGGACGAGACCATTCCCTTCCAAGTAGAGAGTGACGCCTTCGACTTCGCGCTGGCTGCTACCCTCAATCAGTCAGGCAGGCCAGTAGCATTCTTCTCTCGTACCCTTCAGGGCCCTGAAATTCGGCACTCCGCAGTGGAGAAAGAAGCCCAGGCCATAGTGGAAGCTATTAGACACTGGAGGCACTATCTCGCCGGCAAAAGGTTCACCTTGCTGACCGACCAGCGCTCGGTTGCGTTCATGTTTAGCAACCAACAGCGGGGCAAAATCAAAAATGATAAAATTTTGCGGTGGAGAATAGAACTCTCCACCTACAACTATGATATCCTGTACTGGCCTGGAAGGCTCAATGAGCCCCCTGATGCCCTATCCCGGGGAGCGTGTGCCAGTGCACAGCTCGACCAGCTATACGCCCTTCATGCACATCTTTGCCACCTGGGGGTCACCCGATTTTACCATTTTGTGAAAGCCCGGAACCTGCCGTACTCCCTAGGGGACATCAGGACGATGACCAGGGACTGCCAAGACTGTGCTGAGTGCAAACCGCACTTCTACAGTCCTGACACGGCACAACTTATCAAGGCCACCCACCCTTTGAGCGACTGAGTGTCGACTTTAAGGGCCCCCTTCCCTCCACCGACCGCAATGTCTACTTTCTCAACATTTTTGCCATCTCCTGCCCTGACACCACTGCCACGACTGTCATAAAAGCCCTGTGCCAGCTCTTCACTCTGTTCGGATATCCCTGCTATATCCACAGTGATAGAGGGTCCTCCTTTATGAATGACGAGCTGCGCCAGTACCTGCTGGCTAGGGGCATTGCTACTAGTAGGACCACGAGCTACAATCCCCAGGGAAATGGACAGGTGGAGAGGGAGAATGCCACGGTGTGGAAGGCCACACTCTTAGCCCTTGGGTCAAAGGGATTGCCAGTCTCTCGCTGGCAGGAGGTCCTCCCTGAGGCACTCCACTCTATCCGCTCCCTGTTATGCACGTCCACCAATGCCACCCCTCATGAGCGACTCTTTTCTTTTCCCAGCAAGTCTGCCACTGGGACCAACCTACCAGTTTGGCTGACGTCCCCAGGGCCAGTGCAGCTCCGGAAACATGTGAGGAGCAATAAATACTCCCCGATGGTCGAGAGGGTTCACCTTCAACATGCGAACCCCCAGTAATGCTATGTGATCTTACCTGATGGGCGGGAGGACACGGTCTCCGTCCGTGACCTGGCGCCCGCAGGAGTTGCAGACCACTACCCCGAACACTCCCCGGTAACTATGAACCCTGTACCCGAGGTGACACCGCGCACACCAAGCCCTACACAGACTCCTCACGACACTCCTATACCGGGCGTCTCGCACACGCATGAGGGATCACTGATGCCCAGTGGGCTGACACCTCCAGTTAGGCCGGAACCAGCACAACCACCGTCTCCAGTGCAATCACCCCTGGCACCTGTGCAATCACAGCCGGTGCTACGTAGATCGCAGCTACAGATTCGACCACCCGATAGACTTAGACACGGGACAAGATTAGACAAAGTCAGCATGATTCCCTTAAAGGAAAATCCTGCCTGATGTACCTGCTGGAATTATTTAAGGAGATTACAAGTAGGATAGATAAAGGGGATGCAGTGGACATTGTATAACCAGACTTCCATACAGCTTTTGACAAGGTGCCACGCGTGAGGCCACATACCAAATTAAGAGCCCATGGTATTATACGAAAGCTACTGACATGGTTAGAGCATTAGGGGATCGGTAGGAGGCAGCAAGTGGGAATAAAAGGATCTTTTCTGTTTGGCTGCCAGTGACTAGTGGTGTTCAGCCAGGTTTGGGTTGGGATGCTTCTTTTTATGCTGTATATCAATGATTTAGATGATGAAGTAGATGGCTTTGTTGCCGAGATTGCAGATGGTGCGAAGATTGTTGGAGGGGGAGGTAGTGTTGAGGAAACAGGTAGGCTGCAGAAGGATTTAAGAGAGATTAGGAGAACGGGCAAGAAAGAGGCAAATGAAATGAATGTTGGAAAATGCATGGTCAGCACTTTGGTAGTAGAAATAAATATGCAGCCTATTTTCTAAACAGTGAGAAAATCCAAAAATCTGAAATGAAAAGGGACTTGGGAGTTCGTGTGCAGAATACCCTAGAGGTTAACCTGCAGGTTGAGTCAGTGGTGAGGAAGGCAAATGCAATGTTAGCATACATTTCAAGAGGTCTGGAATACGAGCAGGGAGGTGATGCTGAGGCTTTATAGGGTACTGGTGAGGCCTCACCTTGAGTACTGTGAGCAGTTTTGGGCCCCTCAACTTAGAAAAGATGTGCTGGCATTGGAGAGGGTCCAGAGGAGGTTCACAAGGATGATTCCAGGAATGAAAGGGTTATCATGCATGGAGCGTTTGATAGCCTTGCGTCTGTACTCACTCGAATCTAGAAGGATGAGGGGGGATCTCATTGAAACCTTTCGAATGTTGAAAGGCCTAGACAGAGTAGATGTGGAAAGCATGTTCCCCATGGTGGGAGAGTCTAGGATAAGAGGGCACAGCCTCGGGATAGAAGGGGCATCCATCTACAACAGAGGTGCAGAGAAGTTTCTTTAGTCAGAGGGTGGTGAATTTGTGGAATTTATTGCCTCAGGCAGCAGCAGACATCAGGTCGTTGGGTGTATTTATGGCAGAGCTTGATAGATTCTTGATTGGACATGGCAAAAAAGTACGGGGAGAAGGCTGGAGTTGGAGCTGATGAGGGAAAAAAGGATCAGCCATGATTGAATGGCAGAGCTGACTCGATGGGCCAAATGGCCTAATTCTGCTCTGTGGCTCTGTTGGTGAGAGATGGAATTACAACTTGAGAAAGAGGTCAGTGAATGTTGAATCTTAGTGGGTGAAGTTAAGAAACTGCAAGGGTGAAATATCCAATATGGGAATCATTATGGGAGCTTAGGAGTGATGATGGGGCCTAACGGCGACTCCTTTGCTTGCATCTTTGGAAACAGCTCTACTTCCATCTTCGATATCTCTACTTTTCCCTCCCAGGGTTCCTTCGAAGACCCTGACCTGGAATTACACGTAGGCTTCGGTTCTTTGCGGGAATGGGACCCGTTCTCAGAGTTCCACAACAGGCCATCATTCGACATGCCAAGGGTTTGGCCTGTGACTCTCGATCGTGTTCGGAAGCCTGAGATCCTGGGGCTCTGGAGACGGGTGGATCGAGGGTCGGTGTCACGGCAGGAGACTCGTGTGTCATCGGGGAGGCCGGAAAATCTTTTCCTGTGGGCCTGAAGACTCGAGGTCTTTGCAATCTTTGGACACTGAGCTCGAAAAATGTGACGAAACGGACTTTTAAGTTTGTAAACCAGCGGGTTGTTGTTATGTCTCCGGCTCGCTGTGAAAATCGGGGACACCTCCCTCTCCCTTGTCAGGGAGAGAGAGAACCTGCGGTTTGTCGATTGTCAGGTGAAATGTGAAGCTTTTGGGGTAACTTTGGTCTGTGTCTTTGCTATTGTTCAGCACAGGCATGGGCTCGGTGATGGTACCGATGCACGTTTTGTTTTGCTGGTGGGGAGAGGGGTGATCATTGCTTACATGTGGGAGGGGGACTTTGGGGTTCTCACATTTAACTGTCGTTCGTTCTTTGGGGCAATCCTCTGTTTTCGTGGATGTTTGTCAAGAAAAAGCATTTCAGGATGTGTATTGTATACATTTCTCTGACTTAAATTTGACCTTTGAACATATCGGCCTCCAAATAGTAGCCAAGATGAGGGGCTGAGATTGTAAAGGGAGCCAGGAAAGGCATGTAATAAGGGCAATGTCACAATTGTAATGGGGGACTTCAATATGCAAGGGGATTGGGAAAATCAGGTTGACGTCTGCTTGCTGAGAATTTGTTGAATGCCTACAAGACGGCTTTTTGGAGCAGCTTGTGCTTGAGCCTACTCGGGGAAAGGACATCTTAGATTGGGTGTGTGTAATAACCCAGATCTTATTAGGGAGCTTAACATAAAGGAACCCTTAGGAGGCAGTGATCATAATATGATTAAATTCATACTGCAATTGGAGAGGGAGAAGCACAAGTCACAGATTTCAGTAACGCAATGGAATAAAGGGAATTCCGGAGGCATGAGAGAGGAGCTTGCCCAGGTGGACTGGAGGAGGATACTGGTGGGGATGGCAGCAGAGCGGAGATGGCTGAAGCTTCTGGGAATAGTTCACACGGTGCAGGATAGATATGTCCCACAGGAGAAGTTCTCAGATGGCAGCAGTAGGCAACTGTGGCTGACAAGGGAAGTCAAGGACTGCGTAAAAGCCAAGGAAAGGGCATATAAGGTAGCAAAAGTGAGTGGGAAGTTGGATGATTGGGAAGTGTTTAAATTCCAACAAAAGTCAACTAAAAAAACTATGAGAAGGGAAACGATGGAATATGAGGGCAGACTAGCCAATAATATAAAGCAGGACAAAAAAAGATTTTTCAATTATATAAAGAGTTACGGGCAGGTGAGAGTTGATATCGGACCACTGGAAAATGATGCTGGTGAAGTAGTAATAAGGGATAAAGAAATGGTAGATGAACTTAATGGATTCTTTGCATCAGTCTTCACTGTGGAAGACACTAGCAGTGTACCAGAGGTCCGTGAGTGTCAGGGAGCAGAAGTGAGTGACATTGTCCTTACAAAGGAAAAAGTGTGAGACAAGCTCAAAGATCTTAAGATGGATAAGTCACCCGGACCAGATGGACAGCATCCCAGAGTCCTGAGAGAGGTTGCTGAAGAGATAATGGATGCATCGGTTATGATCTTTTGAGAATCACTTGATTCTGGCGTGGTCCCGGAGGGCTGGAAGATTGCAAATGTCACTCCACTCTTTAGGAAGGGAGGAAGGCAAAAGAAAGGAAATTCTAGTCCAGTTAGCCGAACCTCGGTCGTTGGGGAAGTGTTGGAGTCCATTATTAAGGATGAAGTTTTGAGGTACTTAGAGACTAATGCTGAAATAAGTCAAAGTCAGCATGGTTTCTGTCAAGGGAAACTTGCCTGACAAACCTGTTAGGATTCTTTGAGGAAGTAACAAGCAGGGTTGACAAAGGAGAGGCAGTGGATGTCATTTACTTGGGTTTCCAGAAGGCATTTGATAAGGTGCCACATGGGGCTGCTTAACAAGATAAAATCCTGTGGCGTTACAGGAAAGACACTGGCACGGATAGAGGAATGGCTGACAGGCAGAGGGCAGTGAGTGGGAATAAAGGGAGCCTTTTCGGTTTGGCTGCTGAAGACTAGTGGTGTTCCTCAGGGGTCAGTATTGCTTGTCGATGATTTAGATAACGGAACTGACGATTTTGTGGCGAAGTTTGCAGATGTTACGAAGATAGGAGAAGGTGTAGGTAGTGCTGATTATAGCAGGACTTTGACAAATTGTAAGAATGGGGGAAAAAAGTGGCAGATGGAATACAGTGTTGGGAAATGTATGATAATGCATTTTGGTAAAAGGAACAATAGTGCAGACTATTATCAAAATGGGGAGAAAATTCAAATGTCAGAGGTGCAGAGGGACTTGGGAGAAGGTCAATCTCTTCACCACTACTGTCTGCCTCTAATTTCCAAACCAATTTTGTATCCAATTAGCTAGTTCACTTGAAATCCCAGATGCCTAAACCTTCTGGACCAGCTGATGTTGTGGGACTTGTCATATATATTAATAAAGTGTGTTTGGACAACACCTGCTGTCCTGTCTTCATCAATCTCCTTTGTTAACTCCTCAAAAAATTCAATCAAGATGGCCTGTTCCCTGTACAAGGCCAGGCCAACTGTCCCTAATCAGTCACTGTCTTCCAAAGAACACAAATTATTTCTTTGCTGTTTCACTGAGGCAGCACGAAGTGAGTTCACAGAGGGGAGGCTGGTTCTTACGATGAGCTGAGCTGTGTCGACAACTCTCCGCAGTTTGCTGCAGTAACATGCAGTGCAGATCCCATCCCAAGCTCACGATGGTGATGTCAAGGCCACTGGGCAGTAGTCAATAAGGCACATTACCTTATTTTTCTTGGGCACTAGGATGACTGTGGTCTTCTTAAAGTGGGCAGAAATGACAGACTGAAGCAGGGAGAGGTAAAAATGTCTGTGCAGGATCTATGAACACAACCTGGGCCTGATGCTTTCCATGGATTGTCTTTTCGGACTGATCTTACGTGCACAACTGTAACTGTGGGTTGAGATTCACTGGAGATTGCAGACTGTTGCAGGCTGTTTCCATGCTGATTTCCCTCTGATCAAAACATGAATGGGATGCGCATTAGGAAAGGGTGCGCTGTTGTTCGCCATGCTGCCTGACTTTATTTTTAACCCTTTGTAGCACGTAAGCCCTACCCCAGCTGCCAGCTGGACTGAAACTCGGGTTCGTACTGGTACTGCTTCTTGGCATCTTCAGTAAGTTTACATAAATCGTATCCTAATCTTTTGTGCAGGTCAGGATCATCTGATTCGAAAACTGCAATCCTGGACTTCAGTAGAGAGCAGATGGCTTTCAGTTTGGGATCGACTGTATTCAGTCCTCAACACAATTGCTGACAGAAGCTGAGATGGTGGTGATAGGCACACCTGGGACGACTTCTCGGTGTTTGAAGATGGACCGGAGGAAAAACGCACCAAAGTCACGTACTTAAGCTGATCAGTTTTCTCAGACCAGCACTGCCTGACTCTGTATTGAATCTCCCATTTCAAGCTGCACTTTGTAGCACTGTGACCCTCCGGTCCTCTGGTTACCTCAACAGAACTGCAAAAATCTTCGTAAGATAGATCCTGCCTTAAATCCCATACCGTCCCGGGATAGATCTAATTTGGCCATTGAGATTTATTCAACTTTACATATCCCAAGATATTTGATACCTCCATATTCTTAACATCGACATGTTGCAGATGCACGATATATCCCTTGCTGTGGTCACTGCCCACCCGGGTGCCCGTCTCGATGAATCAGCGATATGGCTTCGAACCTCACCAACATCCCACAGCCCTGGACATAGACTATCAGTTGGTTATGCAAGGGAACCCTTTCGTATACGGGTTAAAATCTTGCTGTAAATATAGAATAACATCCCAATATTACCTGGCCTCTTCCAGATATTTCATGGCCACTTTTTTCCCATGATTCACCCCACACCAAACCCCATATGTGCAAACCTCTCATGCCAAACCCTACAAACCCAGCTCCACACACCAAACCCCTCGCACTGACATCACACATTGACCCCCCACATACTGACATCAAACTACACCCACTGACCCCACATAACAAACCCCACACATACTGACATCAAACTACACCCACTGACCCCACATAACAAACCCCCCACATACTGACATCAAACTACACCCACTGACCCCACATAACAAACCCCCCACATACTGACATCAAACTACACCCACTGACCCCACATAACAAACCCCCCACATACTGACATCAAACTACACCCACTGACCCCACATAACAAACCCCCCACATACTGACATCAAACTACACCCACTGACCCCACATAACAAACCCCCCACATACTGACATCAAACTACACCCACTGACCCCACATAACAAACCCCCCACATACTGACATCAAACTACACCCACTGACCCCACATAACAAACCCCCCACATACTGACATCAAACTACACCCACTGACCCCACATAACAAACCCCCCACATACTGACATCAAACTACACCCACTGACCCCACATAACAAACCCCCCACATACCGACATCAAACTACACCCACTGACCCCACATAACAAACCCCCCACATACTGACATCAAACTACACCCACTGACCCCACATAACAAACCCCCCACATACTGACATCAAACTACACCCACTGACCCCACATAACAAACCCCCCACATACTGACATCAAACTACACCCACTGACCCCACATAACAAACCCCCCACATACTGACATCGAACTACACCCACTGACCCCACATAACAAACCCCCACATACTGACATCAAACTACACCCACTGACCCCACATAACAAACACCCCACATACTGACATCAAACTACACCCACTGACCCCACATAACAAACCCCCCACATACTGACATCAAACTACACCCACTGACCCCACATAACAAAACCCCACACATACTGACATCAAACTAGACCCACTGACCCCACATAACAAACCCGCCACATACTGACATCAAACTACACCCACTGACCCCACATAACAAACCCCACACATACTGACATCAAACTACACCCACTGATACCACATAACAAACCCGCCACATACTGACATCAAACTACACCCACTGACCCCACATAACAAACCCCCCCCACATACTGACATCAAACTACACCCACTGACCCCACATAACAAACCCCCACACATACTGACATCAAACTACACCCACTGACCCCACATAACAAATCCCCCACATACTGACATCAAACTACACCCACTGACCCCACATAACAAACCCCCCACATACTGACATCAAACTACACCCACTGACCCCACATAACAAACCCCCCACATACTGACATCAAACTACACCCACTGACCCCACATAACAAATCCCCCACATACCGACATCAAACTACACCCACTGACCCCACATAACAAACCCCCCACATACTGACATCAAACTACACCCACTGACCCCACATAACAAACCCCCCACATACTGACATCAAACTACACCCACTGACCCCACATAACAAACCCCCCACATACTGACATCAAACTACACCCACTGACCCCACATAACAAACCCCCCACACATACTGACATCAAACTACACCCACTGACCCCACATAACAAACCCCCCACATACTGACATCAAACTACACCCACTGACCCCACATAACAAATCCCCCACATACTGACATCAAACTACACCCACTGATACCACATAACAACCCCCCACACCAAAACTACGTGTGCGTGTTTAGATGTGAACTTGTGACCAACGAGGCCGTCCAATGTAATTGAGGCCTGGAGCTGTGGGATATTGGCCTGCCGGATGGTGAGGATGTTGTCACGCTTTCCATTCCAGTGAGACATTCTGTGCGCTGATTCTCTGCTCATTCACAGTGAGCCTGACGTCAGTGGTAAAAAGCTATTGAAGAAGGATTCTGGGGACAGAATTTATTTGCTTTGGGAAAGGCATGGATATTAGGCTCACAGACTGGCTTCATGCAGGTCAGTTCTTGCCTCACATCTTCAGGCGGAGCTTTGGGTGTTGTCTACATGCAGGAGTAGGCCATTCGGCCCTTCTAGCCAGCACTGCCATTCTCTGTGATCATGGCTGATCATACACAATCAGTACCCCGTTCCTGCCCTCTCCCCATATCCCTTGACCCCGCTATCTATAAGAGCTCTATCTAACTCTCTCTTGAATGCATCTAGCGACTTGGCCTCCACTGCCTTCTGGGGCAGAGCATTCCACATATCCACCACTCTCTGGGTGAAAAAGTTTTTCCGCATCTCTGTTCTACATGGCCTACCCCTTATTCTTAAACTGTGGCCTCTAGTTCTGGACTCACCCATCAGCGGGAACATGCTTCCTGCCTCCAGCGTGTCCAATCCCTTAATAATCTTATATGTTTCGATCAGATCCCCTCTCATCCTTCTAAATTCCAGTGTATACAAGCCCAGTTACTCCAATCTTGAGGAAAGTATTTGAAAAGGTACCTCATTGAAGGTTGATTCAAAACATTAAGCTGTTTAGGATTTCCAGCAAGTTTGTAAATTGAATTACAATATCAGCTTGGTCATAGTAGTCAGGGAGTAATGGAAGTACTTTTTTTAATTAAAAAATCCTTTATTACAAATATCAGTGCTATACAATATATACAAAACAGTGGCAAACACAATTACTGCACTACAAATAGACAATAGACATTAGTCCAGAATGTTGCCATCCCTATCCACGATGGCATTTACACCCCGCGGAGCCCAACGGTCTCGAAACTCCTCCAAGGCCGCTGTGGACTGCGCGTGTTCTTTTTCAATATTTACCTGGGCACGAACATACCCCCTAAACATCGCCAGGCAGTCTGCCCGGGGAGATCCTCCCGCCACCCGTTTCCAAGACCCTCGGATGGCGGATTTCGCCAGCCCCAGGAGCAAGTTGACTAGGACATCCTCATCCCTCCATGCCCCCTTCCTTACTGGATGACCATATATAAATAGGGTGGGGCTAAAATGCAGCCAGAAGGCGAGAAGCAGCCCAGCGATAAGCTCTCTGTTGTTTATATGTACACAGAACAGGCCCTTCAGCCCATTATACTGTACTAACTAATTAAACCAGTAATCAAATGTCTAACTAAACAACTCCATTCTGCCTACATAATGTTGGTATCACTCCTTTGTCTGCATATTCATGAGCCTCCACCAGCACTCCAATCACCCACCACTTTCTGTGAAAGAAACTTCACTCACATCTCCTTTGAATAGGCTCCCTCTCACCTTAAATGCACGCCTCTGGTATCAGGCGTTTTGACACTGTGAGAAAGATGACAGCTTTCTCTCTGTCCATGTCCAAGGTGTTGCACTTCAGTCGGGCCAACTGGGGTGGGTCTCACAGAGTGAACTGCAGCGTGTGGGAGAACAGAGGGATCTGGGAATACAGGTCCTTAATTCTTTGAAAGTGGCGTCACAGGTAGAAAGGGTCATAAAGATCTCTTTTGGCACAGTGGCCTTCATAAATCGACGTATTGCGTATAGGAGATGGGATGTTACGTTGAAGCTGTATTAGACATTGGTGGGACCTAATTTGAGAATTGTGTGCAGTTTTGGTCACCTACTTGCAGGAAAGAGTAAACAAGTTTGAAAGAGCACAGACAAGAATCTACAAGGACGTTGCTAACTTTGGAGGAGCTATAAGGGAAGATTGAATCGGTTAGAACTGTCTTCATAGAACCACAGAACATTACAGCACAGAAACAGGCCTTTTGGCCCTTCTTGGCTGTGCTGAACCATTTTTCTGCCTAGTCCCACTGACCTGCACCTGGACCATATCCCTCCAAACCCCTCTCATCCTTATACCTGTCCAAGCTTTTCTTAAATGTTAAAAGTGAGCCCACATTTACCACTTCATCTGGCAGCTTAATCCACACTCCCACCACTTTCTGTGTGAAGAAGCCCCCCCCCCCAATGTTCCCTTTAAACTTTC
This sequence comes from Hypanus sabinus, assembly GCF_030144855.1. NCBI lineage: Eukaryota > Metazoa > Chordata > Chondrichthyes > Myliobatiformes > Dasyatidae > Hypanus > Hypanus sabinus. The sequence continues at coordinate 159,436,176 of NC_082715.1, read as the reverse complement.
CCCCCTTCACCCTTAACCCATGTCCTCTGGTTTCTTTCTCCCCTGGCCTCAGTGGAAAAAGCCTGCTTGCATTCACTCCATCTATACCCATCATAATTTTATATACCTTAGAATGTAGAAGAGTGAGAGAGAGGAGATTTGAAAGAGGTGTACAAAATTGCAGCTATACAGGATCCTGCTCAGACCCCACTTGGAGTACTGTGCTCAGTTCTGGTTGCCTCACTACAGGAAGGATGTGGAAACCATAGAAAGGGTGCAGAGGAGATTTACAAGGATGTTGCCTGGATTGGGGAGCATGCCCTATGAGAATAGGTTGAGTGAACTCAGCCTTTTCTCTGCTGGAGCGACGGAGGATGAGAGGTGACCTGTATAAGATGATGAGAGGCATTTTCCCAGGGCTGGAATGGTTAGCACGAAAGGGCATACTTTTAAGGTGCTCGGAAGTAGGTACAGAGGAGATGTCAGGAGTAGGTTTTTTACTCAGGGAGTGGCAAGTGCTGCTGCTGGCAACGGTGGTGGAGGCAGATACGATAGGGACTCCTGGACAGGTACATGGATCTTAGAAACGTAGAGGGCTATGGGTAACCCTAGGTAATTTCTCAGGTTAAGGACATGTTCAGCACAGCATTGTGGGTCGAAGGGCCTGTGTTGTGCTGTAGGTTTTCTATGTTTCTAAAAGGGTATAGATGGGGTAAATGCAAGCAGACTTTTCCCACCGAGGTTGGGTGGGATTACAACCAGAGGTTATTGGTTAAGAGTGAAGGGTGAGAAGTTTAAAGGGAACATGAGGGGAAATTTGTTCACTCAGAGAGTTGTGCGAGCGTGGAGTGAGTTGCTAGAACAAGTGGTGCACGCGAGCTCAATTTCAACGTTTAAGAGAAGTTTGGATAGTTACTGGATAATAAGGGTGTGGAGGGCTACAGTCCAGTGCAGGCAGTTTAAATGGTTTTGGCATGAGCTAAATGGGCCAAAGGGCCTGTTTCTGTGCTGCGCTTCTCTGTGTCTCTCATAATCTCTCCTAATCAAGTTTCCCCTTAGCCTCCACCACTCTTATAGCACATGCCCTCTGATCAGGGCAGCATCCAGCTCAACAACTCCGGCACCCTCTCCAAAGCCCCCACACCCTTCCTGTAATGGGGTGACCAAAACTGAATGCCATACTGCAGACAGAGCTGCAACCTAACATTCTCCAACTCAGGCATGCCATACTCCTCCCCTACCACTTTACCATCAATCTGTGCAACTATGGACCCCACCAAGATCTCTCTGTACATCCATGTTGTCAAGGGTCCTGGAATTCACAGTATACTGTCCCTTTCAATCTGACCTCTCAAACTCCAACACCTCACACTTGGCTCGATTAAATTCCATCTTCTACTTACACACCTAAGTGAACTGCTGTATCCTTTGGTAATATTCTACACTATTCACAATACCATCAATCCTTGTACCATTTGCAAATTAACTAAACCAGCCTTCCACATTTTCATCCAAGCAATTTGTTAATATCACAGACGACAGAGGTCCCAGCAAAACTCCACTAGTCAGGAACCTCCAGCCAGGTGAAGCCCAACAACTCTCACCCTCACCCCCTCTATGGCCATGTCCCCATGGATCCATGCATCTCAATTTTGTGGATGAGCCTCACACGAAGGACCTATTCAGTGTCTTACTGACCCACGTAGACAACATCCTCTACCCCGCATCTGTCACCTGTCACCTCATCGAAAAATTTGTAAGATACAATTTGCCTTCCATACAGTTCCTAATTAGCCAATAGCTTTTCAAATGCACATAAATCCTACCCTTTAGAATCCCTCCAGGAGCTTCCCTAAAACTGATATGAGGCTCACAGATCTGTAGTTTCCAGGATTATACTTAATTCCCTTCTTGAACAAAGGGAAAACATAGCTACTCACCATTCCTCAGTGACCTCATCTGTTGCTACAGAGGACACAAAGATCTTGTGTCAAGACCCCATAACTTCAACCCTCACCTCTGTCACGTAACCTGGAATAGATCCCATCAGGCCCAGGGGACTTGGATTACATTAGATTGTGAGGACACTCAGTCCTTGTTTCCTGTCATTTAGTAATTCATGCGTTAGGAAATGATGCAATGTTCCTCCAGCATGATATCACAGAAACACAAGACAGACCAAGACTAACTTACAAAAACCACATAATTATAACATATAGTTACAACAGTGCAAAGCAATGCTGAAATTTGATAAGGGCAGACCATGGACACGGTAAAAGAAAGTCTCAAAGTCCTGATAGCGCATCGTCTCACGCAGACAGTAGAAGGAAGAAAAACTCTTCCTGCCATGAACCTCCAGCGCCGCAAAGCTTCCCGATGCAGCCTCCGGAAACATCCAACCACAGCCAACTCTGAGTCCGTACGAAAAACTTCGAGCCTCCAACCAGCCCCCCGACACCGAGCACCTTCTCTGCCGAGCGCTTCGACCCCGGGCCCGGCCGCCAAGCCGCAGGCAAAGCCGAGGATTCGGGGCCTTCCTCCTGGAGATTTTCTGATCACACAGAAGCAGTGGCTGCGAAACAGGCGTGTCGGAAGTTTCACCAGATGTTCCACAGCCCCCACTTACTCATTCCTGGAGCGGCCGGGCACCGCCATCTTCTCACTTAGCCTCTTTAACCTCCTTCTTTGCCTCAGATTACCTATTAGCACACTCCACACTAATCTCCTTCACTTCCACATCCTTGTAAAATACCAAGGCACAAAAAGTCAAATGAGGGATAACCCTTTCTCTTCTCCTCACTTGCCCATCACCTCCCATCGGTTCCCCTCCTCTCTCTTACGGTTCACTGTCTTCTACTATTAGATTTCTCCTTCGACAGTCTTCAACCTATCATCTCCTAGCTTCTCATATTGTTCCAGCCACCCACCGCCCCCTCACTTGTTACCTTCAAACTTGTACACTTTCCCCTCCCCTCCCCTCACCTTCTTACTCTGGCTTCCTCGCCTTGCTTTCCAGTCCCGATGAAGGGTCTCAGCTGGAATTGTTGACTAATTATTCCCCTCCATAGACGCTGCCTGAGCTGCTGAGTTCCTCCAGTATTTTGCCTCGTGCACTTAAAACCTCCCCTACATTCTCTCTCTCCAAGCTCATGTTTCGCCCCGCATCCTGAGTGACCCTACCATCTCCCTAGATACGCTCAAGCAAGTATAAAGAGCGTGGATGAAAATGTAGGTGATTAGTAATTCTACAGGCAAAACAGAACTTGATGGAGTTGTGGATGTTGAGGAACGCTGTCAAAAGGATACAGCAGAAAATTGGAAATTTGGATGGAGGAACGGCAGCAGAGTTTAATCTGGACAAGTGCGAGGTGCTGCTTTTTGGGAGGTCGACAGTAAGAGGAAGGTAAATGGCAGGACCTTAGGAACATTAATGTACAAAAGGGTCTTGGGGTACAGGCCAATCACTTCTTGAAGGTGGCAACACAAGTTGGGTTGCGACACTTGAGTGTAAAATGGTGAACGGAGACTCAAAAGATCGCAGATGCTGGAATCTCCATCTGCTGGAGGACATGGCCCAGCTGAACAGCATTTGTGGTTGGCATTAAGGGTTCAGACCTGATGCAAGGTCTCAGAAGTAGATGGGATACAGCCAGTATAAAGACAGAGGTCTGCAGGCAATAGGTGGAACCAGGTAAGGTTGGGGAGGGAGAACCTGGGTAAGTAATATCAGGGGTGAGGGTGACCTGAAACTGGGAAATTCAACATCCATAGCATCAGTTACTCCAGTGCAATACGTCAGGTATCGGTCTTCTGGTTTGAGTCTGTCACGTTGGCAAGTCGAGATGCAGCTTTCTAAAGCTTCAGTCAGGCCACACAGAGCACCGCAGGTCACCACGCTACAGAAAGCATGCGGAAGCTTTGGAGGAGGTTCACTCGGGTGCTGCCTGGGTAATAGCCACACGGAGAGGCTGAGAGGAGAGCTGATAGAAGTTGTAAATTCATGTCAGTCAAAGATAAGGGAGACAGTCTTTTTCTCGAGGTGTAAATGTCAAATACCAGAGCAGAGGGAGATTCACACAAAGAGCGCAGGTGCCTGGAACGGTGGTGCTCGTGAAGGCAGGCATGAGGGCAACATTTAGGAGGCACAGAGATAGCCGCACGAAGAGGCCTAACGCAGACCTGCGTTAGAGCCAGCACAGACATGCAGGACCTGTTCCTGCTCTATATTTAACTGCCCCAGGTTCTCCCACTGACCAGCTCACCAATGCGCGGGCTTGGGATGTGGCAGGAAACAAGAGCACCTGGAAGATATCGGCTGCGTCACAGGGGGAATGTGTAAACCCCTCTCGGGCAATAATGGGGGTCAGGACCAAACCAAAACCCGGGTATCTGGAGCCGTGAGACGAGAACACCCCGTACAACCTCCACGGGCAGCGAGAAGAGTGAGGCTGTTCCATTCTCTGCGCAGAATGTCATCCTTCCAGTGCGGAGAGGGAGGCCAGAGACAGGACCCACAGAAACAGACAGGTCCGACCCCGAGGCACCGTCTGGCTGGTCGCAGGACCCACAGAAACAGACAGGTCCGACCCCGAGGCACCGTCTGGCTGGTCGCAGGACCCTTAGAAACAGACAGGTCCGACCCCGAGGCACCGTCTGGCTGGTCGCAGGACACTCAGAAACAGACAGATCTGACCCCGAGACACTGTCTGGCAGGTCACAGGACCCTCAGAAACAGACAGGTCCGACCCCGAGGCACTGTCTGGCCGGTTGCAGGACCCACAGAAACAGACAGGTCCGACCTCGAGACACCGTCTGGCTGGTCACAGGACACTCAGAAACAGACAGGTCCGACCCCGAGGCACTGTCTGGCTGGTCACAGGACACTCAGAAACAGACAGATCTGACCCCGAGACACTGTCTGGCTGGTCACAGGACCCTCAGAAACAGACAGGTCCGACCCCGAGACACTGTCTGGCTGGTCGCAGGACACTCAGAAACAGACAGGTCCGACCCCCAGGCACCGTCTGGCTGGTCGCAGGACACTCAGAAACAGACAGGTCCGACCCCGAAACACCGTCTGGCTGGACACAGGACACTCAGAAACAGACAGATCCGACCCCGAGACACTGTCTGGCTGGTCGCAGGACCCTCAGAAACAGACAGGTCCGACCCCAAGGCACCGTCTGGCTGGTCACAGGACACTCAGAAACAGACAGGTCCGACCCCGAGGCACCGTCTGGCTGGTCGCAGGACACTCAGAAACAGACAGGTCCGACCCCGAAACACCGTCTGGCTGGTCACAGGACCCTCAGAAACAGACAGGTCCGACCCCGAGGCACCGTCTGGCTGGTCGCAGGACCCTTAGAAACAGTCAGGTCCGACCCCGAGGCACTGTCTGGCTGGTCACAGGACACTCAGAAACAGACAGGTCCGACCCCGAGGCACCGTCTGGCTGGTCGCAGGACACTCAGAAACAGACAGGTCCGACCCCGAGGCACTGTCTGGCTGGTCGCAGGACCCTCAGAAACAGACAGGTCCGACCCTGAGGCACTGTCTGGCTGGTCGCAAGACACTCAGAAACAGACAGATCCGACCCCGAGGCACTGTCTGGCTGGTCGCAGGACCCACAGAAACAGACAGGTCCGACCCCAAGGCACCGTCTGGCTGGTCACAGGACCCACAGAAACAGACAGGTCCGACCCCAAGGCACCGTCTGGCTGGTCGCAGGACCCACAGAAACAGACAGATCCGACCCCGAGGCACCGTCTGGCTGGTCGCAGAACACTCAGAAACAGACAGGTCCGACCCCGAGGCACTGTCTGGCTGGTCGCAGGACAATCAGAAACAGACAGGTCCGACCCCGAAACACCGTCTGGCTGGTCGCAGGACACTCAGAAACAGACAGGTCCGACCCCGAAACACCGTCTGGCTGGTCGCAGGACACTCAGAAACAGACAGGTCCGACCCCGAGACACCGTCTGGCTGGTCGTAGGACACTCAGAAACAGTCAGATCCGACCCCGAGACACTGTCTGGCTGGTCGCAGGACCCTCAGAAACAGACAGGTCCGACCCCGAGGCACCGTCTGGCTGGTCGCAGGACACTCAGAAACAGACAGATCCGACCCCGAGGCACCGTCTGGCTGGTCGCAGGACACTCAGAAACAGACAGGTCCGACCCCGAGGCACCGTCTGGCTGGACACAGGACACTCAGAAACAGAGAGGTCCGACCCCGAAACACCGTCTGGCTGGACACAGGACACTCAGAAACAGACAGATCCGACCCCGAGGCACCGTCTGGCTGGTCGCAGGACACTCAGAAACAGACAGATCCGACCCCGAGGCACCGTCTGGCTGGTCGCAGGACACTCAGAAACAGACAGGTCCGACCCCGAAACACCGTCTGGCTGGACACAGGACACTCAGAAACAGAGAGGTCCGACCCCGAGACACCGTCTGGCTGGTCGCAGGACCCTCAGAAACAGACAAGTCCGACCCCGAGGCACCGTCTGGCTGGTCACAGGACACTCAGAAACAGACAGGTCCGACCCCGAGGCACTGTCTGGCTGGTCGCAGGATCCTTAGAAACAGACAGGTCCGACCCCGAGGCACCGTCTGGCTGGTCGCAGGACACTCAGAAACAGACAGGTCCGACCCTGAGGCACTGTCTGGCTGGTCGCAGGACCCTCAGAAACAGACAGGTCCGACCCCGAGGCACCGTCTGGCTGGTCACAGGACACTCAGAAACAGACAGGTCCGACCCCGAGGCATCGTCTGGCTGGTCACAGGACACTCAGAAACAGACAGGTCCGACCCCGAGGCACTGTCTGGCTGGTCGCAGGACACTCAGAAACAGACAGGTCCGACCCTGAGGCACTGTCTGGCTGGTCGCAGGACCCTCAGAAACAGACAGGTCCGACCCCGAGGCACCGTCTGGCTGGTCACAGGACACTCAGAAACAGACAGGTCCGACCCCGAGGCATTGTCTGGCTGGTCGCAGGACACTCAGAAACAGACAGGTCCGACCCTGAGGCACTGTCTGGCTGGTCGCAGGACACTCAGAAACAGACAGGTCCGACCTCGAGACACCGTCTGGCTGGTCGCAGGACACTCAGAAACAGACAGGTCCGACCCCGAGACACCGTCTGGCTGGTCGCAGGACACTCAGAAACAGACAGGTCCGACCCCGAGGCACTGTCTGGCTGGTCGCAGGACACTCAGAAACAGACAGATCCGACCCCAAGGCACTGTCTGGCTGGTCGCAGGACACTCAGAAACAGACAGGTCCGACCCCGAGGCACTGTCTGGCTGGTCGCAGGACACTCAGAAACAGACAGGTCCGACCCCGAGGCACTGTCTGGCTGGTCGCAGGACCCTCAGAAACAGACAGATCCGACCCCGAGGCACCGTCTGGCTGGTCGCAGGACCCTCAGAAACAGACAGATCCGACCCCGAGGCACTGTCTGGCTGGTCGCAGGACACTCAGAAACAGACAGATCCGACCCCGAGGCACTGTCTGGCTGGTCGCAGGACCCTCAGAAACAGACAGGTCCGACCCCGAGGCACTGTCTGGCAGGTCGCAGGACCCTCAGAAACAGACAGATCCGACCCCGAGGCACCGTCTGGCTGGTCGCAGGACCCTCAGAAACAGACAGATCCGACCCCGAGGCACCGTCTGGCTGGTCGCAGGACCCTCAGAAACAGACAGATCCGATCCCGAGGCACCGTCTGGCTGGTCACAGGCCCCTCAGAAACAGACAGATCCGACCCCGAGGCACTGTCAGGCTGGTCGCAGGACCCACAGAAACAGACAGGTCCGACCCCGAGACACTGTCTGGCTGGTCGCACTCCACCTGATGCTGCACTTTAATTTATTTCAGTACTTGTGTCACAGGTTTCCACAAGATTTGACCTGCCCTTTGGGAATTCTGATGCAAAGTGGATCGAAACACACCTTTCAAACATCATTAAATAAGACAGCAGGAAACTGGAACAGGAGCACCCCTGGATCTCGGTCTCCTATTGCAGCTGCCTTGCTGGCACTGGGAAAAACGTGACGTTATTCCAAGCAGATGTCAGGTAACACTACAAGGCACAGATCCACAAAGGTCTCCCCGCTCTTCCCCTGTGCGTGTGTGGTCACTCTGACTCTTGCCCTGTGCGTGTGTGGTCACTCCGCTCTTGCCCCGTGCGTGTGTGGTCAGTACGGCTCTTGCCCTGTGTGTGTGTGGTCACTCTGACACTTGCCCTGTGCGTGTGTGGTCACTCTGATTCTTGCCGTGTGTGTGTGTGGTCACTCTGACTCTTGCCCTGTGCGTGTGTGGTCACTCTGACTCTTGCCCTGTGTGTGTGAGGTCACTCTGACTCTTGCCCTGTGTGTGTGTGGTCACTCTGACTCTTGCCCTGTGCGTGTGTGGTCACTCTGACTCTTGCCCTGTGTGTGTGAGGTCACTCTGACTCTTGCCCTGTGTGTGTGTGGTCACTCCGCTCTTGCCCTGTGCGTGTGTGGTCACTCTGAATCTTGCCCTGTGCGTGTGTGGTCACTCTGGCTCTTGCCCTGTACGTGTGTGGTCACTCTGACTCTTGCCCTGTGCGTGTGTGGTCACTCTGACTCTTGCCCTGTGCGTGTGTGGTCACTCTGATTCTTGCCCTGTGCGTGTGTGGTCACTCTGACTCTTGCCCTGTGCGTGTGTGGTCACTCTGACACTTGCCCTGTGCGTGTGTGGTCACTCTGACTCTTGCCCTGTGTGTGTGTGGTCACTCCGACTCTTGCCCTGTGCGTGTGTGGTCACTCTGACACTTGCCCTGTTTGTGTGTGGTCACTCTGACTCTTGCCCTGTGCGTGTGTGGTCACTCTGATTCTTGCCCTGTGCGTGTGTGGTCACTCTGACTCTTGCCCTGTGCATGTGTGGTCACTCTGACTCTTGCCCTGTGTGTGTGTGGTCACTCTGACTCTTGCCCTGTGCATGTGTGGTCATTCTGACTCTTGCCTTGTGCGTGTGTGGTCACTCTGATTCTTGCCCTGTGCGTGTGTGGTCACTCTGACTCTTGCCCTGTGCGTGTGTGGTCACTCTGATTCTTGCCCTGTGCGTGTGTGGTCACTCTGACTCTTGCCCTGTGCATGTGTGGTCACTCTGACACTTGCCCTGTGCGTGTGTGGTCACTCTGATTCTTGCCCTGTGCGTGTGTGGTCACTCTGACTCTTGCCCTGTGCATGTGTGGTCACTCTGACTCTTGCCCTGTGTGTGTGTGGTCACTCTGACTCTTGCCCAGTACGTGTGTGGTCACTGTGACTCTTGCCCTGTGCGTGTGTGGTCACTCTGACTCTTGCCCTGTGCGTGTGTGGTCACTGTGACTCTTGCCCTGTGCATGTGTGGTCACTCTGATTCTTGCCCTGTGCGTGTGTGGTCACTCTGACTCTTGCCCTGTGTGTGTGTGGTCACTCTGACTCTTGCCCTGTGCGTGTGTGGTCACTCTGACTCTTGCCCTGTGCGTGTGTGGTCACTCTGACTCTTGCCCTGTGCGTGTGTGGTCATTCTGACTCTTGCCCTGTGTGTGTGTGGTCACTCTGACTCTTGCCCTGTGTGTGTGTGGTCACTCTGACTCTTGCCCTGTGCGTGTGTGGTCATTCTGACTCTTGTCCTGTGTGTGTGTGGTCACTCTGACTCTTGCCCTGTGCGTGTGTGGTCACTCTGACTCTTGCCCTGTGTGTGTGTGGTCACTCTGACTCTTGCCCTGTGCGTGTGTGGTCACTCTGACTCTTGCCCTGTGCGTGTGTGGTCATTCTGACTCTTGCCCTGTGTGTGTGTGGTCACTCTGTCTCTTGCCCTGTGTGTGTGTGGTCACTCTGACTCTTGCCCTGTGCGTGTGTGGTCACTCTGACTCTTGCCCTGTGCGTGTGTGGTCATTCTGACTCTTGCCCTGTGTGTGTGTGGTCACTCTGATTCTTGCCCTGTGCTTGTGTGGTCACTCTGACTCTTGCCCTGTGCGTGTGTGGTCACTCTGACTCTTGCCCTGTGTGTGTGTGGTCACTCTGATTCTTGCCCTGTGCGTGTGTGGTCACTCTGACACTTGCCCTGTGTGTGTGTGGTCACTCTGATTCTTGCCCTGTGCGTGTGTGGTCACTCTGACTCTTGCCCTGTGCGTGTGTGGTCACTCTGACTCTTGCCCTGTGTGTGTGTGGTCACTCTGATTCTTGCCCTGTGCTTGTGTGGTCACTCTGACTCTTGCCCTGTGCGTGTGTGGTCACTCTGACTCTTGCCCTGTGCGTGTGTGGTCATTCTGACTCTTGCCTTGTGTGTGTGTGGTCACTCTGACTCTTGCCCTGTGCGTGTGTTCTCACTCTGACTCTTGCCCTGTGCGTGTGTGGTCACTCTGACTCTTGCCCTGTGCGTGTGTGGTCACTCTGACCCTTGCCTTGTGTGTGTGTGGTCACTCTGACTCTTGCCCTGTGCGTGTGTGGTCACTCTGATTCTTGCCCTGTGTGTGTGTGGTCACTCTGACTCTTGCCCTGTGCGTGTGTGGTCACTCAGACTCTTGCCCTGTGTGTGTGTGGTCACTCTGATTCTTGCCCTGTGTGTGTGTGGTCACTCAGACTCTTGCCCTGTGCGTGTGTGGTCACTCTGACTCTTGCCCTGTGCGTGTGTGGTCACTCTGACTCTTGCCCTGTGCGTGTGTGGTCACTCTGACTCTTGCCCTGTGCGTGTGTGGTCACTCTGACTCTTGCCCTGTGCGTGTGTGGTCACTCTGACTCTTGCCCTGTGCGTGTGTGGTCACTCTGACTCTTGCCCTGTGCGTGTGTGGTCACTCTGACTCTTGCCCTGTGCGTGTGTGGTCACTCTGACTCTTGCCCTGTGCGTGTGTGGTCACTCTGACTCTTGCCCTGTGTGTGTGTGGTCACTCTGACTCTTGCCCTGTGCGTGTGTGGTCACTCTGATTCTTGCCCTGTGTGTGTGTGGTCACTGTGACTCTTGCCCTGTGCGTGTGTGGTCACTCTGACTCTTGCCCTGTGCGTGTGTGGTCACTCTGACTCTTGCCCTGTGCGTGTGTGATCACTCTGACACTTGCCCTGTGCGTGTGTGGTCACTCTGACTCTTGCCCTGCGCGTGTGTGGTCACTCTGTCTCTTGCCCTGTGCGCGTGTGGTCACTCTGACTCTTGCCCTGTGCGCGTGTGGTCACTCTGTCTCTTGCCCTGTGTGTGTGTGGTCACTCTGTCTCTTGCCCTGTGCGTGTGTGGTCACTCTGACTCTTGCCCTGTGTGTGTGTGGTCACTCTGACTCTTGCCCTCTGCGTGTGTGGTCACTCTGACTCTTGCCCTGTGTGTGTGTGGTCACTCTGACACTTGCCCTGTGCGTGTGTGGTCACTCTGACTCTTGCCCTGTGCGTGTGTGGTCACTCTGATTCATGCCCTGTGCGTGTGTGGTCACTCTGACTCTTGCCCTGTGCGTGTGTGGTCACTATGACTCTTGCCCTGTGCGTGTGTGGTCACTCTGACTCTTGCCCTGTGCGTGTGTGGTCACTCTGACTCTTGCCCAGTACGTGTGTGGTCACTCTGACACTTGCCCTGTGCGTGTGTGGTCACTCTGATTCATGCCCTGTGCGTGTGTGGTCACTCTGACACTTGCCCTGTGCGTGTGTGGTCACTATGACTCTTGCCCTGTGCGTGTGTGGTCACTCTGATTCTTGCCCTGTGCGTGTGTGGTCACTCCGCTCTTGCCCTGTGCGTGTGTGTTCACTCTGACTCTTGCCCAGTAAGTGTGTGGTCACTCTGACACTTGCCCTGTGCGTGTGTGGTCACTCTGACTCTTGCCCTGTGCATGTGTGGTCACTCTGTCTCTTGCCCTGTGCGTGTGTGGTCACTCTGATTCTTGCCGTGTGCGCGTGTGGTCACTCTGACTCTTGCCCTATGCGTGTGTGGTCACTCTGACTCTTGCCCTGTGCGTGTGTGGTCACTCTGACTCTTGCCCTGTGCGTGTGTGGTCACTCTGCCTCTTGCCCTGTGTGTGTGTGGTCACTCTGACTCTTGCCCTGTGCGTGTGTGGTCACTCTGACTCTTGCCCTGTGCATCTGTGGTCACTCTGACTCTTGCCCTGCGCGTGTGTGGTCAGTCTGCCTCTTGCCCTGTGTGTGTGTGGTCACTATGACTCTTGCCCTGTGCGTGTGTGATCACTCTGACTCTTGCCCTGTGCATGTGTGGTCACTCTGACTCTTGCCCTGTTTGTGTGTGGTCACTCTGACTCTTGCCCTGTGCGTGTGTGGTCACTCTGCCTCTTGCCCTGTGTGTGTGTGGTCACTCTGCCTCTTGCCCTGTGCGTGTGTGGTCACTCTGCCTCTTGCCCTGTGTGTGTGTGGTCACTCTGCCTCTTGCCCTGTGCGTGTGTGGTCACTCTGAAACTTGCCCTGTGCTTCTGTGGTCACTCTGACTCTTGCCCTGTGCGTGTGTGGTCACTCTGACTCTTGCCCTGTGCGTGTGTGGTCACTCTGACTCTTGCCCTGTGCATCTGTGGTCACTCTGACTATTGCCCTGTTTGTGTGTGGTCACTCTGACCCTTGCCCTGTGCGCGTGTGGTCACTCTGTCTCTTGACCTGTGCATCTGTGGTCACTCTGACTCTTGCCCTGTTTGTGTGTGGTCACTCTGACCCTTGCCCTGTGCGTGTGTGGTCACTCTGACTCTTGCCCTGTGCGTGTGTGGTCACTCTGACTCTTGCCCTGTTTGTGTGTGGTCACTCTGACCCTTGCCCTGTGCGTGTGTGGTCACTCTGACTCTTGCCCTGTGCGTGTGTGGTCACTCTGATTCTTGCCCTGTGCGTGTGTGGTCACTCTGATTCTTGCCCTGTGCGTGTGTGGTCACTCTGACTCTTGCCCTGTGCGTGTGTGGTCACTCTGACACTTGCCCTGTGCGTGTGTGATCACTCTGACTCTTGCCCTGTTTGTGTGTGGTCACTCTGCCTCTTGCCCTGTGTGTGTGTGGTCACTCTGCCTCTTGCCCTGTGCATCTGTGGTCACACTGACTCTTGCCCTGTTTGTGTGCGGTCACTCTGACTCTTGCCCTGTGCATCTGTGGTCACTCTGACTCTTGCCCTGTTTGTGGGTGGTCACTCTGACTCTTGCCCTGTTTGTGTGCGGTCACTCTGGCTCTTGCCCTGTGTGTGTGTGGTCACTCTGACTCTTGCCCTGTGCGTGTGTGGTCACTCTGACTCTTGCCCTGTGCGTGTGTGGTCACTCTGACTCTTGCCCTGTGCGTGTGTGGTCATTCTGACTCTTGCCCTGTGTGTGTGTGGTCACTCTGACTCTTGCCCTGTGTGTGTGGTCACTCTGACACTTGCCCTGTGCGTCTGTGGTCACTCTGATTCTTGCCCTGTGTGTGTGTGGTCACTCTGACTCTTGCCCTGTGCGTGTGTGGTCACTCTGACACTTGCCCTGTGTGTGTGTGGTCACTCTGACTCTTGCCCTGTGCGTGTGTGGTCACTCTGACTCTTGCCCTGTGCGTGTGTGGTCATTCTGACTCTTGCCCTGTGTGTGTGTGGTCACTCTGACTCTTGCCCTGTGTGTGTGTGGTCACTCTGACTCTTGCCCTGTGCGTGTGTGGTCATTCTGACTCTTGCCCTGTGTGTGTGTGGTCACTCTGACTCTTGCCCTGTGTGCGTGTGGTCACTCTGACTCTTGCCCTGTGTGTGTGTGGTCATTCTGACTCTTGCCCTGTGCGTGTGTGGTCACTCTGACTCTTGCCCTGTGCGTGTGTGGTCACTCTGACTCTTGCCCTGTGCGTGTGTTCTCACTCTGACTCTTGCCCTGTGCGTGTGTGGTCACTCTGACTCTTGCCCTGTGCATGTGTGGTCACTCTGACCCTTGCCCTGTGCGTGTGTGGTCACTCTGATTCTTGCCCTGTGTGTGTGTGGTCACTCTGACTCTTGCCCTGTGCGTGTGTGGTCACTCTGACTCTTGCCCTGTGCATGTGTGGTCACTCTGACCCTTGCCCTGTGTGTGTGTGGTCACTCTGACTCTTGCCCTGTGCGTGTGTGGTCACTCTGATTCTTGCCCTGTGTGTGTGTGGTCACTCTGACTCTTGCCCTGTGCGTGTGTGGTCACTCTGACTCTTGCCCTGTGCGTGTGTGGTCACTCTGACTCTTGCCCTGTGTGTGTGTGGTCACTCTGACTCTTGCCCTGTGTGTGTGTGGTCACTCTGACTCTTGCCCTGTGCGTGTGTGGTCACTCTGATTCTTGCCCTGTGTGTGTGTGGTCACTCTGACTCTTGCCCTGTGCGTGTGTGGTCATTCTGACTCTTGCCCTGTGTGTGTGTGGTCACTCTGACTCTTGCCCTGTGCGTGTGTGGTCACTCTGACTCTTGCCCTGTGCGTGTGTGGTCATTCTGACTCTTGCCCTGTGCGTGTGTGGTCACTCTGACTCTTGCCCTGTGCGTGTGTGGTCACTCTGACTCTTGCCCTGTGCGTGTGTGGTCACTCTGACTCTTGCCCTGTGTGTGTGTGGTCACTCTGACTCTTGCCCTGTGCGTGTGTGGTCACTCTGACTCTTGCCCTGTGCGTGTGTGGTCACTCTGACCCTTGCCCTGTGTGTGTGTGGTCACTCTGACTCTTGCCCTGTGCGTGTGTGGTCACTCTGATTCTTGCCCTGTGTGTGTGTGGTCACTCTGACTCTTGCCCTGTGCGTGTGTGGTCACTCTGACTCTTGCCCTGTGCGTGTGTGGTCACTCTGACTCTTGCCCTGTGTTTGTGTGGTCACTCTGACTCTTGCCCTGTGTGTGTGTGGTCACTCTGACTCTTGCCCTGTGCGTGTGTGGTCATTCTGACTCTTGCCTTGTGTGTGTGTGGTCACTCTGACTCTTGCCCTGTGCGTGTGTGGTCACTCTGACTCTTGCCCTGTGCGTGTGTGGTCACTCTGACTCTTGCCCTGTGTTTGTGTGGTCACTCTGACTCTTGCCCTGTGTGTGTGTGGTCACTCTGACTCTTGCCCTGTGCGTGTGTGGTCATTCTGACTCTTGCCCTGTGCGTGTGTGGTCATTCTGACTCTTGCCCTGTGTGTGTGTGGTCACTCTGACTCTTGCCCTGTGCGTGTGTGGTCACTCTGACTCTTGCCCTGTGCGTGTGTGGTCATTCTGACTCTTGCCCTGTGCGTGTGTGGTCACTCTGACTCTTGCCCTGTGCGTGTGTGGTCACTCTGACTCTTGCCCAGTACGTGTGTGGTCACTCTGACACTTGCCCTGTGCGTGTGTGGTCACTCTGATTCATGCCCTGTGCGTGTGTGGTCACTCTGACACTTGCCCTGTGCGTGTGTGGTCACTATGACTCTTGCCCTGTGCGTGTGTGGTCACTCTGATTCTTGCCCTGTGCGTGTGTGGTCACTCCGCTCTTGCCCTGTGCGTGTGTGTTCACTCTGACTCTTGCCCAGTACATGTGTGGTCACTCTGACACTTGCCCTGTGCGTGTGTGGTCACTCTGACTCTTGCCCTGTGCGTGTGTGGTCACTCTGTCTCTTGCCCTGTGCGTGTGTGGTCACTCTGATTCTTGCCGTGTGCGCGTGTGGTCACTCTGACTCTTGCCCTATGCGTGTGTGGTCACTCTGACTCTTGCCCTGTGCGTGTGTGGTCACTCTGACTCTTGCCCTGTGTGTGTGTGGTCACTCTGACTCTTGCCCTGTGCGTGTGTGGTCACTCTGACTCTTGCCCTGTGCATCTGTGGTCACTCTGCCTCTTGCCCTGTGTGTGTGTGGTCACTCTGCCTCTTGCCCTGTGCATGTGTGGTCACTCTGAAACTTGCCCTGTGCTTCTGTGGTCACTCTGACTCTTGCCCTGTGCGCGTGTGGTCACTCTGTCTCTTGCCCTGTGCATCTGTGGTCACTCTGACTATTGCCCTGTTTGTGTGTGGTCACTCTGACCCTTGCCCTGTGCGCGTGTGGTCACTCTGTCTCTTGACCTGTGCATCTGTGGTCACTCTGACTCTTGCCCTGTGTGTGTGTGGTCACTCTGACTCTTGCCCTGTGCGTGTGTGGTCACTCTGACGCTTGCCCTGTGCGTGTGTGGTCACTCTGACTCTTGCCCTGTTTGTGTGTGGTCACTCTGACCCTTGCCCTGTGCGTGTGTGGTCACTCTGACTCTTGCCCTGTGCGTGTGTGGTCACTCTGATTCTTGCCCTGTGCGTGTGTGGTCACTCTGATTCTTGCCCTGTGCGTGTGTGGTCACTCTGACTCTTGCCCTGTGCGTGTGTGGTCACTCTGACACTTGCCCTGTGCGTGTGTGATCACTCTGACTCTTGCCCTGTTTGTGTGTGGTCACTCTGCCTCTTGCCCTGTGTGTGTGTGGTCACTCTGCCTCTTGCCCTGTGCATCTGTGGTCACTCTGACTCTTGCCCTGTTTGTGTGCGGTCACTCTGACTCTTGCCCTGTGCATCTGTGGTCACTCTGACTCTTGCCCTGTTTGTGGGTGGTCACTCTGACTCTTGCCCTGTTTGTGTGTGGTCACTCTGGCTCTTGCCCTGTGTGTGTGTGGTCACTCTGACTCTTGCCCTGTGCGTGTGTGGTCACTCTGACTCTTGCCCTGTGCGTGTGTGGTCACTCTGACTCTTGCCCTGTGCGTGTGTGGTCACTCTGACTCTTGCCCTGTGCGTGTGTGGTCATTCTGACTCTTGCCCTGTGCGTGTGTGGTCACTCTGACTCTTGCCCTGTGCGTGTGTGGTCACTCTGACTCTTGCCCTGTGCGTGTGTGGTCACTCTGACTCTTGCCCTGTGCGTGTGTGGTCACTCTGACTCTTGCCCTGTGTGTGTGTGGTCACTCTGACTCTTGCCCTGTGCGTGTGTGGTCACTCTGACTCTTGCCCTGTGTGTGTGTGGTCACTCTGACTCTTGCCCTGTGTGTGTGTGGTCACTCTGACTCTTGCCCTGTGTGTGTGTGGTCACTCTGACTCTTGCCCTGTGTGTGTGTGGTCACTCTGACTCTTGCCCTGTGCGTGTGTGGTCACTCTGACTCTTGCCCTGTGCGTGTGTGGTCACTCTGACTCTTGCCCTGTGTGTGTGTGGTCACTCTGACTCTTGCCCTGTGTGTGTGTGGTCACTCTGACTCTTGCCCTGTGCGTGTGTGGTCACTCTGACTCTTGCCCTGTGCGTGTGTGGTCATTCTGACTCTTGCCCTGTGTGTGTGTGGTCACTCTGACTCTTGCCCTGTGTGTGTGTGGTCACTCTGACTCTTGCCCTGTGCGTGTGTGGTCATTCTGACTCTTGCCCTGTGTGTGTGTGGTCACTCTGACTCTTGCCCTGTGCGTGTGTGGTCACTCTGACTCTTGCCCTGTGCGTGTGTGGTCATTCTGACTCTTGCCCTGTGCGTGTGTGGTCACTCTGACTCTTGCCCTGTGCGTGTGTGGTCACTCTGACTCTTGCCCTGTGCGTGTGTGGTCACTCTGACTCTTGCCCTGTGCGTGTGTGGTCATTCTGACTCTTGCCTTGTGTGTGAGTGGTCACTCTGACTCTTGCCCTGTGCGTGTGTTCTCACTCTGACTCTTGCCCTGTGCGTGTGTGGTCACTCTGACTCTTGCCCTGTGCATGTGTGGTCACTCTGACCCTTGCCCTGTGTGTGTGTGGTCACTCTGACTCTTGCCCTGTGCGTGTGTGGTCACTCTGATTCTTGCCCTGTGCGTGTGTGGTCACTCTGACTCTTGCCCTGTGCGTGTGTGGTCACTCTGACTCTTGCCCTGTGCATGTGTGGTCACTCTGACCCTTGCCCTGTGTGTGTGTGGTCACTCTGACTCTTGCCCTGTGCGTGTGTGGTCACTCTGATTCTTGCCCTGTGTGTGTGTGGTCACTCTGACTCTTGCCCTGTGCGTGTGTGGTCACTCTGACTCTTGCCCTGTGCGTGTGTGGTCACTCTGACTCTTGCCCTGTGTGTGTGTGGTCACTCTGACTCTTGCCCTGTGCGTGTGTGGTCACTCTGACTCTTGCCCTGTGCGTGTGTGGTCATTCTGACTCTTGCCCTGTGCGTGTGTGGTCACTCTGACTCTTGCCCTGTGCGTGTGTGGTCACTCTGACTCTTGCCCTGTGCGTGTGTGGTCACTCTGACTCTTGCCCTGTGCATGTGTGGTCACTCTGACCCTTGCCCTGTGTGTGTGTGGTCACTCTGACCCTTGCCCTGTGTGTGGGTGGTCACTCTGACTCTTGCCCTGTGCGTGTGTGGTCACTCTGACTCTTGCCCTGTGCGTGTGTGGTCATTCTGACTCTTGCCTTGTGTGTGTGTGGTCACTCTGACTCTTGCCCTGTGTGTGTGTGGTCACTCTGACTCTTGCCCTGTGCGTGTGTGGTCATTCTGACTCTTGCCTTGTGTGTGTGTGGTCACTCTGACTCTTGCCCTGTGTGTGTGTGGTCACTCTGACTCTTGCCCTGTGCGTGTGTGGTCATTCTGACTCTTGCCCTGTGTGTGTGTGGTCACTCTGACTCTTGCCCTGTGCGTGTGTGGTCACTCTGACTCTTGCCCTGTGCGTGTGTGGTCACTCTGACCCTTGCCCAGTACGTGTGTGGTCACTCTGACACTTGCCCTGTGCGTGTGTGGTCACTCTGATTCATGCCCTGTGCGTGTGTGGTCACTCTGACACTTGCCCTGTGCGTGTGTGGTCACTATGACTCTTGCCCTGTGCGTGTGTGGTCACTCTGATTCTTGCCCTGTGCGTGTGTGGTCACTCCGCTCTTGCCCTGTGCGTGTGTGTTCACTCTGACTCTTGCCCAGTACGTGTGTGGTCACTCTGACACTTGCCCTGTGCGTGTGTGGTCACTCTGACTCTTGCCCTGTGCGTGTGTGGTCACTCTGTCTCTTGCCCTGTGCGTGTGTGGTCACTCTGATTCTTGCCGTGTGCGCGTGTGGTCACTCTGACTCTTGCCCTATGCGTGTGTGGTCACTCTGACTCTTGCCCTGTGCGTGTGTGGTCACTCTGACTCTTGCCCTGTGTGTGTGTGGTCACTCTGACTCTTGCCCTGTGCGTGTGTGGTCACTCTGACTCTTGCCCTGTGCATCTGTGGTCACTCTGCCTCTTGCCCTGTGTGTGTGTGGTCACTCTGCCTCTTGCCCTGTGCGTGTGTGGTCACTCTGAAACTTGCCCTGTGCTTCTGTGGTCACTCTGACTCTTGCCCTGTGCGCGTGTGGTCACTCTGTCTCTTGCCCTGTGCATCTGTGGTCACTCTGACTATTGCCCTGTTTGTGTGTGGTCACTCTGACCCTTGCCCTGTGCGCGTGTGGTCACTCTGTCTCTTGACCTGTGCATCTGTGGTCACTCTGACTCTTGCCCTGTGCGTGTGTGGTCACTCTGACTCTTGCCCTGTGCGTGTGTGGTCACTCTGACGCTTGCCCTGTGCGTGTGTGGTCACTCTGACTCTTGCCCTGTTTGTGTGTGGTCACTCTGACCCTTGCCCTGTGCGTGTGTGGTCACTCTGACTCTTGCCCTGTGCGTGTGTGGTCACTCTGACACTTGCCCTGTGCGTGTGTGATCACTCTGACTCTTGCCCTGTTTGTGTGTGGTCACTCTGCCTCTTGCCCTGTGTGTGTGTGGTCACTCTGCCTCTTGCCCTGTGCATCTGTGGTCACTCTGACTCTTGCCCTGTTTGTGTGCGGTCACTCTGACTCTTGCCCTGTGCATCTGTGGTCACTCTGACTCTTGCCCTGTTTGTGGGTGGTCACTCTGACTCTTGCCCTGTTTGTGTGTGGTCACTCTGGCTCTTGCCCTGTGTGTGTGTGGTCACTCTGACTCTTGCCCTGTGCGTGTGTGGTCACTCTGACTCTTGCCCTGTGCGTGTGTGGTCACTCTGACTCTTGCCCTGTGCGTGTGTGGTCACTCTGACTCTTGCCCTGTGCGTGTGTGGTCATTCTGACTCTTGCCCTGTGTGTGTGTGGTCACTCTGACTCTTGCCCTGTGTGTGTGTGGTCACTCTGACTCTTGCCCTGTGCGTGTGTGGTCATTCTGACTCTTGCCCTGTGTGTGTGTGGTCACTCTGACTCTTGCCCTGTGCGTGTGTGGTCACTCTGACTCTTGCCCTGTGCGTGTGTGGTCATTCTGACTCTTGCCCTGTGCGTGTGTGGTCACTCTGACTCTTGCCCTGTGCGTGTGTGGTCACTCTGACTCTTGCCCTGTGCGTGTGTGGTCACTCTGACTCTTGCCCTGTGCGTGTGTGGTCATTCTGACTCTTGCCTTGTGTGTGAGTGGTCACTCTGACTCTTGCCCTGTGCGTGTGTTCTCACTCTGACTCTTGCCCTGTGCGTGTGTGGTCACTCTGACTCTTGCCCTGTGCATGTGTGGTCACTCTGACCCTTGCCCTGTGTGTGTGTGGTCACTCTGACTCTTGCCCTGTGCGTGTGTGGTCACTCTGATTCTTGCCCTGTGCGTGTGTGGTCACTCTGACTCTTGCCCTGTGCGTGTGTGGTCACTCTGACTCTTGCCCTGTGCATGTGTGGTCACTCTGACCCTTGCCCTGTGTGTGTGTGGTCACTCTGACTCTTGCCCTGTGCGTGTGTGGTCACTCTGATTCTTGCCCTGTGTGTGTGTGGTCACTCTGACTCTTGCCCTGTGCGTGTGTGGTCACTCTGACTCTTGCCCTGTGCGTGTGTGGTCACTCTGACTCTTGCCCTGTGTGTGTGTGGTCACTCTGACTCTTGCCCTGTGCGTGTGTGGTCACTCTGACTCTTGCCCTGTGCGTGTGTGGTCATTCTGACTCTTGCCCTGTGCGTGTGTGGTCACTCTGACTCTTGCCCTGTGCGTGTGTGGTCACTCTGACTCTTGCCCTGTGCGTGTGTGGTCACTCTGACTCTTGCCCTGTGCATGTGTGGTCACTCTGACCCTTGCCCTGTGTGTGTGTGGTCACTCTGACCCTTGCCCTGTGTGTGGGTGGTCACTCTGACTCTTGCCCTGTGCGTGTGTGGTCACTCTGACTCTTGCCCTGTGCGTGTGTGGTCATTCTGACTCTTGCCTTGTGTGTGTGTGGTCACTCTGACTCTTGCCCTGTGTGTGTGTGGTCACTCTGACTCTTGCCCTGTGCGTGTGTGGTCATTCTGACTCTTGCCTTGTGTGTGTGTGGTCACTCTGACTCTTGCCCTGTGTGTGTGTGGTCACTCTGACTCTTGCCCTGTGCGTGTGTGGTCATTCTGACTCTTGCCCTGTGTGTGTGTGGTCACTCTGACTCTTGCCCTGTGCGTGTGTGGTCACTCTGACTCTTGCCCTGTGCGTGTGTGGTCACTCTGACCCTTGCCCTGTGTGTGTGTGGTCACTCTGACTCTTGCCCTGTGCGTGTGTGGTCACTCTGATTCTTGCCCTGTGTGTGTGTGGTCACTCTGACTCTTGCCCTGTGCGTGTGTGGTCACTCTGACTCTTGCCCAGTGCGTGTGTGGTCACTCTGACTCTTGCCCTGTGTGTGTGTGGTCACTCTGACTCTTGCCCTGTGTGTGTGTGGTCACTCTGACTCTTGCCCTGTGCGTGTGTGGTCACTCTGACTCTTGCCCTGTGTGTGTGTGGTCACTCTGACTCTTGCCCTGTGCGTGTGTGGTCACTCTGACTCTTGCCCTGTGCGTGTGTGGTCACTCTGACTCTTGCCCTAAGCGTGTGTGATCACTCTGACACTTGCCCTGTGCGTGTGTGGTCACTCTGACTCTTGCCCTGCGCGTGTGTGGTCACTCTGTCTCTTGCCCTGTGCGTGTGTGGTCACTCTGACTCTTGCCCTGCGCGTGTGTGGTCACTCTGTCTCTTGCCCTGTGCGTGTGTGGTCACTCTGACTCTTGCCCTGTGCGCGTGTGGTCACTCTGTCTCTTGCCCTGTGTGTGTGTGGTCACTCTGTCTCTTGCCCTGTGTGTGTGTGGTCACTCTGACTCTTGCCCTGTGCGTGTGTGGTCACTCTGACTCTTGCCCTGTGCGTGTGTGGTCACTCTGATTCATGCCCTGTGCGTGTGTGGTCACTATGACTCTTGCCCTGTGCGTGTGTGGTCACTCTGATTCTTGCCCTGTGCGTGTGTGGTCACTCTGACTCTTGCCCTGTGCGTGTGTGGTCACTCTGATTCATGCCCTGTGCGTGTGTGGTCACTATGACTCTTGCCCTGTGCGTGTGTGGTCACTCTGACTCTTGCCCTGTGCGTCTGTGGTCACTCTGACTCTTGCCCTGTGCGTGTGTGGTCACTCTGACTCTTGCCCTGTGCGTGTGTGGTCACTCTGACTCTTGCCCAGTACGTGTGTGGTCACTCTGACACTTGCCCTGTGCGTGTGTGGTCACTCTGATTCATGCCCTGTGCGTGTGTGGTCACTCTGACACTTGCCCTGTGCGTGTGTGGTCACTATGACTCTTGCCCTGTGCGTGTGTGGTCACTCTGATTCTTGCCCTGTGCGTGTGTGGTCACTCCGCTCTTGCCCTGTGCGTGTGTGTTCACTCTGACTCTTGCCCAGTATGTGTGTGGTCACTCTGACACTTGCCCTGTGCGTGTGTGGTCACTCTGACTCTTGCCCTGTGCGTGTGTGGTCACTCTGTCTCTTGCCCTGTGCGTGTGTGGTCACTCTGATTCTTGCCGTGTGCGCGTGTGGTCACTCTGACTCTTGCCCTGTGCGTGTGTGGTCACTCTGACTCTTGCCCTGTGTGTGTTTGGTCACTCTGACTCTTGCCCTGTGCGTGTGTGGTCACTCTGACTCTTGCCCTGTGCATCTGTGGTCACTCTGACTCTTGCCCAGTGCGTGTGTGGTCACTCTGCCTCTTGCCCTGTGTGTGTGTGGTCACTCTGACTCTTGCCCTGTGCGTGTGTGATCACTCTGACTCTTGCCCTGTGCATGTGTGGTCACTCTGACTCTTGCCCTGTTTGTGTGTGGTCACTCTGACTCTTGCCCTGTGCGTGTGTGGTCACTCTGCCTCTTGCCCTGTGTGTGTGTGGTCACTCTGCCTCTTGCCCTGTGCGTGTGTGGTCACTCTGCCTCTTGCCCTGTGTGTGTGTGGTCACTCTGCCTCTTGCCCTGTGCGTGTGTGGTCACTCTGAAACTTGGCCTGTGCTTCTGTGGTCACTCTGACTCTTGCCCTGTGCGTGTGTGGTCACTCTGACTCTTGCCCTGTGCACGTGTGGTCACTCTGTCTCTTGCCCTGTGCATCTGTGGTCACTCTGACTATTGCCCTGTTTGTGTGTGGTCACTCTGACCCTTGCCCTGTGCGCGTGTGGTCACTCTGTCTCTTGACCTGTGCATCTGTGGTCACTCTGACTCTTGCCCTGTTTGTGTGTGGTCACTCTGACCCTTGCCCTGTGCGTGTGTGGTCAATCTGACTCTTGCCCTGTGCGTGTGTGGTCACTCTGACTCTTGCCCTGTTTGTGTGTGGTCACTCTGACCCTTGCCCTGTGCGTGTGTGGTCACTCTGATTCTTGCCCTGTGCGTGTGTGGTCACTCTGACTCTTGCCCTGTGCGTGTGTGGTCACTCTGACTCTTGCCCTGTGCGTGTGTGGTCACTCTGACACTTGCCCTGTGCGTGTGTGATCACTCTGACTCTTGCCCTGTTTGTGTGTGGTCACTCTGCCTCTTGCCCTGTGTGTGTGTGGTCACTCTGCCTCTTGCCCTGTGCATCTGTGGTCACTCTGACTCTTGCCCTGTTTGTGTGCGGTCACTCTGACTCTTGCCCTGTGCATCTGTGGTCACTCTGACTCTTGCCCTGTTTGTGGGTGGTCACTCTGACTCTTGCCCTGTTTGTGTGTGGTCACTCTGGCTCTTGCCCTGTGTGTGTGTGGTCACTCTGACTCTTGCCCTGTGCGTGTGTGGTCACTCTGACTCTTGCCCTGTTTGTGGGTGGTCACTCTGACTCTTGCCCTGTTTGTGGGTGGTCACTCTGACTCTTGCCCTGTTTGTGTGTGGTCACTCTGGCTCTTGCCCTGTGTGTGTGTGGTCACTCTGACTCTTGCCCTGTGCATCTGTGGTCACTCTGACTCTTGCCCTGTTTGTGGGTGGTCACTCTGACTCTTGCCCTGTTTGTGTGTGGTCACTCTGGCTCTTGCCCTGTGTGTGTGTGGTCACTCTGACACTTGCCCTGTGTGTGTGTGGTCACTCTGACTCTTGCCCTGTACGTGTGTGGTCACTCTGACTCTTGTCCTGTGTATCTGTGGTCACTCTGACTCTTGCCCTGTTTGTGTGTGGTCACTCTGATTCTTGCCCTGTGCGTGTGTGGTCACTCTGACACTTGCCCTGTGTGTGCGTGGTCACTCTGTCTCTTGCCCTGTGCGTGTGTGGTCACTCTGACTCTTGCCCTGTGCGTGTGTGGTCACTCTGACTCTTGTCCAGTACGTGTGTGGTCACTCTGACTCTTGCCCTGTGTGTCTGTGGTCACTCTGGCTCTTGCCCTGTGTGTGTGTGGTCACTCTGACTCTTGTCCTGTGCGTGTGTGGTCACTCTGACTCTTGCCCTGTGCGTGTGTGGTCACTCTGACTCTTGCCCTGTGCGTGTGTGGTCACTCTGACTCTTGCCCTGTGCGTGTGTGGTCACTCTGATTCTTGCCGTGTGTGTGTGTGGTCACTCTGACTCTGGCCCTGTACGTGTGTGGTCACTCTGACTCTTGCCCTGTGTGTGTGTGGTCACTCTGATTCTTGCCCTGTGCGTGCGTGGTCACTCTGACTCTTGCCCTGTGCGTGTGTGGTCACTCTGACACTTGCCCTGTGTGTGTGTGGTCACTCTGATTCTTGCCCTGTGCGTGCGTGGTCACTCTGACTCTTGCCCTGTGCGTGTGTGGTCACTCTGACTCTTGCCCAGTACGTGTGTGGTCACTCTGACACTTGCCCTGTGCGTGTGTGGTCACTCTGACTCTTGCCCTGTGTGTGTGTGGTCACTCTGACTCTTGCCCTGTGTGTGTGTGGTCACTCTGACTCTTGCCCTGTACGTGTGTGTTCACTCTGACTCTTGCCCAGTACGTGTGTGGTCACTCTGACACTTGCCCTGTGCGTGTGTGGTCACTCTGACTCTTGCCCTGTGCGTGTGTGGTCACTCTGACTCTTGCCCTGTGTGTGTGTGGTCACTCTGACTCTTGCCCTGTGCGTGTGTGGTCACTCTGTCTCTTGCCCTGTGCATCTGTGGTCACTCTGACTCTTGCCCTGTTTGTGTGTGGTCACTCTGACCCATGCCCTGTGCGTGTGTGGTCACTCTGACTCTTGCCCTGTGCATCTGTGGTCACTCTGACTCTTGCCCTGTGCGTGTGTGGTCACTCTGCCTCTTGCCCTGTTTGTGTGTGGTCACTCTGACTCTTGCCCTGTGCGTGTGTGATCACTCTGACTCTTGCCCTGTGTGTGTGTGGTTACTCTGACTCTTGCCCTGTGCTTGTGTGGTCACTCTGACTCTTGCCCTGTACGTGTGTGGTCACTCTGACTCTTGCCCTGTGCATCTGTGGTCACTCTGATTCTTGCCCTGTTTGTGTGTGGTCACTCTGACACTTGCCCTGTGCGTGTGTGGTCACTCCGCTCTTGCCCTGTACGTGTGTGGTCACTCTGACACTTGCCCTGTGCATCTGTGGTCACTCTGACTCTTGCCCTGTGCGTGTGTGGTCACTCTGACTCTTGCCCTGTTTGTGTGTGGTCACTCTGTCTCTTGCCCTGTGCATCTGTGGTCACTCTGACTATTGCCCTGTGCGTGTGTGGTCACTCTGACTCTTGCCCTGTGTGTGTGTGGTCACTCTGATTCTTGCCGTGTGCGTGTGTGGTCACTCTGACTCTTGCCCTGTGCGTGTGTGGTCACTCTGACTCTTGCCCTGTGCGTGTGTGGTCACTCTGACTCTTGCCCTGTGCGTGTGTGATCACTCTGACTCTTGCCCTGTTTGTGTGTGGTCACTCTGCCTCTTGCCCTGTGCATCCGTGGTCACTCTGACTCTTGCCCTGTGTGTGTGTGGTCACTCTGACTCTTGCCCTGTGTGTGTGTGGTCACTCTGACTCTTGCCCAGTACGTGTGTGGTCACTCTGACACTTGCCCTGTGTGTGTGTGGTCTCTCTGACTCTTGCCCTGTGTGTGTGTGGTCATTCTGACTCTTGCCGTGTGCGTGTGTGGTCACTCTGACACTTGCCCTGTGTGTGTGTGGTCACTCTGACTCTTGCCCTGTGTGTGTGCGGTCACTCTGACTCTTGCCCTGTGCGTGTGTGGTCACTCTGATTCTTGCCCTGTGCGCGTGTGGTCACTCTGACTCTTGCCCTGTGCGTGTGTGGTCACTCTGACACTTGCCCTGTGCGTGTGTGGTCACTCTGACTCTTGCCCTGTGCGTGTGTGGTCACTCTGACACTTGCCCTGTGCGTGTGTGGTCACTCTGACACTTGCCCTGTGCGTGTGTGGTCACTCTGAAACTTGCCCTGTGTGTGTGTGGTCACTCTGACTCTTGCCCTGTGCGTGTGTGGTCACTCTGAAACTTGCCCTGTGCGTGTGTGGTCACTCTGACTCTTGCCCTGTGCGTGTGTGGTCACTCTGAAACTTGCCCTGTGCGTGTGTGGTCACTCTGACACTTGCCCTGTGCGTGTGTGGTCACTCTGACACTTGCCCTGTGCGTGTGTGGTCACTCTGAAACTTGCCCTGTGTGTGTGTGGTCACTCTGACTCTTGCCCTGTGCGTGTGTGGTCACTCTGAAACTTGCCCTGTGTGTGTGTGGTCACTCTGACTCTTGCCCTGTGCGTGTGTGGTCACTCTGAAACTTGCCCTGTGTGTGTGTTGTCACTCTGACTCTTGCCCTGTGCGTGTGTGGTCACTCTGACACTTGCCCTGTGTGTGTGTGGTCACTCTGACACTTGCCCTGTGTGTGTGTGGTCACTCTGACTCTTGCCCTGTGCGTGTGTGGTCACTCTGACTCTTGCCCTGTGCGTGTGTGGTCACTCTGATTCTTGCCCTGTGCGTGTGTGGTCACTCTGACTCTTGCCCTGTGTGTGTGTGGTCACTCTGACTCTTGCCCTGTGTGTGTGTGGTCACTCTGACTCTTGCCCTGTGCGCGTGTGGTCACTCTGACTCTTGCCCTGTGCGCGTGTGGTCAGTCTGACTCTTGCCCTGTGCGTGTGTGGTCACTCTGCCTCTTGCCCTGTGCGTGTGTGGTCACTCTGACTCTTGCCCTGTGTGTGTGTGGTCACTCTGAAACTTGCCCTGTGCTTCTGTGGTCACTCTGACTCTTGCCCTGTGCGTGTGTGGTCACTCTGACTCTTGCCCTGTGCGTGTGTGGTCACTCTGACTCTTGCCCTGTGTGTGTGTGGTCACTCTGACACTTGCCCTGTGCGTGTGTGGTCACTCTGACACTTGCCCTGTGCGTGTGTGGTCACTCTGACTCTTGCCCTGTGTGTGTGTGGTCGCTCTGACTCTTGCCCTGTGTGTGTGTGGTCACTCTGACACTTGCCCTGTGCGTGTGTGGTCACTCCGCTCTTGCCCTGTGCGTGTGTGGTCACTCTGTCTCTTGCCCTGTGTGTGTGTGGTCACTCTGACACTTGCCCTGTGTGTGTGTGGTCACTCTGACTCTTGCCCTGTGCGTGTGTGGTCACTCTGACTCTTGCCCTGTGTGTGTGTGGTCACTCTGACTCTTGCCCTGTGCGTGTGTGGTCACTCTGTCTCTTGCCCTGTGCATCTGTGGTCACTCTGACTCTTGCCCTGTTTGTGTGTGGTCACTCTGACCCTTGCCCTGTGCGTGTGTGGTCACTCTGACTCTTGCCCTGTGCATCTGTGGTCACTCTGACTCTTGCCCTGTGCATGTGTGGTCACTCTGCCTCTTGCCCTGTTTGTGTGTGGTCACTCTGACTCTTGCCCTGTGCGTGTGTGATCACTCTGACTCTTGCCCTGTGCGTGTGTGGTCACTCTGACTCTTGCCCTGTGCGTGTGTGGTCACTCTGACTCTTGCCCTGTGCGTGTGTGATCACTCTGACTCTTGCCCTGTGCGTGTGTGGTCACTCTGACTCTTGCCTTGTGTGTGTGTGGTCACTCTGACTCTTGCCCTGTGTGTGTGTGGTTACTCTGACTCTTGCCCTGTGCTTGTGTGGTCACTCTGACTCTTGCCCTGTACGTGTGTGGTCACTCTGACTCTTGCCCTGTGCATCTGTGGTCACTCTGATTCTTGCCCTGTGTGTGTGGTCACTCTGACTCTTGCCCTGTGTGTGTGGTCACTCTGACACTTGCCCTGTGCGTGTGTGGTCACTCCGCTCTTGCCCTGTACGTGTGTGGTCACTCTGACACTTGCCCTGTGCATCTGTGGTCACTCTGACTCTTGCCCTGTGCGTGTGTGGTCACTCTGACTCTTGCCCTGTTTGTGTGTGGTCACTCTGTCTCTTGCCCTGTGCATCTGTGGTCACTCTGACTATTGCCCTGTGCGTGTGTGGTCACTCTGACTCTTGCCCTGTGTGTGTGTGGTCACTCTGATTCTTGCCGTGTGCGTGTGTGGTCACTCTGACTCTTGCCCTGTGCGTGTGTGGTCACTCTGACTCTTGCCCTGTGCGTGTGTGGTCACTCTGACTCTTGCCCTGTGCGTGTGTGATCACTCTGACTCTTGCCCTGTTTGTGTGTGGTCACTCTGCCTCTTGCCCTGTGCATCCGTGGTCACTCTGACTCTTGCCCTGTGTGTGTGTGGTCACTCTGACTCTTGCCCTGTGTGTGTGTGGTCACTCTGACTCTTGCCCAGTACGTGTGTGGTCACTCTGACACTTGCCCTGTGTGTGTGTGGTCTCTCTGACTCTTGCCCTGTGTGTGTGTGGTCATTCTGACTCTTGCCGTGTGCGTGTGTGGTCACTCTGACACTTGCCCTGTGTGTGTGTGGTCACTCTGACTCTTGCCCTGTGTGTGTGCGGTCACTCTGACTCTTGCCCTGTGCGTGTGTGGTCACTCTGATTCTTGCCCTGTGCGCGTGTGGTCACTCTGACTCTTGCCCTGTGCGTGTGTGGTCACTCTGAAACTTGCCCTGTGTGTGTGTGGTCACTCTGACTCTTGCCCTGTGCGTGTGTGGTGACTCTGAAACTTGCCCTGTGTGTGTGTTGTCACTCTGACTCTTGCCCTGTGCGTGTGTGGTCACTCTGACACTTGCCCTGTGTGTGTGTGGTCACTCTGACACTTGCCCTGTGTGTGTGTGGTCACTCTGACTCTTGCCCTGTGCGTGTGTGGTCACTCTGACTCTTGCCCTGTGCGTGTGTGGTCACTCTGATTCTTGCCCTGTGCGTGTGTGGTCACTCTGACTCTTGCCCTGTGCGTGTGTGGTCACTCTGATTCTTGCCCTGTGCGTGTGTGGTCACTCTGACTCTTGCCCTGTGCGTGTGTGGTCACTCTGACACTTGCCCTGTGCGTGTGTGGTCACTCTGACTCTTGCCCTGTGCGTGTGTGGTCACTCTGATTCTTGCCCTGTGTGTGTGTGGTCACTCTGACTCTTGCCCTGTGCGTGTGTGGTCACTCTGACTCTTGCCCTGTGCGTGTGTGGTCACTCTGACACTTGCCCTGTGCGTGTGTGGTCACTCTGACACTTGCCCTGTGCGTGTGTGGTCACTCTGACTCTTGCCCTGTGTGTGTGTGGTCACTCTGACTCTTGCCCTGTGCGTGTGTGGTCACTCTGACACTTGCCCTGTGCGTGTGTGGTCACTCTGACACTTGCCCTGTGCGTGTGTGGTCGCTCTGACTCTTGCCCTGTGTGTGTGTGGTCACTCTGACTCTTGCCCTGTGCGTGTGTGGTCACTCTGACTCTTGCCCTGTGTGTGTGTGGTCGCTCTGACTCTTGCCCTGTGCGTGTGTGGTCACTCTGACACTTGCCCTGTGCGTGTGTGGTCACTCTGACGCTTGCCCTGTGCGTGTGTGGTCACTCTGACTCTTGCCCTGTGCGTGTGTGGTCACTCTGACTCTTGCCCTGTGTGTGTGTGGTCACTCTGACACTTGCCCTGTGCGTGTGTGGTCACTCTGACACTTGCCCTGTGCGTGTGTGGTCACTCTGACTCTTGCCCTGTGTGTGTGTGGTCGCTCTGACTCTTGCCCTGTGTGTGTGTGGTCACTCTGACTCTTGCCCTGTGCGTGTGTGGTCACTCTGACACTTGCCCTGTGCGTGTGTGGTCACTCCGCTCTTGCCCTGTGCGCGTGTGGTCACTCTGACTCTTGCCCTGTGTGTGTGTGGTCACTCTGACACTTGCCCTGTGCGTGTGTGGTCACTCCGCTCTTGCCCTGTGCGTGTGTGGTCACTCTGTCTCTTGCCCTGTGTGTGTGTGGTCACTCTGACACTTGCCCTGTGCGTGTGTGGTCACTCCGCTCTTGCCCTGTGCGTGTGTGGTCACTCTGTCTCTTGCCCTGTGCGTGTGTGGTCACTCTGATTCTTGCCCTGTGCGTGTGTGGTCACTCTGACTCTTGCCCTGTGCGTGTGTGGTCACTCTGACTCTTGCCCTGTGCGTGTGTGGTCACTCTGACTCTTGCCCTGTGCATCTGTGGTCACTCTGACTCTTGCCCTGTGCGTGTGTGGTCAGTCTGATTCTTGCCCTGTGCGTGTGTGGTCACTCTGACTCTTGCCCTGTTCGTGTGTGGTCAGTCTGATTCTTGCCCTGTGCGTGTGTGGTCACTCTGACTCTTGCCCTGTTCGTGTGTGGTCAGTCTGATTCTTGCCCTGTGTGTGTGTGGTCACTCTGACTCTTGCCCTGTGCGTGTGTGGTCACTCTGACTCTTGCCCTGTGCGTGTGTGTTCACTCTGACTCTTGCCCTGTTTGTGTGTGGTCACTCTGACTCTTGCCCTGTGCGTGTGTGGTCACGCTGATTCTTGCCCTGTGCGTGTGTGGTCACTCTGACTCTTGCCCTGTGCGTGTGTGGTCACTCTGACTCTTGCCCTGTTTGTGTGTGGTCACTCTGACTCTTGCCCTGTGCGTGTGTGGTCACTCTGACTCTTGCCCTGTTTGTGTGTGGTCACTCTGACTCTTGCCCTGTTTGTGCGTGGTCAGTCTGACTCTTGCCCTGTGCGTGTGTGGTCACTCTGACTCTTGCCCTGTGTGTGTGTGGTCACTCTGACTCTTGCCCTGTGTGTGTGTGGTCACTCTGACTCTTGTCCTGTGCGTGTGTGGTCACTCTGATTCTTGCCCTGTGCGTGTGTGTTCACTCTGACTCTTGCCCTGTGTGTGTGTGGTCACTCTGACTCTTGCCCAGTACGTGTGTGGTCACTCTGACACTTGCCCTGTGTGTGTGTGGTCTCTCTGACTCTTGCCCTGTGTGTGTGTGGTCATTCTGACTCTTGCCGTGTGCGTGTGTGGTCACTCTGACACTTGCCCTGTGTGTGTGTGGTCACTCTGACTCTTGCCCTGTGTGTGTGCGGTCACTCTGACTCTTGCCCTGTGCGTGTGTGGTCACTCTGATTCTTGCCCTGTGCGCGTGTGGTCACTCTGACTCTTGCCCTGTGTGTGTGTGGTCACTCTGACTCTTGCCCTGTGCGTGTGTGGTCACTCTGACACTTGCCCTGTGCGTGTGTGGTCACTCTGAAACTTGCCCTGTGTGTGTGTGGTCACTCTGACTCTTGCCCTGTGCGTGTGTGGTCACTCTGAAACTTGCCCTGTGTGTGTGTTGTCACTCTGACTCTTGCCCTGTGCGTGTGTAGTCACTCTGACACTTGCCCTGTGTGTGTGTGGTCACTCTGACACTTGCCCTGTGTGTGTGTGGTCACTCTGACTCTTGCCCTGTGCGTGTGTGGTCACTCTGACTCTTGCCCTGTGCGTGTGTGGTCACTCTGATTCTTGCCCTGTGCGTGTGTGGTCACTCTGACTCTTGCCCTGTGCGTGTGTGGTCACTCTGATTCATGCCCTGTGCGTGTGTGGTCACTCTGATTCTTGCCCTGTGCGTGTGTGGTCACTCTGACTCTTGCCCTGTGCGTGTGTGGTCACTCTGTCTCTTGCCCTGTGCGTGTGTGGTCACTCTGACTCTTGCCCTGTGCGTGTGTGGTCACTCTGTCTCTTGCCCTGTGCGTGTGTGGTCACTCTGACTCTTGCCCTGTACGTGTGTGGTCACTCTGGCTCTTGCCCTGTGTGTGTGTGGTCACTCTGACTCTTGCCCTGTACGTGTGTGGTCACTCTGGCTCTTGCCCTGTGTGTGTGTGGTCACTCTGACTCTTGCCCTGTACGTGTGTGGTCACTCTGACTCTTGCCCTGTGCGTGTGTGGTCACTCTGATTCATGCCCTGTGCGTGTGTGGTCACTCTGATTCTTGCCCTGTGCGTGTGTGGTCACTCTGACTCTTGCCCTGTGCGTGTGTGGTCACTCTGACACTTGCCCTGTGCGTGTGTGGTCACTCTGACTCTTGCCCTGTGCGTGTGTGGTCACTCTGATTCTTGCCCTGTGTGTGTGTGGTCACTCTGACTCTTGCCTTGTGCGCGTGTGGTCACTCTGACTCTTGCCCTGTGCGCGTGTGGTCAGTCTGACTCTTGCCCTGTGCGTGTGTGGTCACTCTGCCTCTTGCCCTGTGCGTGTGTGGTCACTCTGACTCTTGCCCTGTGTGTGTGTGGTCACTCTGAAACTTGCCCTGTGCTTCTGTGGTCACTCTGACTCTTGCCCTGTGCGTGTGTGGTCACTCTGACTCTTGCCCTGTGCGTGTGTGGTCACTCTGACTCTTGCCCTGTGTGTGTGTGGTCACTCTGACACTTGCCCTGTGCGTGTGTGGTCACTCTGACACTTGCCCTGTGCATCTGTGGTCACTCTGACTCTTGCCCTGTGTGTGTGTGGTCGCTCTGACTCTTGCCCTGTGTGTGTGTGGTCACTCTGACACTTGCCCTGTGCGTGTGTGGTCACTCCGCTCTTGCCCTGTGCGTGTGTGGTCACTCTGTCTCTTGCCCTGTGTGTGTGTGGTCACTCTGACACTTGCCCTGTGTGTGTGTGGTCACTCTGACTCTTGCCCTGTGCGTGTGTGGTCACTCTGACTCTTGCCCTGTGCGTGTGTGGTCACTCTGACTCTTGCCCTGTGTGTGTGTGGTCACTCTGACTCTTGCCCTGTGCGTGTGTGGTCACTCTGTCTCTTGCCCTGTGCATCTGTGGTCACTCTGACTCTTGTCCTGTGCGTGCGTAGTCACTCTGCCTCTTGCCCTGTTTGTGTGTGGTCACTCTGACTCTTGCCCTGTGCGTGTGTGGTCACTCTGACTCTTGCCCTGTGCGTGTGTGGTCACTCTGACCCTTGCCCTGTGCGTGTGTGGTCACTCTGACTCTTGCCCTGTGCATCTGTGGTCACTCTGACTCTTGCCCTGTGCGTGTGTGGTCACTCTGCCTCTTGCCCTGTGTGTGTGTGGTTACTCTGACTCTTGCCCTGTGCTTGTGTGGTCACTCTGACTCTTGCCCTGTACGTGTGTGGTCACTCTGACTCTTGCCCTGTGCGTGTGTGGTCACTCTGACTCTTGCCCTGTGTGTGTGTGGTTACTCTGACTCTTGCCCTGTGCTTGTGTGGTCACTCTGACTCTTGCCCTGTACGTGTGTGGTCACTCTGACTCTTGCCCTGTGTTTGTGTGGTCACTCTGACTCTTGCCCTGTGCGTGTGTGGTCACTCTGACTCTTGCCCTGTGTGTGTGGTCACTCTGACACTTGCCCTGTGCGTGTGTGGTCACTCCGCTCTTGCCCTGTACGTGTGTGGTCACTCTGACACTTGCCCTGTGCATCTGTGGTCACTCTGACTCTTGCCCTGTGCGTGTGTGGTCACTCTGACTCTTGCCCTGTTTGTGTGTGGTCACTCTGTCTCTTGCCCTGTGCATCTGTGGTCACTCTGACTATTGCCCTGTGCGTGTGTGGTCACTCTGACTCTTGCCCTGTGTGTGTGTGGTCACTCTGATTCTTGCCGTGTGCGTGTGTGGTCACTCTGACTCTTGCCCTGTGCGTGTGTGGTCACTCTGACTCTTGCCCTGTGCGTGTGTGGTCACTCTGACTCTTGCCCTGTGCGTGTGTGATCACTCTGACTCTTGCCCTGTTTGTGTGTGGTCACTCTGCCTCTTGCCCTGTGCATCCGTGGTCACTCTGACTCTTGCCCTGTGTGTGTGTGGTCACTCTGACTCTTGCCCTGTGTGTGTGTGGTCACTCTGACTCTTGCCCAGTACGTGTGTGGTCACTCTGACACTTGCCCTGTGTGTGTGTGGTCTCTCTGACTCTTGCCCTGTGTGTGTGTGGTCATTCTGACTCTTGCCGTGTGCGTGTGTGGTCACTCTGACACTTGCCCTGTGTGTGTGTGATCATTCTGACTCTTGCCCTGTGTGTGTGCGGTCACTCTGACTCTTGCCCTGTGCGTGTGTGGTCACTCTGATTCTTGCCCTGTGCGCGTGTGGTCACTCTGACTCTTGCCCTGTGTGTGTGTGGTCACTCTGACTCTTGCCCTGTGCGTGTGTGGTCACTCTGACACTTGCCCTGTGCGTGTGTGGTCACTCTGAAACTTGCCCTGTGTGTGTGTGGTCACTCTGACTCTTGCCCTGTGCGTGTGTGGTCACTCTGAAACTTGCCCTGTGAGTGTGTTGTCACTCTGACTCTTGCCCTGTGCGTGTGTGGTCACTCTGACACTTGCCCTGTGTGTGTGTGGTCACTCTGACACTTGCCCTGTGTGTGTGTGGTCACTCTGACTCTTGCCCTGTGCGTGTGTGGTCACTCTGACTCTTGCCCTGTGCGTGTGTGGTCACTCTGATTCTTGCCCTGTGCGTGTGTGGTCACTCTGACTCTTGCCCTGTGCGTGTGTGGTCACTCTGATTCTTGCCCTGTGCGTGTGTGGTCACTCTGACTCTTGCCCTGTGCGTGTGTGGTCACTCTGACACTTGCCCTGTGCGTGTGTGGTCACTCTGACTCTTGCCCTGTGCGTGTGTGGTCACTCTGATTCTTGCCCTGTGTGTGTGTGGTCACTCTGACTCTTGCCCTGTGCGCGTGTGGTCACTCTGACTCTTGCCCTGTGCGCGTGTGGTCAGTCTGACTCTTGCCCTGTGCGTGTGTGGTCACTCTGCCTCTTGCCCTGTGCGTGTGTGGTCACTCTGACTCTTGCCCTGTGTGTGTGTGGTCACTCTGAAACTTGCCCTGTGCTTCTGTGGTCACTCTGACTCTTGCCCTGTGCGTGTGTGGTCACTCTGACTCTTGCCCTGTGCGTGTGTGGTCACTCTGACTCTTGCCCTGTGTGTGTGTGGTCACTCTGACACTTGCCCTGTGCGTGTGTGGTCACTCTGACACTTGCCCTGTGCGTGTGTGGTCACTCTGACTCTTGCCCTGTGTGTGTGTGGTCGCTCTGACTCTTGCCCTGTGTGTGTGTGGTCACTCTGACACTTGACCTGTGCGTGTGTGGTCACTCCGCTCTTGCCCTGTGCGTGTGTGGTCACTCTGTCTCTTGCCCTGTGCGTGTGTGGTCACTCTGATTCTTGCCCTGTGCGTGTGTGGTCACTCTGTCTCTTGCCCTGTGCGTGTGTGGTCACTCTGATTCTTGCCCTGTGCGTGTGTGGTCACTCTGACTCTTGCCCTGTGCGTGTGTGGTCACTCTGACTCTTGCCCTGTGCGTGTGTGGTCACTCTGACTCTTGCCCTGTGCATCTGTGGTCACTCTGACTCTTGCCCTGTGCGTGTGTGGTCACTCTGACTCTTGCCCTGTCCGTGTGTGGTCAGTCTGATTCTTGCCCTGTGCGTGTGTGGTCACTCTGACTCTTGCCCTGTTCGTGTGTGGTCAGTCTGATTCTTGCCCTGTGTGTGTGTGGTCACTCTGACTCTTGCCCTGTGTGTGTGTGGTCACTCTGACTCTTGCCCTGTTCGTGTGTGGTCAGTCTGATTCTTGCCCTGTGCGTGTGTGGTCACTCTGATTCTTGCCCTGTGCGTGTGTGGTCACTCTGACTCTTGCCCTGTGCGTGTGTGGTCACTCTGACTCTTGCCCTGTGCGTGTGTGGTCACTCTGACACTTGCCCTGTGCGTGTGTGGTCACTCTGACTCTTGCCCTGTGCGTGTGTGGTCACTCTGATTCTTGCCCTGTGTGTGTGTGGTCACTCTGACTCTTGCCCTGTGCGCGTGTGGTCACTCTGACTCTTGCCCTGTGCGCGTGTGGTCACTCTGACTCTTGCCCTGTGTGTGTGTGGTCATTCTGACTCTTGCCCTGTGTGTGTGTGGTCACTCTGACTCTTGCCCTGTGCGCGTGTGGTCACTCTGACTCTTGCCCTGTGCGCGTGTGGTCAGTCTGACTCTTGCCCTGTGCGTGTGTGGTCACTCTGCCTCTTGCCCTGTGCGTGTGTGGTCACTCTGACTCTTGCCCTGTGTGTGTGTGGTCACTCTGAAACTTGCCCTGTGCTTCTGTGGTCACTCTGACCCTTGCCCTGTGCGTGTGTGGTCACTCTGACTCTTGCCCTGTGCGTGTGTGGTCACTCTGACTCTTGCCCTGTGCGTGTGTGGTCACTCTGACTCTTGCCCTGTGTGTGTGTGGTCACTCTGACACTTGCCCTGTGCGTGTGTGGTCACTCTGACACTTGCCCTGTGCGTGTGTGGTCACTCTGACTCTTGCCCTGTGTGTGTGTGGTCGCTCTGACTCTTGCCCTGTGTGTGTGTGGTCACTCTGACACTTGCCCTGTGCGTGTGTGGTCACTCCGCTCTTGCCCTGTGCGTGTGTGGTCACTCTGTCTCTTGCCCTGTGTGTGTGTGGTCACTCTGACACTTGCCCTGTGCGTGTGTGGTCACTCCGCTCTTGCCCTGTGCGTGTGTGGTCACTCTGTCTCTTGCCCTGTGCGTGTGTGGTCACTCTGATTCTTGCCCTGTGCGTGTGTGGTCACTCTGTCTCTTGCCCTGTGCGTGTGTGGTCACTCTGATTCTTGCCCTGTGCGTGTGTGGTCACTCTGACTCTTGCCCTGTGCGTGTGTGGTCACTCTGACTCTTGCCCTGTGCGTGTGTGGTCACTCTGACTCTTGCCCTGTGCATCTGTGGTCACTCTGACTCTTGCCCTGTGCGTGTGTGGTCACTCTGACTCTTGCCCTGTTCGTGTGTGGTCAGTCTGATTCTTGCCCTGTGCGTGTCTGGTCACTCTGACTCTTGCCCTGTTCGTGTGTGGTCAGTCTGATTCTTGCCCTGTGTGTGTGTGGTCACTCTGACTCTTGCCCTGTGCGTGTGTGGTCACTCTGACTCTTGCCCTGTTTGTGTGTGGTCACTCTGATTCTTGCCCTGTGCGTGTGTGGTCACTCTGACTCTTGCCCTGTTCGTGTGTGGTCAGTCTGATTCTTGCCCTGTGCGTGTGTGGTCACTCTGACTCTTGCCCTGTTCGTGTGTGGTCAGTCTGATTCTTGCCCTGTGTGTGTGTGGTCACTCTGACTCTTGCCCTGTTTGTGTGTGGTCAGTCTGATTCTTGCCCTGTGCGTGTGTGGTCACTCTGACTCTTGCCCTGTTCGTGTGTGGTCAGTCTGATTCTTGCCCTGTGTGTGTGTGGTCACTCTGACTCTTGCCCTGTTTGTGTGTGGTCACTCTGACTCTTGCCCTGTGCGTGTGTGTTCACTCTGACTCTTGCCCTGTTTGTGTGTGGTCACTCTGACTCTTGCCCTGTGCGTGTGTGGTCACGCTGATTCTTGCCCTGTGCGTGTGTGGTCACTCTGACTCTTGCCCTGTGCGTGTGTGGTCACTCTGACTCTTGCCCTGTTTGTGTGTGGTCACTCTGACTCTTGCCCTGTGCGTGTGTGGTCACTCTGACTCTTGCCCTGTTTGTGTGTGGTCACTCTGACTCTTGCCCTGTTTGTGCGTGGTCACTCTGACTCTTGCCCTGTGCGTGTGTGGTCACTCTGACTCTTGCCCTGTGTGTGTGTGGTCACTCTGACTCTTGCCCTGTGTGTGTGTGGTCACTCTGACTCTTGTCCTGTGCGTGTGTGGTCACTCTGATTCTTGCCCTGTGCGTGTGTGTTCACTCTGACTCTTGCCCTGTGTGTGTGTGGTCACTCTGACTCTTGCCCTGTGCATGTGTGGTCACTCTGACTCTTGCCCTGTGTGTGTGTGGTCACTCTGACTCTTGCCCTGTGCGTGTGTGGTCACTCTGACTCTTGCCCTGTGCGTGTGTGGTCACTCTGACTCTTGCCCTGTGCGTCTGTGGTCATTCTGACTCTTGCCCTGTGTGTGTGTGGTCACTCTGATTCTTGCCCTGTGCGTGTGTGGTCACTCTGACACTTGCCCTGTGTGTGTGTGGTCACTCTGAAACTTGCCCTGTGCTTCTGTGGTCACTCTGACTCTTGCCCTGTGACCGTGTGGTCACTCTGACTCTTGCCCTGTGCGTGTGTGGTCACTCTGACTCTTGCCCTGTTTGTGTGTGGTCACTCTGACTCTTGCGCTGTGCATCTGTGGTCACTCTGACTCTTGCCCTGTTTGTGTGTGGTCACTCTGACTCTTGCCCTGTGCGTGTGTGGTCACTCTGACTCTTGCCCTGTGCGTGTGTGGTCACTCTGACTCTTGCGCTGTGCATCTGTGGTCACTCTGACTCTTGCCCTGTTTGTGTGTGGTCACTCTGACTCTTGCGCTGTGCATCTGTGGTCACTCTGACTCTTGCCCTGTTTGTGTGTGGTCACTCTGACTCTTGCCCTGTTTGTGTGTGGTCACTCTGACTCTTGCCCTGTGCATCTGTGGTCACTCTGACTCTTGCCCTGTTTGTGTGTGGTCACTCTGACTCTTGCCCTGTGCATCTGTGGTCAGTCTGACTCTTGCCCTGTGCGTGTGTGGTCACTCTGACTCTTGCCCTATGTGTGTGTGGTCACTCTGACTCTTGCACTGTGCATCTGTGGTCAGTCTGACTCTTGCCCTGTGCGTGTGTGGTCACTCTGACTCTTGCCCTGTGTGTGTGTGGTCACTCTGACTCTTGCCCTGTGTGTGTGTGGTCACTCTGACTCTTGCCCTGTGCGTGTGTGGTCACTCTGACTCTTGCCCTGTGTGTGTGTGGTCACTCTGACTCTTGCCCTGTGCGTGTGTGGTCACTCTGACTCTTGCCCTGTGCTTCTGTGGTCACTCTGACTCTTGCCCTGTTTGTGTGTGGTCACTCTGGCTCTTGCCCTGTGCGTGTGTGGTTACTCTGACTCTTGCCCTGTGCTTGTGTGGTCACTCTGACTCTTGCCCTGTGCGTGTGTGGTCACTCTGACTCTTGCCCTGTGCATCTGTGGTCAGTCTGACTCTTGCCCTGTTTGTGTGTGGTCACTCTGGCTCTTGCCCTGTGTGTGTGTGGTCACTCTGACCCTTGCCCTGTACGTGTGTGGTCACTCTGGCTCTTGCCCTGTGTGTGTGTGGTCACTCTGACCCTTGCCCTGTACGTGTGTGGTCACTCTGACTCTTGCCCTGTGTGGGTGTGGTCACTCTGACTCTTGCCCTGTGTGTGTCTGGTCACTCTGACTCTTGCCCTGTGTGTGTGTGGTCACTCTGACTCTTGCCCTGTGCGTGTGTGGTCACTCTGACTCTTGTCCTGTGCATCTGTGGTCACTCTGACTCTTGCCCTGTTTGTGTGTGGTCACTCTGACTCTTGCCCTGTGCTTCTGTGGTCACTCTGACTCTTGCCCTGTTTGTGTGTGGTCACTCTGGCTCTTGCCCTGTGTGTGTGTGGTCACTCTGAAACTTGCCCTGTGTGTGTGTGGTCACTCTGACTCTTGCCCTGTGCATGTGTGGTCACTCTGACTCTTGCCCTGTGCGTGTGTGGTCACTCTGACTCTTGCCCTGTGCATGTGTGGTCACTCTGACTCTTGCCCTGTGCGTGTGTGGTCACTCTGACTCTTGCCCTGTGTGTGTGTGGTCACTCTGACTCTTGCCCTGTGCGTGTGTGGTCACTCTGACTCTTGCCCTGTGCGTGTGTGGTCACTCTGACTCTTGCCCTGTGCGTGTGTGGTCACTCTGACTCTTGCCCTGTGCGTGTGTGGTCACTCTGACTCTTGCCCTGTGTGTGTGTGGTCACTCTGACACTTGCCCTGTGCATGTGTGGTCACTCTGACTCTTGCCCTGTGCGTGTGTGGTCACTCTGACTCTTGCCCTGTGTGTGTGTGGTCACTCTGACTCTTGCCCTGTGTGTGTGTGGTCATTCTGATTCTTGCCCTGTGTGTGTGTGGTCACTCTGGCTCTTGCCCTGTGTGTGTGTGGTCATTCTGACTCTTGCCCTGTGTGTGTGTGGTAACTCTGACACTTGCCCGGTGTGTGTGTGGTCATTCTGATTCTTGCCCTGTGTGTGTGTGGTCACTCTGGCTCTTGCCCTGTGTGTGTGTGGTCACTCTGACTCTTGTCCTGTGCGTGTGTGGTCACTCTGACTCTTGCCCTGTGCGTGTGTGGTCACTCTGACTCTTGCCCTGTGTGTGTGTGGTCACTCTGACTCTTGCCCTGTGTGTGTGTGGTCACTCCGCTCTTGCCCTGTGCGTGTGTGGTCACTCTGACTCTTGCCCTGTGCGCGTGTGGTCACTCTGACTCTTGCCCTGTACGTGTGTGGTCACTCTGACACTTGCCCTGTGCGTGTGTGGTCACTCTGACTCTTGCCCTGTGCGTGTGTGTTCACTCTGACTCTTGCCCTGTGCGTGTGTGGTCACTCTGACACTTGCCCTGTGCGTGTGTGGTCATTCTGACTCTTGCCCTGTGTGTGTGTGGTCACTCTGATTCTTGCCCTGTGCGTGTGTGGTCACTCTGACACTTGCCCTGTGTGTGTGTGGTCACTCTGACTCTTGCCCTGTGCGTGTGTGGTCATTCTGACTCTTGCCCTGTGTGTGTGTGGTCACTCTGAT
This sequence comes from Hypanus sabinus, assembly GCF_030144855.1. Taxonomy (NCBI): domain Eukaryota; kingdom Metazoa; phylum Chordata; class Chondrichthyes; order Myliobatiformes; family Dasyatidae; genus Hypanus; species Hypanus sabinus. Next base: position 159,395,587 of record NC_082715.1, on the reverse strand, counting down.
TCTTGCCCTGTGCGTGTGTGGTCACTCTGACTCTTGCCCTGTGTGTGTGTGGTCACTCTGAAACTTGCCCTGTGCTTCTGTGGTCACTCTGACTCTTGCCCTGTGCGTGTGTGGTCACTCTAACTCTTGCCCTGTGCGTGTGTTGTCACTCTGACACTTGCCCTGTGCGTGTGTGGTCACACTGACTCTTGCCCTGTGTGTGTCTGGTCACTCAGACACTTGCTCTGTGTGTGTGTGGTCACTCTGACTCTTGCCCTGTGTCTGTGTGGTCACTCTGACTCTTGCCCTGTGTGTGTGTGGTCACTCCGCTCTTGCCCTGTGCGTGTGTGGTCACTCTGATTCTTGCCCTGTGTGTGTGTGGTCACTGTGACTCTTGCCCTGTGTGTGTGTGGTCACTCTGACTCTTGCCCTGTGCGTGTGTGGTCACTCTGACTCTTGCCCTGTGCGTGTGTGGTCACTCTGACTCTTGCCCTGTGCGTGTGTGGTCACTCTGACTCTTGCCCTGTGCGTGTGTGGTCACTCTGACTCTTGCCCTGTGTGTGTGTGGTCACTCCGACTCTTGCCCTGTGTGTGTGTGGTCACTCCGACTCTTGCCCTGTGCGTGTGTGGTCATTCTGACTCTTGCCCTGTGTGTGTGTGGTCACTCTGATTCTTGCCCTGTGCGTGTGTGGTCACTCTGACTCTTGCCCTGTGTGTGTGTGGTCACTCTGAAACTTGCCCTGTGCGTGTGTGGTCACTCTGACTCTTGCCCTGTGCGTCTGTGGTCATTCTGACTCTTGCCCTGTGTGTGTGTGGTCACTCTGATTCTTGCCCTGTGCGTGTGTGGTCACTCGGACACTTGCCCTGTGTGTGTGTGGTCACTCTGAAACTTGCCCTGTGCTTCTGTGGTCACTCTGACTCTTGCCCTGTGCGTGTGTGGTCACTCTGACACTTGCCCTGTTTGTGTGTGGTCACTCTGACTCTTGCCCTCTGCGTGTGTTGTCACTCTGACTCTTGCCCTGTGCGTGTGTGGTCACTCTGACTCTTGCCCTGTGCGTGTGTGGTCACTCTGACTCTTGCCCTGTGCGTGTGTGGTCACTCTGACACTTGCCCTGTGTGTGTGTGGTCACTCAGACACTTGCTCTGTGCGTGTGTGGTCACTCTGACTCTTGCCCTGTGCGTGTGTGGTCACTCTGACACTTGCCCTGTTTGTGTGTGGTCACTCTGACTCTTGCCCTGTGCGTGTGTGGTCACTCTGACACTTGCCCTGTGCGTGTGTGGTCACTCTGACTCTTGCCCTGTGCGTGTGTGGTCACTCTGACACTTGCCCTGTGTGTGTGTGGTCACTCAGACACTTGCTCTGTGTGTGTGTGGTCACTCTGACTCTTGCCCTGTGTGTGTGTGGTCACTCCGCTCTTGCCCTGTGCGTGTGTGGTCACTCTGACACTTGCTCTGTGTGTGTGTGGTCACTCTGACTCTTGCCCTGTGCATGTGTGGTCACTCTGATTCTTGCCCTGTGCGTGTGTAGTCACTCTGATTCTTGCCCTGTGTGTGTGTGGTCACTCTGACTCTTGCCCTGTGCGTGTGTGGTCACTCTGACTCTTGCCCTGTGCGTGTGTGGTCACTCTGACTCTTGCCCTGTGCGTTCGTGGTCACTCTGAAACTTGCCCTGTGCGTGTGTGGTCACTCTGACTCTTGCCCTGTGCGTGTGTGGTCACTCTGATTCTTGCCCTGTGCGTGCGTGGTCACTCTGACTCTTGCCCTGTGCGTGTGTGGTCACTCTGACTCTTGCCCTCTGCGTGTGTGGTCACTCTGACTCTTGCCCTGTGTGTGTGTGGTCACTCTGACACTTGCCCTGTGCGTGTGTGGTCACTCTGTCTCTTGCCCTGTGCGTGTGTGGTCACTCTGACTCTTGCCCTGTGTGTGTGTGGTCACTCTGACTCTTGCCCTGTGCGTGCGTGGTCACTCTGACTCTTGCCCTGTGCGTGTGTGGTCACTCTGTCTCTTGCCCTGTGCGTGTGTGGTCACTTTGACTCTTGCCCTGTGCGTGCGTGGTCACTCTGACTCTTGCCCTGTGCGTGCGTGGTCACTCTGACTCTTGCCCTGTGCGCGTGTGGTCACTCTGACTCTTGCCCTGTGCGTGTGTGGTCACTCTGACTCTTGCCCTGTGCGTGCGTGGTCACTCTGACTCTTGCCCTGTGCGTGTGTGGTCACTCTGACTCTTGCCCTGTGTGTGTGTGGTCACTCTGATTCTTGCCCTGTGTGTGTGTGGTCACTCTGACTCTTGCCCTGTGCGTGTGTGGTCACTCTGACTCTTGCCCTGTGTGTGTGTGGTCACTCCGCTCTTGCCCTGTGCGTGTGTAGTCACTCTGATTCTTGCCCTGTGCGTGCGTGGTCACTCTGACTCTTGCCCTGTGCGTGTGTGGTCACTCTGACTCTTGCCCTGTGTGTGTGTGGTCACTCTGACTCTTGCCCTGTGCGCGTGTGGTCACTCTGACTCTTGCCCTGTGTGTGTGTGGTCACTCTGATTCTTGCCCTGTGTGTGTGTGGTCACTCTGACTCTTGCCTTGTGCGCGTGTGGTCACTCTGACTCTTGCCCTGTGTGTGTGTGGTCACTCTGACTCTTGCCCTGTGCGTGTGTGGTCACTCTGACTCTTGCCCTGTGCGTGTGTGGTCAATCTGACTCTTGCCGTGTGCGTGTGTGTTCACTCTGACTCTTGCCCTGTGTGTGTGTGGTCACTCTGACTCTTGCCCTGTGTGTGTGTGGTCACTCTGCCTCTTGCCCTGTGTGTGTGTGGTCACTCAGACACTTGCCCTGTGTGTGTGTGGTCACTCTGACTCTTGCCCTGTGTGTGTGGTCACTCTGACTCTTGCCCTGTGCGTGTGTGGTCACTCTGACTCTTGCCCTGTGCGTGTGTGTTCACTCTGACACTTGCCCTGTGCGTGCGTGGTCACTCTGACACTTGCCCTGTGCGTGTGTGGTCACTCTGACTCTTGCCCTCTGCGTGTGTGGTCACTCTGACTCTTGCCCTGTGTGTGTGTGGTCACTCTGACACTTGCCCTGTGCGTGTGTGGTCACTCTGACACTTGCCCTGTGCGTGTGTGGTCACTCTGACTCTTGCCCTCTGCGTGTGTGGTCACTCTGACTCTTGCCCTGTGTGTGTGTGGTCACTCTGACACTTGCCCTGTGCGTGTGTGGTCACTCTGACACTTGCCCTGTGCGTGCGTGGTCACTCTGACACTTGCCCTGTGCGTGTGTGGTCACTCTGACTCTTGCCCTCTGCGTGTGTGGTCACTCTGACTCTTGCCCTGTGTGTGTGTGGTCACTCTGACACTTGCCCTGTGCGTGTGTGGTCACTCTGTCTCTTGCCCTGTGCGTGTGTGGTCACTCTGACTCTTGCCCTGTGTGTGTGTGGTCACTCTGACTCTTGCCCTGTGCGTGCGTGGTCACTCTGACTCTTGCCCTGTGCGTGTGTGGTCACTCTGTCTCTTGCCCTGTGCGTGTGTGGTCACTCTGACTCTTGCCCTGTGCGTGTGTGGTCACTCTGTCTCTTGCCCTGTGTGTGTGTGGTCACTCAGACACTTGCCCTGTGCGTGTGTGGTCACTCTGACTCTTGCCCTGTGCGTGCGTGGTCACTCTGACTCTTGCCCTGTGCGTGTGTGGTCACTCTGACTCTTGCCCTGTGCGTGTGTGGTCACTCTGACTCTTGCCCTGTGCGTGTGTGGTCACTCTGACTCTTGCCCTGTGCGTGCGTGGTCACTCTGACTCTTGCCCTGTGCGTGTGTGGTCACTCTGACTCTTGCCCTGTGTGTGTGTGGTCACTCTGATTCTTGCCCTGTGTGTGTGTGGTCACTCTGACTCTTGCCCTGTGTGTGTGTGGTCACTCCGCTCTTGCCCTGTGCGTGTGTGGTCACTCTGACTCTTGCCCTGTGTGTGTGTGGTCACTCTGACTCTTGCCCTGTGCGTGTGTGGTCACTCTGACTCTTGCCCTGTGTGTGTGTGGTCACTCCGCTCTTGCCCTGTGCGTGTGTAGTCACTCTGATTCTTGCCCTGTGCGTGCGTGGTCACTCTGACTCTTGCCCTGTGCGTGTGTGGTCACACTGACTCTTGCCCTGTGTGTGCGTGGTCACTCTGACTCTTGCCCTGTGCGTGTGTGGTCACACTGACTCTTGCCCTGTGTGTGTGTGGTCACTCTGACTCTTGCCCTGTGTGTGTGTGGTCACTCTGATTCTTGCCCTGTGCGTGTGTGGTCACTCTGACTCTTGCCCTGTGCGTGTGCGGTCACTCTGATTCTTGCCCTGTGCGTGTGTGGTCACTCTGAAACTTGCCCTGTGTGTGTGTGGTCACTCTGACTCTTGCCCTGTACGTGTGTGGTTACTCTGACTCTTGCCCTGTGTGTGTGTGGTCACTCTGACTCTTGCCTTGTGCGCGTGTGGTCACTCTGACTCTTGCCCTGTGTGTGTGTGGTCACTCTGACTCTTGCCCTGTGCGTGTGTGGTCACTCTGACTCTTGCCCTGTGCGTGTGTGGTCACTCTGACTCTTGCCGTGTGTGTGTGTGTTCACTCTGACTCTTGCCCTGTGTGTGTGTGGTCACTCTGATTCTTGCCCTGTGCGTGTGTGGTCACTCTGACTCTTGCCCTGTGTGTGTGTGGTCACTCTGACTCTTGCCCTGTGTGTGTGTGGTCACTCAGACACTTGCCCTGTGTGTGTGTGGTCACTCTGACTCTTGCCCTGTGCGTGTGTGGTCACTCTGACTCTTGTCCTGTGCGTGTGTGGTCACTCTGACTCTTGCCGTGTGCGTGTGTGTTCACTCTGACTCTTGCCCTGTGCGTGTGTGGTCACTCTGATTCTTGCCCTGTGCGTGTGTGGTCACTCTGACTCTTGCCCTGTGCGTGTGTGGTCACTCTGACTCTTGCCGTGTGCGTGTGTGTTCACTCTGACTCTTGCCCTGTGCGTGTGTGGTCACTCTGATTCTTGCCCTGTGCGTGTGTGGTCACTCTGACTCTTGCCCTGTGTGTGTGTGGTCACTCTGACTCTTGCCCTGTGTGTGTGTGGTCACTCAGACACTTGCCCTGTGTGTGTGTGGTCACTCTGACTCTTGCCCTGTGTGTGTGGTCACTCTGACTCTTGCCCTGTGTGTGTGTGGTCACTCTGACTCTTGCCCTGTGTGTGTGTGGTCACTCAGACACTTGCCCTGTGTGTGTGTGGTCACTCTGACTCTTGCCCTGTGTGTGTGTGGTCACTCTGACTCTTGCCCTGTGTGTGTGTGGTCACTCAGACACTTGCCCTGTGCGTGTGTGGTCACTCTGACACTTGCCCTGTGCGTGTGTGGTCACTCTGACTGTTGCCCTGTGCGTGTGCGGTCACTCTGACTCTTGCCCTGTACGTGTGTGGTCACTCTGACTCTTGCCCTGTGCGTGTGTGGTCACTCTGACACTTGCCCTGTGTGTGTGTAGTCACTCTGACTCTTGCCCTGTGCGCGTGTGGTCACTCTGACTCTTGCCCTGTGCGTGTGTGGTCACTCTGACTCTTGCCCTGTGCGTGTGTGGTCACTCTGTCTCTTGCCCTGTGCGTGTGTGGTCACTCTGACACTTGCCCTGTGCGTGTGTGGTCACTCTGACTCTTGCCCTGTGCGTGTGTGGTCACTCTGACTCTTGCCCTGTGCGTGTGTGGTCACTCTGACACTTGCCCTGTGCGTGTGTGGTCACTCTGACTCTTGCCCTGTGCGTGTGTGGTCACTCTGACACTTGCTCTGTGTGTGTGTGGTCACTCTGACTCTTGCCCTGTGCGTGTGTGGTCACTCTGACTCTTGCCCTGTGTGTGTGTGGTCACTCTGACTCGTGCCCTGTGTGTGTGTGGTCACTCTGATTCTTGCCCTGTGCGTGTGTGGTCACTCTGACTCTTGCCCTGTGTGTGTGTGGTCACTCTGACTCGTGCCCTGTGTGTGTGTGGTCACTCTGATTCTTGCCCTGTGCGTGTGTGGTCACTCTGACTCTTGTCCTGTGCGTGTGTGGTCACTCTGATTCTTGCCCTGTGCGTGTGTGGTCACTCTGACTCTTGCCCTGTGCGTGCGTGGTCACTCTGACACTTGCCCTGTGCATCTTTGGTCACTCTGACTCTTGCCCTGTACGTGTGTGGTCACTCTGACTCTTGCCCTGTGCGTGTGTGGTTACTCTGACTCTTGCCCTGTGCGTGCGTGGTCACTCTGACTCTTGCCCTGTGCGTGTGTGGTCACTCTGACACTTGCCCTGTGTGTGTGTGGTCACACTGAAACTTGCCCTGTGCGTGTGTGGTCACTCTGACTCTTGCCCTGTGCGTGTGTGGTCATTCTGACTCTTGCCCTGTGTGTGTGTGGTCACTCTGATTCTTGCCCTGTGCGTGTGTGGTCACTCTGACTCTTGCCCTGTGCGTGTGTGTCACTCTGATTCTTGCCCTGTGCGTGTGTGGTCACTCTGATTCTTGCCCTGTGTGTGTGTGGTCACTCTGATTCTTGCCCTGTGTGTGTGTGGTCACTCTGCCTCTTGCCCTGTGCGTGTGTGGTCACTCTGATTCTTGCCCTGTGCGTGTGTGGTCACTCTGATTCTTGCCCTGTGTGTGTGTGGTCACTCTGATTCTTGCCCTGTGTGTGTGTGGTCACTCTGACTCTTGCCCTGTACGTGTGTGGTCACTCTGTCTCTTGCCGTGTGTGTGTGTGGTCACTCTGAGTCTTGCCCTGTTTGTGTGTGGTCACTCTGACTCTTGCCCTGTGCGTGTGTGGTCACTCTGACTCTTGCCCTGTGCGTGTGTGGTCACTCTGACACTTGCCCTGTGTGTGTGTGGTCACTCTGACTCTTGCCCTGTGCGCGTGTGGTCAGTCTGACTCTTGCCCTGTTTGTGTGTGGTCACTCTGACCCTTGCCCTGTGCGTGTGTGGTCACTCTGACACTTGCCCTGTGCGTGTGTGGTCACTCTGAAACTTGCCCTGTGCGCGTGTGGTCACTCTGAGTCTTGCCCTGTGCGTGTGTGGTCACTCTGACTCTTGCCCTTTGCGTGTGTGGTCACTCTGAAACTTGCCCTGTGTTTGTGTGGTCACTCTGACTCTTGCCCTGTACGTGTGTGGTCACTCTGACTCTTGCCATGTGCGTGTGTGGTCACTCTGGCTCTTGCCCTGTGTGTGTGTGGTCACTCTGAAACTTGCCCTGTGTGTGTGTGGTCACTCTGACTCTTGCCCTGTGCGTGTGTGGTCACTCTGACTCTTGCCCTGTACGTGTGTGGTCACTCTGAAACTTGCCCTGTGTGTGTGTGGTCACTCTGACTCTTGCCCTGTACGTGTGTGGTCACTCTGACTCTTGCCCTGTGCGTGTGTGGTCACTCTGACTCTTGCCCTGTGCGTGTGTGGTCACTCTGACTCTTGCCCTGTGTGTGTGTGGTCACTCTGACTCTTGCCCTGTGCGTGTGTGGTCACTCTGACTCTTGCTCTGTGCGTGTGCGGTCACTCTGACTCTTGCCCTGTACGTGTGTGGTCACTCTGATTCTTGCCCTGTGTGTGTGTGGTCACTCTGACTCTTGCCCTGTGCGTGTGTGGTCACTCTGACTCTTGCCCTGTGCGTGTGTGGTCACTCTGGCTCTTGCCCTGTACGTGTGTGGTCACTCTGACTCTTGCCGTGTGTGTGTGTGGTCACTCTGACTCTTGCCCTGTGTGTGTGTGGTCACTCTGATTCTTGCCCTGTGCGTGTGTGGTCACTCCGCTCTTGCCCTGTGCGTGTGTGGTCACTCTGACTCTTGCCCTGTGCGTGTGTGGTCACTCTGACTCTTGCCCTGTGTGGGTGTGGTCACTCTGACTCTTGCCCTGTGTGTGTGTGGTCACTCCGCTCTTGCCCTGTGCGTGTGTGGTCACTCTGACTCTTGCCCTGTGTGTGTGTGGTCACTCCGCTCTTGCCCTGTGCGTGTGTGGTCACTCTGACTCTTGCTCTGTGTGTGTGGTCACTCTGACACTTGCCCTGTGTGTGTGTGGTCACTCTGACTCTTGCCCTGTGTGCGTGTGGTCACTCCGCTCTTGCCCTGTGCGCGTGTGGTCACTCTGACTCTTGCCCTGTGCGCGTGTGGTCACTCTGACTCTTGCCCTGTGCGCGTGTGGTCACTCTGACTCTTGTCCTGTGCGCGTGTGGTCACTCTGACTCTTGTCCTGTGCGCGTGTGGTCACTCTGACTCTTGCCCTGTGCAACTGTGGTCACTCTGTCTCTTGCCCTGTGCGTGTGTGGTCACTCTGACTCTTGCCCTGTGTGTGTGTGGTCACTCTGACTCTTGCCCTGTGCAACTGTGGTCACTCTGTCTCTTGCCCTGTGCGTGTGTGGTCACTCTGACTCTTGCCCTGTGTGCGTGTGGTCACTCCGCTCTTGCCCTGTACGTGTGTGGTCACTCTGATTCTTGCCCTGTGCGCGTGTGGTCACTCTGACTCTTGCCCTGTGCGCGTGTGGTCACTCTGACTCTTGCCCTGTGCAACTGTGGTCACTCTGTCTCTTGCCCTGTGCGTGTGTGGTCACTCTGACTCTTGCCCTGTGCGTGTGTGGTCACTCTGACTCTTGCCCTGTTTTTGTGTGGTCACTCTGACTCTTGCCCTGTTTGTGTGTGGTCACTCTGACTCTTGCCCTGTGTGTGTGTGGTCACTCTGACTCTTGCCCTGTGCGTGTGTGGTCACTCTGACTCTTGCCCTGTGTGTGTGTGGTCACTCTGACTCTTGCCCTGTTTTTGTGTGGTCACTCTGACTCTTGCCCTGTGCGTGTGTGGTCACTCTGACTCTTGCCCTGTGCGTGTGTGGTCACTCTGACTCTTGCCCTGTGCATCTGTGGTCACTCTGTCTCTTGCCCTGTGCGTGTGTGGTCACTCTGACTCTTGCCCTGTTTGTGTGTGGTCACTCTGACTCTTGCCCTGTGCGTGAGTGGTCACTCTGACTCTTGCCCTGTGCGTGTGTGGTCACTCTGACTCTTGCCCTGTGCATCTGTGGTCACTCTGTCTCTTGCCCTGTGCGTGTGTGGTCACTCTGTCTCTTGCCCTGTGCGTGTGTGGTCACTCTGACTCTTGCCCTGTGTGTGTGTGGTCACACTGACTCTTGCCCTGTGCGTGTGTGTCACTCTGATTCTTGCCCTGTGCGTGTGTGGTCACTCTGATTCTTGCCCTGTGCGTGTGTGGTCACTCTGATTCTTGCCCTGTGTGTGTGTGGTCACTCTGATTCTTGCCCTGTGTGTGTGTGGTCACTCTGACTCTTGCCCTGTACGTGTGTGGTCACTCTGTCTCTTGCCCTGTGCATGTGTGGTCACTCTGACTCTTGCCCTGTGTGTGTGTGGTCACTCTGAGTCTTGCCCTGTTTGTGTGTGGTCACTCTGACTCTTGCCCTGTGCGTGTGTGGTCACTCTGACTCTTGCCCTGTGCGTGTGTGGTCACTCTGACACTTGCCCTGTGTGTGTGTGGTCACTCTGACTCTTGCCCTGTGCGCGTGTGGTCAGTCTGACTCTTGCCCTGTTTGTGTGTGGTCACTCTGACTCTTGCCCTGTGCGCGTGTGGTCACTCTGACACTTGCCCTGTGCGTGTGTGGTCACTCTGAAACTTGCCCTGTGTGTGTGTGGTCACTCTGACTCTTGCCCTGTGTGTGTGGTCACTCTGCCTCTTGCCCTGTGCGCGTGTGGTCACTCTGACACTTGCCCTGTGCGTGTGTGGTCACTCTGAAACTTGCCCTGTGCGTGTGTGGTCACTCTGAAACTTGCCCTGTGCGCGTGTGGTCACTCTGATTCTTGCCCTGTGCGCGTGTGGTCACTCTGAGTCTTGCCCTGTGCGTGTGTGGTCACTCTGACTCTTGCCCTTTGCGTGTGTGGTCACTCTGAAACTTGCCCTGTGCGTGTGTGGTCACTCTGGCTCTTGCCCTGTGTGTGTGTGGTCACTCTGAAACTTGCCCTGTGTGTGTGTGGTCACTCTGAGTCTTGCCCTGTGCGTGTGTGGTCACTCTGACTCTTGCCCTGTACGTGTGTGGTCACTCTGAAACTTGCCCTGTGTGTTTGTGGTCACTCTGACTCTTGCCCTGTACGTGTGTGGTCACTCTGACTCTTGCCCTGTGCGTGTGTGGTCACTCTGACTCTTGCCCTGTGCGTGTGTGGTCACTCTGACTCTTGCCCTGTGCGTGTGTGGTCACTCTGACTCTTGCCCTGTGTGTGTGTGGTCACTCTGACTCTTGCCCTGTGCGTGTGTGGTCACTCTGACTCTTGCTCTGTGCGTGTGCGGTCACTCTGACTCTTGCCCTGTACGTGTGTGGTCACTCTGATTCTTGCCCTGTGTGTGTGTGGTCACTCTGACTCTTGCCCTGTGCGTGTGTGGTCACACTGGCTCTTGCCCTGTACGTGTGTGGTCACTCTGACTCTTGCCCTGTGTGTGTGTGGTCACTCTGACTCTTGCCCTGTGTGTGTGTGGTCACTCTGATTCTTGCCCTGTGCGTGTGTGGTCACTCCGCTCTTGCCCTGTGCGTGTGTGGTCACTCTGACTCTTGCCCTGTGCGTGTGTGGTCACTCTGACTCTTGCCCTGTGTGTGTGTGGTCACTCTGACTCTTGCCCTGTGTGTGTGTGGTCACTCTGACTCTTGCCCTGTGTGTGTGTGGTCACTCCGCTCTTGCCCTGTGCGTGTGTGGTCACTCTGACTCTTGCCCTGTGTGTGTGTGGTCACTCCGCTCTTGCCCTGTGCGTGTGTGGTCACTCTGACTCTTGCTCTGTGTGTGTGGTCACTCTGACACTTGCCCTGTGTGTGTGTGGTCACTCTGACTCTTGCCCTGTGTGCGTGTGGTCACTCCGCTCTTGCCCTGTGCGCGTGTGGTCACTCTGACTCTTGCCCTGTGCGTGTGTGGTCACTCTGACTCTTGCCCTGTGCGCGTGTGGTCACTCTGACTCTTGCCCTGTGCGTGTGTGGTCACTCTGACTCTTGCCCTGTGCGTGTGTGGTCACTCTGACTCTTGCCCTGTGCGCGTGTGGTCACTCTGACTCTTGTCCTGTGCGCGTGTGGTCACTCTGACTCTTGCCCTGTGCGTGTGTGGTCACTCTGACTCTTGCCCTGTGCGTGTGTGGTCACTCTGACTCTTGCCCTGTGTGTGTGTGGTCACTCTGACTCTTGCCCTGTTTTTGTGTGGTCACTCTGACTCTTGCCCTGTGCGTGTGTGGTCACTCTGACTCTTGCCCTGTGCGTGTGTGGTCACTCTGACTCTTGCCCTGTTTGTGTGTGGTCACTCTGACTCTTGCCCTGTGCGTGTGTGGTCACTCTGACTCTTGCCCTGTGCGTGTGTGGTCACTCTGACTCTTGCCCTGTGCGTGTGTGGTCACTCTGACTCTTGCCCTGTGCATCTGTGGTCACTCTGTCTCTTGCCCTGTGCGTGTGTGGTCACTCTGTCTCTTGCCCTGTGCGTGTGTGGTCACTCTGACTCTTGCCCTGTGTGTGTGTGGTCACTCTGATTCTTGCCCTGTGCATCTGTGGTCACTCTGTCTCTTGCCCTGTGCGTGTGTGGTCACTCTGTCTCTTGCCCTGTGCGTGTGTGGTCACTCTGACTCTTGCCCTGTGCGTGTGTGGTCACTCAGTCTCTTGCCCAGTGCGTGTGTGGTCACTCTGACTCTTGCCCTGTGCGTGTGTGGTCACTCTGACTCTTGCCCTGTGTGTGTGGTCACTCTGATTCTTGCCCTGTGTGTGTGTGGTCACTCTGATTCTTGCCCTGTGTGTGTGTGGTCACTCTGACTCTTGCCCTGTGCGTGTGTGGTCACTCTGATTCTTGCCCTGTGTGTGTGTGGTCACTCTGACTCTTGCCCTGTACGTGTGTGGTCACTCTGACTCTTGCCCTGTGCGTGTGTGGTCACTCTGACTCTTGCCCTGTGCGTGTGTGGTCACTCTGTCTCTTGCCCTGTGTGTGTGTGGTCACTCTGACTCTTGCCCTGTGCGTGTGTGGTCACTCTGTCTCTTGCCCTGTGTGTGTGTGGTCACTCTGTCTCTTGCCCTGTGCGTGTGTGGTCACTCTGACTCTTGCCCTGTGCGTGTGTGGTCACTCTGACTCTTGCCCTGTGTGTGTGTGGTCACTCTGACTCTTGCCCTGTGCGTGTGTGGTCACTCTGACTCTTGCCCTGTACGTGTGTGGTCACTCTGACTCTTGCCCTGTGCGTGTGTGGTCACTCTGACTCTTGCCCTGTGTGTGTGTGGTCACTCTGACTCTTGCCCTGTGCGTGTGTGGTCACTCGGGCTCTTGCCCTGTGCGTGTGTGGTCACTCTGATTCTTGCCCTGTGCGCGTGTGGTCACTCTGACACTTGCCCTGTGCGTGTGTGGTCACTCTGATTCTTGCCCTGTGTGTGTGGTCACTCTGACTCTTGCCCTGTGCGCGTGTGGTCACTCTGACTCTTGCCCTGTGCGTGTGTGTTCACTCTGACTCTTGCCCTGTGCGTGTGTGGTCACTCTGATTCTTGCCCTGTGTGTGTGGTCACTCTGACTCTTGCCCTGTGCGTGTGTGGTCACTCTGACTCTTGCCCTGTGCGCGTGTGGTCACTCTGACTCTTGCCCTGTGTGTGTGTGGTCACTCTGATTCTTGCCCTGTGCGCGTGTGGTCACTCTGACTCTTGCCCTGTGTGTGTGTGGTCACTCTGACTCTTGCCCTGTACGTGTGTGGTCACTCTGACTCTTGCCCTGTGCGTGTGTGGTCACTCTGACTCTTGCCCTGTGTGTGTGTGGTTACTCTGACTCTTGCCCTGTGCTTGTGTGGTCACTCTGACTCTTGCCCTGTGCGCGTGTGGTCAGTCTGACTCTTGCCCTGTGCGCGTGTGGTCACTCTGACTCTTGCCCTGTGCGTGTGTGGTCACTCTGACTCTTGCCCTGTGCGCGTGTGGTCACTCTGACTCTTGCCCTGTGCGTGTGTGGTCACTCTGACTCTTGCCCTGTGCGTGTGTGGTCACTCTGACTCTTGTCCTGTGCGTGTGTGGTCACTCTGACACTTGCCCTGTGCGTGTGTGGTCAGTCTGACTCTTGCCCTGTGCGTGTGTGGTCACTCTGACTCTTGCCCTGTGCGTGTGTGGTCACTCCGCTCTTGCCCTGTGTGTGTGTGGTCACTCTGATTCTTGCCCTGTGCGCGTGTGGTCACTCTGACTCTTGCCCTGTGCGCGTGTGGTCAGTCTGACTCTTGCCCTGTGCGTGTGTGGTCACTCTGACACTTGCCCTGTGTGTGTGTGGTCACTCTGACTCTTGCCCTGTGCGTGTGTGGTCACTCTGACTCTTGCCCTGTGCGTGTGTGATCACTCTGACGCTTGCCCTGTGCGTGTGTGGTCACTCTGACACTTGCCCTGTGCGTGTGTGGTCACTCTGACACTTGCCCTGTGTGTGTGTGGTCACTCTGAGTTTTGCCCTGTGTGTGTGTGGTCACTCTGACTCTTGCCCTGTACGTGTGTGGTCACTCTGTCTCTTGCCGTGTGTGTGTGTGGTCACTCTGACTCTTGCCCTGTGCGTGTGTGGTCACTCTGACTCTTGCCCTGTGCGTGTGTGGTCACTCTGACACTTGCCCTGTGCGTGTGTGGTCACTCTGACTCTTGCCCTGTGCGCGTGTGGTCACTCTGAGTCTTGCCCTGTGCGTGTGTGGTCACTCTGACACTTGCCCTGTGCGTGTGTGGTCACTCTGACTCTTGCCCTGTGCGCGTGTGGTCACTCTGAGTCTTGCCCTGTGCGTGTGTGGTCACTCTGACTCTTGCCCTTTGCGTGTGTGGTCACTCTGAAACTTGCCCTGTGTGTGTGTGGTCACTCTGACTCTTGCCCTGTACGTGTGTGGTCACTCTGACTCTTGCCCTGTGCGTGTGTGGTCACTCTGGCTCTTGCCCTGTGTGTGTGTGGTCACTCTGAAACTTGCCCTGTGTGTGTGTGGTCACTCTGACTCTTGCCCTGTGCGTGTGTGGTCACTCTGACTCTTGCCCTGTACGTGTGTGGTCACTCTGATTCTTGCCCTGTGTGTGTGTGGTCACTCTGACTCTTCCCCTGTGCGTGTGTGGTCACTCTGACTCTTGCCCTGTGCGTGTGTGGTCACTCCGCTCTTGCCCTGTGCGTGTGTGGTCACTCTGACTCTTGCCCTGTGCGTGTGTGTTCACTCTGACTCTTGCCCTGTGCGTGTGTGGTCACTCTGACTCTTGCCCTGTGCGTGCGTGGTCACTCTGACTCTTGCCCTGTGCGTGTGTGGTCACTCTGACTCTTGCCCTGTGCGTGTGTGGTCACTCTGACTCTTGCCCTGTACGTGTGTGGTCACTCTGACTCTTGCCCTGTGCGTGTGTGGTCACTCTGACTCTTGCCCTGTGTGTGTGTGGTCACTCTGACTCTTGCCCTGTGCGTGTGTGGTCACTCGGGCTCTTGCCCTGTGCGTGTGTGGTCACTCTGATTCTTGCCCTGTGCGCGTGTGGTCACTCTGACACTTGCCCTGTGCGTGTGTGGTCACTCTGATTCTTGCCCTGTGTGTGTGGTCACTCTGACACTTGCCCTGTGCGTGTGTGGTCACTCTGATTCTTGCCCTGTGTGTGTGGTCACTCTGACTCTTGCCCTGTGTGTGTGGTCACTCTGACACTTGCCCTGTGCGTGTGTGGTCACTCTGATTCTTGCCCTGTGTGTGTGGTCACTCTGATTCTTGCCCTGTGTGTGTGGTCACTCTGACTCTTGCCCTGTGTGTGTGGTCACTCTGACTCTTGCCCTGTGTGTGTGGTCACTCTGACACTTGCCCTGTACGCGTGTGGTCACTCTGGCTCTTGCCCTGTGCGTGTGTGTTCACTCTGACTCTTGCCCTGTGCGTGTGTGGTCACTCTGATTCTTGCCCTGTGTGTGTGGTCACTCTGACTCTTGCCCTGTGCGTGTGTGGTCACTCTGACTCTTGCCCTGTGCGCGTGTGGTCACTCTGACTCTTGCCCTGTGTGTGTGTGGTCACTCTGATTCTTGCCCTGTGCGCGTGTGGTCACTCTGACTCTTGCCCTGTGTGTGTGTGGTCACTCTGACTCTTGCCCTGTACGTGTGTGGTCACTCTGACTCTTGCCCTGTGCGTGTGTGGTCACTCTGACTCTTGCCCTGTGTGTGTGTGGTCACTCTGACTCTTGCCCTGTGCGTGTGTGGTCACTCTGACTCTTGCCCTGTGCGTGTGTGGTCACTCTGACTCTTGCCCTGTGCGCGTGTGGTCAGTCTGACTCTTGCCCTGTGTGTGTGTGGTCACTCTGATTCTTGCCCTGTGCGTGCGTGGTCACTCTGACTCTTGCCCTGTGCGCATGTGGTCACTCTGACTCTTGCCCTGTGCGTGTGTGGTCACTCTGATTCTTGCCCTGTGTGTGTGGTCACTCTGACTCTTGCCCTGTGTGTGTGTGTTCACTCTGACCCTTGCCCTGTGCGTGTGTGGTCACTCTGACTCTTGCCCTGTGCGTGTGTGGTCACTCCGCTCTTGCCCTGTGTGTGTGTGGTCACTCTGATTCTTGCCCTGTGCGCGTGTGGTCACTCTGACTCTTGCCCTGTGCGCGTGTGGTCACTCTGACACTTGCCCTGTGCGTGTGTGGTCACTCTGAGTCTTGCCCTGTGTGTGTGTGGTCACTCTGACTCTTGCCCTGTACGTGTGTGGTCACTCTGTCTCTTGCCCTGTGTGTGTGTGGTCACTCTGAAACTTGCCCTGTGTGTGTGTGGTCACTCTGACTCTTGCCCTGTGTGTGTGTGGTCACTCTGACTCTTGCCCTGTGCGTGTGTGGTCACTCCGCTCTTGCCCTGTGCGTGTGTGGTCACTCTGACACTTGCCCTGTGCGTGTGTGGTCACTCTGAGTCTTGCCCTGTGTGTGTGTGGTCACTCTGAGTCTTGCCCTGTGTGTGTGTGGTCACTCTGAGTCTTGCCCTGTGTGTGTGTGGTCACTCTGACTCTTGCCCTGTACGTGTGTGGTCACTCTGTCTCTTGCCGTGTGTGTGTGTGGTCACTCTGACTCTTGCCCTGTGCGTGTGTGGTCACTCCGCTCTTGCCCTGTGTGTGTGTGGTCACTCTGATTCTTGCCCTGTGCGCGTGTGGTCACTCTGACTCTTGCCCTGTGCGTGTGTGGTCACTCTGATTCTTGCCCTGTGCGCGTGTGGTCACTCTGACTCTTGCCCTGTGCGCGTGTGGTCACTCTGACTCTTGCCCTGTGTGTGTGTGGTCACTCTGACACTTGCCCTGTGCGCGTGTGGTCACTCTGACACTTGCCCTGTGCGTGTGTGGTCACTCTGACTCTTGCCCTGTGCGTGTGTGATCACTCTGACGCTTGCCCTGTGCGTGTGTGGTCACTCTGACCCTTGCCCTGTGCGTGTGTGGTCACTCTGAGTCTTGCCCTGTGTGTGTGTGGTCACTCTGAGTCTTGCCCTGTGTGTGTGTGGTCACTCTGAGTCTTGCCCTGTGCGTGTGTGATCACTCTGACGCTTGCCCTGTGCGTGTGTGGTCACTCTGACACTTGCCCTGTGCGTGTGTGGTCACTCTGAGTCTTGCCCTGTGTGTGTGTGGTCACTCTGAGTCTTGCCCTGTGTGTGTGTGGTCACTCTGAGTCTTGCCCTGTGTGTGTGTGGTCACTCTGAGTCTTGCCCTGTGCGTGTGTGGTCACTCTGAGTCTTGCCCTGTGTGTGTGTGGTCACTCTGACTCTTGCCCTGTACGTGTGTGGTCACTCTGACTCTTGCCCTGTGTGTGTGTGGTCACTCTGAGTCTTGCCCTGTGTGTGTGTGGTCACTCTGACTCTTGCCCTGTACGTGTGTGGTCACTCTGACTCTTGCCCTGTGCGTGTGTGGTCACTCTGACTCTTGCCCTGTGCGTGTGTGGTCACTCTGACTCTTGCCCTGTGCGTGTGTGGTCACTCTGACACTTGCCCTGTGTATGTGTGGTCACTCTGACTCTTGCCCTGTGCGCGTGTGGTCAGTCTGACTCTTGCCCTGTTTGTGTGTGGTCACTCTGACTCTTGCCTGTGCGCGTGTGGTCACTCTGACTCTTGCCCTGTGCGTGTGTGGTCACTCTGACTCTTGCCCTGTGCGCGTGCGGTCACTCTGAGTCTTGCCCTGTGCGTGTGTGGTCACTCTGAGTCTTGCCCTGTGTGTGTGTGGTCACTCTGACACTTGCCCTGTGTGTGTGTGGTCACTCTGACTCTTGCCCTGTGCGTGTGTGGTCACTCTGTCTCTTGCCCTGTGCGCGTGCGGTCACTCTGACTCTTGCCCTGTACGTGTGTGGTCACTCTGTCTCTTGCCCTGTACGTGTGTGGTCACTCTGACTCTTGCCCTGTGCGTGTGTGGTCACTCTGGCTCTTGCCCTGTGTGTGTGTGGTCACTCTGACTCTTGCCCTGTGTGTGTGTGGTCACTCTGACTCTTGCCCTGTACGTGTGTGGTCACTCTGACTCTTGCCCTGTACGTGTGTGGTCACTCTGACTCTTGCCCTGTACGTGTGTGGTCACTCTGACTCTTGCCCTGTGTGTGTGTGGTCACTCTGACTCTTGCCCTGTACGTGTGTGGTCACTCTGGCTCTTGCCCTGTGTGTGTGTGGTCACTCTGACTCTTGCCGTGTGCGCGTGTGGTCACTCTGAAACTTGCCCTGTGTGTGTGTGGTCACTCTGACTCTTGCCCTGTGCGTGTGTGGTCACTCTGAAACTTGCCCTGTGTGTGTGTGGTCACTCTGACTCTTGCCCTGTACGTGTGTGGTCACTCTGACTCTTGCCCTGTACGTGTGTGGTCACTCTGATTCTTGCCCTGTGTGTGTGTGGTCACTCTGACTCTTGCCCTGTGCGTGTGTGGTCACTCTGACTCTTGCCCTGTGCGTGTGTGGTCACTCTGACTCTTGCTCTGTGCGTGTGTGGTCACTCTGATTCTTGCCCTGTGCGTGTGTGGTCACTCTGACTCTTGCCCTGTGCGTGTGTGGTCACTCTGACTCTTGCCCTGTGCGTGTGTGGTCACTCTGACACTTGCCCTATGCGTGTGTGGTCACTCTGACTCTTGCCCTGTGCGTGTGTGGTCACTCTGACACTTGCCCTATGCGTGTGTGGTCACTCTGACTCTTGCCCTGTGCGTGTGTGGTCACTCTGACTCTTGCCCTGTGTGTGTGTGGTCACTCTGATTCTTGCCCTGTGCGTGTGTGGTCACTCTGACTCTTGCCCTGTGCGTGTGTGGTCACTCTGACACTTGCCCTATGCGTGTGTGGTCAGTCTGACTCTTGCCCTTTGCGTGTGTGGTCACTCTGAAACTTGCCCTGTGTGTGTGTGGTCACTCTGACTCTTGCCCTGTGCGTGTGTGGTCACTCTGACTCTTGCCCTGTGCGTGTGTGGTCACTCTGAAACTTGCCCTGTGTGTGTGTGGTCACTCTGACTCTTGCCCTGTACGTGTGTGGTCACTCTGACTCTTGCCCTGTGCGTGTGTGGTCACTCTGATTCTTGCCCTGTGTGTGTGTGGTCACTCTGACTCTTGCCCTGTGCGTGTGTGGTCACTCTGACTCTTGCCCTGTGTGTGTGTGGTCACTCTGACTCTTGCCCTGTGCGTGTGTGGTCACTCTGACTCTTGCTCTGTGCGTGTGCGGTCACTCTGACTCTTGCCCTGTACGTGTGTGGTCACTCTGATTCTTGCCCTGTGTGTGTGTGGTCACTCTGATTCTTGCCCTGTGTGTGTGTGGTCACTCTGACTCTTGCCCTGTGTGTGTGTGGTCACTCTGACTCTTGCCCTGTGTGTGTGTGGTCACTCCGCTCTTGCCCTGTGCGTGTGTGGTCACTCTGACCCATGCCCTGTGCGTGTGTGGTCACTCTGACTCTTGCTCTGTGCGTGTGCGGTCACTCTGACTCTTGCCCTGTACGTGTGTGGTCACTCTGATTCTTGCCCTGTGTGTGTGTGGTCACTCTGACTCTTGCCCTGTGCGTGTGTGGTCACTCTGACTCTTGCCCTGTGCGTGTGTGGTCACTCTGGCTCTTGCCCTGTACGTGTGTGGTCACTCTGACTCTTGCCGTGTGTGTGTGTGGTCACTCTGACTCTTGCCCTGTGTGTGTGTGGTCACTCTGATTCTTGCCCTGTGCGTGTGTGGTCACTCCGCTCTTGCCCTGTGCGTGTGTGGTCACTCTGACTCTTGCCCTGTGCGTGTGTGGTCACTCTGACTCTTGCCCTGTGCGTGTGTGGTCACTCTGACTCTTGCTCTGTGCGTGTGCGGTCACTCTGACTCTTGCTCTGTGTGTGTGTGGTCACTCTGACTCTTGCCCTGTGCGTGTGTGGTCACTCTGACTCTTGCCCTGTGCGTGTGTGGTCACTCTGACTCTTGCTCTGTGCGTGTGCGGTCACTCTGACTCTTGCCCTGTACGTGTGTGGTCACTCTGATTCTTGCCCTGTGTGTGTGTGGTCACTCTGACTCTTGCCCTGTGCGTGTGTGGTCACTCTGACTCTTGCCCTGTGCGTGTGTGGTCACTCTGGCTCTTGCCCTGTACGTGTGTGGTCACTCTGACTCTTGCCGTGTGTGTGTGTGGTCACTCTGACTCTTGCCCTGTGTGTGTGTGGTCACTCTGATTCTTGCCCTGTGCGTGTGTGGTCACTCCGCTCTTGCCCTGTGCGTGTGTGGTCACTCTGACTCTTGCCCTGTGCGTGTGTGGTCACTCTGACTCTTGCCCTGTGTGTGTGTGGTCACTCTGACTCTTGCCCTGTGTGTGTGTGGTCACTCCGCTCTTGCCCTGTGCGTGTGTGGTCACTCTGACTCTTGCCCTGTGTGTGTGTGGTCACTCTGCTCTTGCCCTGTGCGTGTGTGGTCACTCTGACTCTTGCTCTGTGTGTGTGGTCACTCTGACACTTGCCCTGCGTGTGTGTGGTCACTCTGACTCTTGCCCTGTGTGTGTGTGGTCACTCCGCTCTTGCCCTGTGCGCGTGTGGTCACTCTGACTCTTGCCCTGTGTGTGTGTGGTCACTCTGACTCTTGTCCTGTGCGCGTGTGGTCACTCTGACTCTTGCCCTGTGCGTGTGTGGTCACTCTGACTCTTGCCCTGTGTGTGTGTGGTCACTCTGACTCTTGCCCTGTGTGTGTGTGGTCACTCTGACTCTTGTCCTGTGCGTGTGTGGTCACTCTGACTCTTGTCCTGTGCGCGTGTGGTCACTCTGACTCTTGCCCTGTGCGTGTGTGGTCACTCTGACTCTTGCCCTGTGCGTGTGTGGTCACTCTGACTCTTGCCCTGTGTGTGTGTGGTCACTCTGACTCTTGCCCTGTGCGTGTGTGGTCACTCTGACTCTTGCCCTGTGCGTGTGTGGTCACTCTGACTCTTGCCCTGTGCAACTGTGGTCACTCTGTCTCTTGCCCTGTGCGTGTGTGGTCACTCTGACTCTTGCCCTGTTTGTGTGTGGTCACTCTGACTCTTGCCCTGTGCGTGTGTGGTCACTCTGACTCTTGCCCTGTGCGTGTGTGGTCACTCTGACTCTTGCCCTGTGCATCTGTGGTCACTCTGTCTCTTGCCCTGTGCGTGTGTGGTCACTCTGTCTCTTGCCCTGTGCGTGTGTGGTCACTCTGACTCTTGCCCTGTGCGTGTGTGGTCACTCTGTCTCTTGCCCTGTGCGTGTGTGGTCACTCTGACTCTTGCCCTGTGCGTGTGTGGTCACTCTGTCTCTTGCCCAGTGCGTGTGTGGTCACTCTGACTCTTGCCCTGTGCGTGTGTGGTCACTCTGACTCTTGCCCTGTGTGTGTGGTCACTCTGATTCTTGCCCTGTGTGTGTGTGGTCACTCTGATTCTTGCCCTGTGTGTGTGTGGTCACTCTGACTCTTGCCCTGTGCGTGTGTGGTCACTCTGATTCTTGCCCTGTGCGTGTGTGGTCACTCTGACTCTTGCCCTGTACGTGTGTGGTCACTCTGATTCTTGCCCTGTGCGTGTGTGGTCACTCTGTCTCTTGCCCTGTGCGTGTGTGGTCACTCTGACTCTTGCCCTGTGCGTGTGTGGTCACTCTGTCTCTTGCCCTGTGTGTGTGTGGTCACTCTGACTCTTGCCCTGTGCGTGTGTGGTCACTCTGTCTCTTGCCCTGTGCGTGTGTGGTCACTCTGACTCTTGCCCTGTGTGTGTGTGGTCACTCTGACTCTTGCCCTGTGTGTGTGTGGTCACTCGGGCTCTTGCCCTGTGCGTGTGTGGTCACTCTGATTCTTGCCCTGTGCGCGTGTGGTCACTCTGACACTTGCCCTGTGCGTGTGTGGTCACTCTGATTCTTGCCCTGTGTGTGTGGTCACTCTGACTCTTGCCCTGTGCGCGTGTGGTCACTCTGACTCTTGCCCTGTGCGTGTGTGGTCACTCTGACTCTTGCCCTGTGCGTGTGTGGTCACTCTGATTCTTGCCCTGTGTGTGTGGTCACTCTGACTCTTGCCCTGTGCGTGTGTGGTCACTCTGACTCTTGCCCTGTGCGCGTGTGGTCACTCTGACTCTTGCCCTGTGTGTGTGTGGTCACTCTGAGTCTTGCCCTGTGCGCGTGTGGTCACTCTGACTCTTGCCCTGTGCGTGTGTGGTCACTCTGACTCTTGCCCTGTACGTGTGTGGTCACTCTGACTCTTGCCCTGTGCGTGTGTGGTCACTCTGACTCTTGCCCTGTGTGTGTGTGGTTACTCTGACTCTTGCCCTGTGCTTGTGTGGTCACTCTGACTCTTGCCCTGTGTGTGTGTGGTCAGTCTGACTCTTGCCCTGTGTGTGTGTGGTCACTCTGATTCTTGCCCTGTGCGTGTGTGGTCACTCTGTCTCTTGCCCTGTGCGCGTGTGGTCACTCTGACTCTTGCCCTGTGCGCGTGTGGTCAGTCTGACTCTTGCCCTGTGCGCGTGTGGTCACTCTGACTCTTGCCCTGTGCGTGTGTGGTAACTCTGACTCTTGCCCTGTGCGCGTGTGGTCACTCTGACTCTTGCCCTGTGCGTGTGTGGTCACTCTGATTCTTGCCCTGTGTGTGTGGTCACTCTGACTCTTGCCCTGTGCGCGTGTGGTCACTCTGACTCTTGCCCTGTGCGTGTGTGGTCACTCTGACTCTTGCCCTGTGCGCGTGTGGTCAGTCTGACTCTTGCCCTGTGCGTGTGTGGTCACTCTGACTCTTGCCCTGTGCGTGTGTGGTCACTCCGCTCTTGCCCTGTGTGTGTGTGGTCACTCCGCTCTTGCCCTGTGTGTGTGTGGTCACTCTGATTCTTGCCCTGTGCGCGTGTGGTCACTCTGACTCTTGCCCTGTGCGTGTGTGGTCACTCTGACTCTTGCCCTGTGCGCGTGTGGTCACTCTGATTCTTGCCCTGTGCGCGTGTGGTCACTCTGACTCTTGCCCTGTGTGTGTGTGGTCACTCTGACTCTTGCCCTGTACGTGTGTGGTCACTCTGTCTCTTGCCCTGTGCTTGTGTGGTCACTCTGACTCTTGCCCTGTGCGTGTGTGGTCACTCTGTCTCTTGCCCTGTGCGTGTGTGGTCACTCTGACTCTTGCCCTGTGCGTGTGTGGTCACTCTGTCTCTTGCCCAGTGCGTGTGTGGTCACTCTGACTCTTGCCCTGTGCGTGTGTGGTCACTCTGACTCTTGCCCTGTGTGTGTGGTCACTCTGATTCTTGCCCTGTGTGTGTGTGGTCACTCTGATTCTTGCCCTGTGTGTGTGTGGTCACTCTGACTCTTGCCCTGTGCGTGTGTGGTCACTCTGATTCTTGCCCTGTGTGTGTGTGGTCACTCTGACTCTTGCCCTGTACGTGTGTGGTCACTCTGATTCTTGCCCTGTGCGTCTGTGGTCACTCTGACTCTTGCGCTGTGCGTGTGTGGTCACTCTGACTCTTGCCCTGTGCGTGTGTGGTCACTCTGTCTCTTGCCCTGTGTGTGTGTGGTCACTCTGACTCTTGCCCTGTGCGTGTGTGGTCACTCTGTCTCTTGCCCTGTGCGTGTGTGGTCACTCTGACTCTTGCCCTGTGTGTGTGTGGTCACTCTGACTCTTGCCCTGTGCGTGTGTGGTCACTCGGGCTCTTGCCCTGTGCGTGTGTGGTCACTCTGATTCTTGCCCTGTGCGCGTGTGGTCACTCTGACACTTGCCCTGTGCGTGTGTGGTCACTCTGATTCTTGCCCTGTGTGTGTGGTCACTCTGACTCTTGCCCTGTGCGCGTGTGGTCACTCTGACTCTTGCCCTGTGCGTGTGTGGTCACTCTGACTCTTGCCCTGTGCGTGTGTGGTCACTCTGATTCTTGCCCTGTGTGTGTGGTCACTCTGACTCTTGCCCTGTGCGTGTGTGGTCACTCTGACTCTTGCCCTGTGCGCGTGTGGTCAGTCTGACTCTTGCCCTGTTTGTGTGTGGTCACTCTGACTCTTGCCCTGTACGTGTGTGGCCACTCTGACTCTTGCCCTGTGCGTGTGTGGTCACTGACTCTTGCCCTGTGTGTGTGTGGTTACTCTGACTCTTGCCCTGTGCTTGTGTGGTCACTCTGACTCTTGCCCTGTGTGTGTGTGGTCAGTCTGACTCTTGCCCTGTGTGTGTGTGGTCACTCTGATTCTTGCCCTGTGCGTGTCTGGTCACTCTGTCTCTTGCCCTGTGCGTGTGTGGTCACTCTGACTCTTGCCCTGTGCGCGTGTGGTCAGTCTGACTCTTGCCCTGTGCGTGTGTTCACTCTGACTCTTGCCCTGTGCGCGTGTGGTCACTCTGACTCTTGCCCTGTGCGCGTGTGGTCACTCTGCTTTTGGAAAAGTTCGGAAGAGTCCGATGAGCTTGTTGTCAGAGGGACTGAGTTATGTTCTGCAGGTTGGGACTTTTATTTCAATAGGGCTTAGAAAAATAACTGATGATCTTATCGAGGTGTATAAAATTATGACGGGCATGCAAGGGTTGAATGCAGTGTTTTTCCCCAAGGGGTGGGTATCAAAAACCAGACAGCATAGGTTTCAGGTGAGGGGGCGAGATTTAATGGGAACCTGTGGTGCAAATGATTTTAGCCAGAGGTCAGTGTATGGCATAGGCTGCCGGAGGAAGTGGTTGTGGTGAACTACATACACCTGTCTGGAACCCCCCCCCCCCCCTCAGCTGACTGCTCCTGTGGCTCCTCCCACAGACCCCTGTATAAAGGCGATTGGAGGCACTGCTCCTCCCTCAGTCTCCAGGATGTTGTTTGATGGTCTCTTGCTGCTGATAGTGCTCTCTTCCAGCTAATAAAAGCCTATCTCTCGCCTCACGTCTCCGAGCATTATTGATGGTGCATCAGTGGTTGAGGCAGGTACTGTACATTAACAACATTTTAAAGGTACCTGGACAGGTACATGGATAGGGATATGGGCCAAATGCAGGCAAATGGGACCAGCTTGAAGTTGGAATCTTGTTCGGCACAGACCAGGTGGGCCAAAAGGCCTGTATGACACTGTGA
Organism: Hypanus sabinus; assembly: GCF_030144855.1. Classification (NCBI taxonomy): domain Eukaryota; kingdom Metazoa; phylum Chordata; class Chondrichthyes; order Myliobatiformes; family Dasyatidae; genus Hypanus; species Hypanus sabinus. Next base: position 159,371,277 of record NC_082715.1, on the reverse strand, counting down.
TTCTGATTTACTGACGCTCGCTCCACCCTGGTGCCCTACATATGAACTCACAGACAATACAAGCCCTTCAGCCCATTGAGTATAGCTTCGAGTCCAGACAGAGCAGACTCGACGGGCCAAATGGCCCAACCCTGTTCCGGTATCTCATGGTCTCACACCTCAGCTGTGAGCGGAGTCCTGTTCCGTACTGATCCTCCTACGGTTCACATTACTGGGTGTGTGGTATCCCTGTCAATCCAGTTGCCCATGGCTCACCCCCATGTCCTCTTCCGTGAGAAATGCCCTGCCCGCCAGCAACTTTGCTCAGTTCCGGTCGTCAGAACCTGCTGGGGGAAACGGGCTTTGAAACACGTGCCGGGAGAGAAGGGGCGTTCAATTCCGTTCTGCTGCTTGAGAGAAGGAGAAATGAGCGAGTAAATTAATTCCTGACTGAGTCACATGCAATGTCAGTGATTACTTTCCCACTCCCCATACTACACAAGCATTCCCAGCACACATGGTTATCCCTTCACCCTAAGCAGCTGCCTCCCCCACCCTTTCCCCAGAATCAACAAGCTTCCTCTGCCTTGCACAGTGAGATCAGACAGCGTTACGCCGCAGCCTTCCCCAGCCTCAGCAGGGTTCTCGACTATAGCAGTGATATGGGCCTCAGGGCAGGAGGACCTCTTTGCCTCAGAGTGGGAAGGCTGGAGTGCTGTTCCCAAATACCCCAGAGGAACATCTTACCCAAAGGACAGCAGCTTTGAACCAGCTCACTGACGTCTTCAACAGGCCTCATCCAGGCTGCTGTCCCACAGGCTTCAAAGCAGCCACCATCATCCCCGTAGCAGAGAACTAAATGACTACTGGCTGGTGCCACTGACACCAATCGTCATGAAGAGCTTTGAACGGCTGGCATTGGCACATTTCAAAAACTCCACTTCAGCCACACTCAGCAATATCCTTACTGACGGAACTGCTCTACAACAGATGCCTATCATGCACCTGGTCCTGACACACCTAGAGAACAAGGACACTTATGTCAAAATCCTTTTGCTGGATTTCAGTTTGGCATCCAACAGACCCTGGCGAATAAACTCCTACTCCACTCCACTACATACACCACAGTGCAACTTCCTAACAACCAGACCTCGGATGGTCAGAATGCTCCTCCCTCCCGGCCCCAGGGCTGTGTGCTGAGCCCACTGCTGTACGCTCCGCTCACACCCGAGTAATCACGTCGTCAGATTTACCGATAACACTGCAGTTAACTCAACCGCGATGAGACAGCCTTCAGACGTGGGACAGCTCGAGGCAGATAACCCCCTCCACAACGTCAGAAAGGAGATGGTTCTTGACTTCAGGAGAACTCACAACTCTCTGGCACAGCAGTGGAAACTGCAAGCAGTTTCAGACTCCTGGGAGTGCCCAGCTTGCACGTCATCTCATGGCCCCAGATCACACTATGCACAATCAGGAAGCCTCACCAACGACTCTACTTTCTGAGGAGACTGAACGGAGCTGGACGATGCACATCTGTACTCACGTCCTTCTACCGATGCACAGTAGAGAGCATCCTAACTTGCTGTATCTCTGCACGGTTCGGAAACTGCACTGTGGTGGGGACTACAACAGGTAGTCAACGCTGCCCAACGCATCCCCCACACCAGCCTCCCCGCCAGCAAGGACATAGACATAGAACGGTGCTGCTGAAGGGCTTTAACATCATGAAGAATCCACCCACCTTTCTCCTGGACTGTTTGTGCTTCTGCCATCAAGAAGGGGGCTACACGGCTTCCATGCCAGGACCATCAGACTCAAAAACAGTTACTTGCTAAACACCTGCCCTGCCACACCCCCAACCACCACTACTTTATCAATTCTTGTCAGTAGCCTACGTACAGGCACTCCTGTGCCTAGTGTCACTTTATGAACATACAATCTGCGTATATTAGCTCTTATGTATTTATACTAAGCATAGAAAACCTACAGCACAAGCCCTTCGGCCCACAACACTGTGCCAAACGTACTTACTTAGAAATTACCCAGCATTGCCCACAGCCCTCTATTTTTCTAAACTCCATGTACCTATCCAGAAATCTCTTAAAAGACCCTATCATATTGGCCTCCACCTCCCTCACCAGCAGCCCATTCCATGCACTCACCAGAGTAAAAAACTTACCCCTGACATCTCCTCTGTACCTACTCCCCAGCACTTTAAACCTGTGTCCTTTTGTGGCAACCATTTCAGCCCTGGGAAAAAGCCTCTGACTATCCACACGATCAATGCCTCTCATCATCTTGTACATCTCCATCAGGTCACCTCTCATCCTCCGTCGCTCCAGCAGAGAAAAGGCTGAGTTCACTCAACCTATTCTCATAGGGCATGCTCCCCAATCCAGGCAACATCCTTGTAAATCTCTTCTGCACCCTTTCTATGGTTTCCACAGCCTTCCTGTAGTGAGGTGACCAGAACTGAGCACAATACTCCAAGTGGGGTCTGACCAGTGTCCCATATAGCTGTAGCATTACCTCTCGGCTCTTAAACTCAGTCCCATGGTTGATGAAGGCCAATGCGTTGTATGCCTTCTTAAATACACAGTCAACCTGCGTAGCTGCTTTGAGTGTGCTACGGACTCGGACCCCAAGATCCCTCTGATCCTCCACACAGTCAAGAGTTTTACCATTAATACCATCATATTTGACCTACCAAAATGAACCACCTCACACTTATCTGGGTTGAACTCCATCTGTCACTTCTCAGCCCAGTTTTGGCATCCTATCAATGTCCCGTTTCAACCTCTGACAGCCCTCCACACTATCTGCAACACCTCCAACCTTTGCGTCATCAGTAAATTTACTAACCCATCCCTCCAATTCCTCATCCGGGTCATTTATAAAAATCCTGAAGAGAGGGGGTCCCAGAACAGATCTCTGAGGCACACCACTGTATTGTGTTTTATCATTATTGTGTTCTTTATCATTTTGTGCTGCATTGTATCTGGAGTAACAATTATTTTGTATTCTTTTACACGCGTACTGGAAACAACATTAAACAATGCTGAATCTGGAATCATGAATGCTCAGCAGACTTCTGAACAACTTCAGAACGGATTTCTACAGCTGCCTGGACTGCTCCATTTCGCTCCCACACGGAGGGACGAAGAAAGATCTCGGGTATATTTTCCAGTGGGGGCCTGCGGCCGGAGTTGTCCTGGATGGGAGAGGTGGGGGAGAAGCCTGAGCAAGTACGACGGTGCACACAACAGACGTGGCGTGTCAGTGCTGAGGGAGGGATGACCGTAAGACACAGAAGCAGAACTAGACCACTGCGTCCATCATGGTGAACTTATTGTCCCTCTCAACCCCATTCTCCTGTCTTCTCCCAGTAACCTTCGATGCCCTAATTAACCAAGAACCTGTTGATCTCCACTTTAAATATTCTCAGTGACTGGGCCTCCACTGCCATCCATTACAATTAATTTCACAGACTCAACACTCTCTGGCTAAAGATATTCCTCCTCATCTCTGTTGCCATCCAACAGAGGTGTGGAAATGTGTTCGGGGTTGGTCACCCTGCTGTAAGGAAAAAGCTGACAGTGTTGTCAGGACTTGAGGAATTTAGCTCTGGAGAGAAGTTTTTCAGGCCAGAGCATTTTCCAATGGAGCTTGGAAAACGAGGGCCTTTTGAAAACTGAGAGTCTGATTGGAAGTGAGTTGTTGTCTGAAGTAGCCAGTGAGAGAGTGACATCTTGCAGGGTGTGAGCCTTTTGAAAACTGCAACTCTCATCAGGAATGAGTCATTGCTTGAAGTAGTGAGTGAGGAAGTGACATCTTCCGGGGCAGGAGCCATTTAAAAACTGCAACTCCCCTCTCCCGCAGACTCACATCTGTCAGAAGTGCATGCGGCTGAGCGATATGCAGACCGTGTGAGGAATCTGGAGCAGCAGCTGGATGACCTTCGACCCGTAAGGGAGAATGAGGCAGTCATAGATGAGAGCTGCAGGGAGGTAGTCACACCGATATTGGTATCGGTGACATAGGCATGAAACAGGAGAATTCCCTGATGAAAGAATATAGGAAGTTAGGTAGAAAGCTGGAAAGCAGGACCTCAAGGGTAGTAATCTCTGGATTGCTACCAAGGCCATGCCCCAGTGAGGGTAAGAATAGGAAGATGTGGCAGATGAATGCAGGGCAAGCTCAGGCGGAGGTTCTAACTATCCCGAGACTCATTCTACAGCCACTTACCGGAAAATAAAGAAATACAACAGAATTTATCAAAAACAAACAAATATCCAATGTTGAAGACAAATAATAAAAGGACAGCAAATAATAATAGTGAAAATGAGTTGCAGAGTCCTGGAAAGTGACTCTATGGGTTGCGGTGAGAGCAATTCTCCATGCTGGTTCAGGACTTGATAGATGTGGGGTAACAACTGTTCCTGAATCTGGTGATGTGGGACATACCCCTTTCTTGATGGTGGTAGTGAGAAGAGAGCATGCCCTGGGTGGTGGTGGTATTTTGTGCGAGAAGAGGGATGGGGGGGTGGGTGGTCAACGTGCCTCAGCTGTTTTGCTTATTTTTTTGTGTGGGGGGGGGAGGGATGTGGAGGCTATAGAAACATAGAAAACATGCAGCACAATACAGGCCCTTCGGCCCACAAAGCTGTACCAAACTTGTCCCTACCTTAGAACTACCTAGGCTTTACCCATAGCTCACTATTTTTCTAAGCTCCATGTAGTCATCCAGGAGTCTCTTAAAAGACCCCATCGTACCCGCCTCCACCACCACCCATTCCACGCGCTCACCACTCTTTGCATAAAAAACTTCCCCCCAACATCTCCTCTGTGCCTACTTCCAAGCACCTTAAAACTATGTCCTCTCATGCTAGCCACTTCAGCCCTGGGGAAAAGCCTCTGACTATCCTAACGATCAATGCCTCTCATCATCTTATACACCTCTATCAGGTCACCTCTCATCCTCCGTCGCTCCAAGGAGAAAAGGCCAAGTTCACTCAACCTATTCTCATAAGGCATGCTCCCCAATCCAGGCAACGTCCTTGTAAATCTCCTCTGCACCCTTTCTATAGTTTCCACAGCCTTCCTGTAGTGAGGTGACCAGAACTGAGCACAGTACTCCAAGTGGGGTCTGACCAGGGTTCTATATAGTGGCAACATTTCATACTTATTCCCCCCCCCCCCCGATTGATGGCCAATGCACTGTACGCCTTCTTAACCACAGAGTCAACCTGCATAGCAGCTTTGAGTGTCCTATGGACTCAGACCCCAAGATCCCTCTGATCCTCCACACAGTCAAGAATCTTACCATTAATACTATATTCTACCATCATATTTGACCTACCAAAACGAACCACCTCACACTTATCTGGGTTGAACTCCATCTGCCACTTCTCAGCCTAGTTTTGCATCCTATCAATGTCCCGCTGTAACCTCTGACAGCCCTCCACACTATCCACAACATCTCCAACCTTTGTGTCATCAGCAGACTTACAAACCCATCCCTCCAGTTCCACTTTCTGGAAAATTGGTGATGTTCCCCAGGGACTGTTACTTTTCACATTGTTTGTCAATGATTTGGATAATGGAATTGATGGCTATGTGGCAAACTTTGCGAATGAAACAGAGATAGCTGGATGGGTAGGTAGTGCTGAGGAAACAATGCAACTGTAGCAGGACTTCGATAAATTGGAAGAATGGACAAAGAAAACTATTATCTAAATGGGGAGAAGATTCAAACATCAGAAATGCAGAGGGACTTAGGACTCCTTGTGCAAGACTCCCAGAAGGTTAATTTACAGGTTGAGTCTGTGGTAAAGAAGGCAAATGCAATGTTATTTCAAGGGGAATGGAATTTCAAAGCAATGAGATAATACTGAGCCTTTATAACACTGCAGTCAGGTCACACTTCAAGTATTGTCAACAGTTTTGGGCCCCATATCTCAGAAAGAAGGTGTTGTCATTGAAGAGGAGGTTCATGAGGATGATTCTAGGAACAAAACGATTGACATAAGAGGAGTGTTGGGCCTGTACTCACTGGAATTTAGAAGGGGGAATCTCATTGAAATCTACTGAATATTGAAAGGACTAGATAGGGTGGATGTGGAGAGGATGTTTCCCCTGGCAGGGCTATACAGAACTAGAGGGCACAACCTCAAAATTGAGGGGCGACCTTTTAGAACAGAGATAAGGAGGAATATTTTTAGCCAGAGAGCTGTGAATCTGCGGAATGCTGTGCCAGAGACTGCGGTGGAGGCCAAGTCCGTGGGTACGTTTAAGGCAGAAGTGGATAGTTTCCTGATCGGTCAGGGCATTAAAGGATACAGTGAGAAGGCAGGTGTACGGGGATGAGTGGATCCAGGATCAGCCATGATGGAATGGCAGTAAAGACTTGATGGGCTGAATAGCCCACGTCTACTACAGAGCAGACCATCCATCCCACAATGTGTGATGAACTAATTCAGTAAGACACCCTTCACCCTGCACATGGTGCTGATCCCTCGATTCTCCGCACACTCATTTGCTTATCACAGACGTTGTTTCTGGCTCCACAATCATCATTGGCAGGGCGTTCAAGACACCCACCAAACTGTGTTAAAATATTCTGCCTCGCATATCTTTTTTGAACATCCCCTCTCACCTTAATGCATGCCCACTGTTAGTGGATAATTCAATCCTGACAGAAAGATACTGACTGTCCACTCTGTCTAGGCCTCTGAATATTTTCTCATGTCTCCACTCAGTCCAGAGAAAACAACCCAAGTTGTTTTGTGGGATTCATTGCCACAGGCAGCTGAGGAAGCCTAGATATTGGGAGTCTTTAAGGCAGAGGTTGATGGATCTTGGATTAGTCAGGGCATGAAAGGATAGGGGCTGTGAAGAAAAATGGATTAGCCATGATGAAATGGGTGCAATGGCCTAATTCTGCTCCTATATCTTACAAGCTTCTCCGACCTTTCCTTCTAGCATGTGCCCTCTGAGAGAGACTGCATCCTACAACCGAAGGTAACACAGCACTCTCCAGACGTGGCCAACTATTTTACAAAGCTTCAAGATAACTTACTCTAATATCAAACAACGCACACAAAATGCTGGTGGAACACAGCAGGCCAGGCAGCATCCTCGTCCTGCATCTGAATTTCCAGCATCTGCAGATTTCCTCGTGTTTACTCGAATGTCAGTCTAGAATTCCTCTGGTCACGAGAGGAGGGGGGCTAGCAATCCCATCTGGTAAAATCCCAGTGCTACAAAGAGCACATCCCAGGGAGAGAAAATGACCTTCGCCTGGAGGTCGTGTGGTGAATGCGGAGGCCGGGGTCAGAGGATTCCGGCAGACTGCTGTCGGCAAGAGTGATGGGCTGAAGAACATCATTTCCCGATTCCTTGACTAACAAAGAATGTCTCAGTTAGCCCACCCAACTCATTTCACCACTGAGGGGCCCCCTACCCCATCACTGGACCCGTCCTTCAGTGGAGCCTCACCCCCACCCTCCACCCCGGCCTCCGAGCCGCCGGGCTCAGCGCCCTCCTTCCATAAGCCTGAGAAAGCAGGTTGCCGCAGCCTGGGCATCCGGGCAGCCCCAGTGGCCTAATGGATAAGGCACTGGCCTCCTAAGCCAGGGATTGTGGGTTCGAGTCCCATCTGGGGTGCGCGTTTGCTTTTACCCCGGCAGGGTGAGAGCTAATTCGCCCTAAATGTTTTAATAGGAATTGCTCGAACGGCGCCGGAGAATCAGCTCGAATATTTCCACTAAGTACTCAGTCAGTGATAAACTGTGACACAAACACCTCTCGCCTCGCTTGCTCTCCTCGTCTCCCCTTCCTGCCTGCATCCCTTACCCTCTTCCTTTCTCCTCCCTGGCCCCTCTCATTCTTCCTCTTCTTTCTCCCTCTCGCTTCCTTTTCCTATCAGATCCCAACGTCTTCAGCCCTCTGTCGTCTCCACCGATCACCCGCCGGCCACCGCCTCTTTACCCGTCCTCAGTTAAAGCCCGTCTTGCCCGTCTGTCTCTCCCACAGGCGCTGCCGCTGTTGCTCCAATACGGAAGGGTGGGAGAGCCGCCAGCGCCTGGACAGGCTCTGATGGAGACGGGAGCAGAGTTCCCCGGTGTCGGGAACATCAGCTCCACTGCTGGAAGGTGAAGCCTCTCTCTGATGGAGACGGGAGCAGAGTTCCCCGGAGTCGGGAACATCAGCTCCACTGCTGGAAGGTGAAGCCTCTCTCTGATGGAGACGGGAGCAGAGTTCCCCGGTGTCGGGAACATCAGCTCCACTGCTGGAAGGTGAAGCGTCTCTCTGATGGAGACGGGAGCAGAGTTCCCCGGTGTCGGGAACATCAGCTCCACTGCTGGAAGGTGAAGCCTCTCTCTGATGGAGACGGGAGCAGAGTTCCCCGGTGTCGGGAACATCAGCTCCACTGCTGGAAGGTGAAGCCTCTCTCTGATGGAGACGGGAGCAGAGTTCCCCGGTGTCGGGAACATCAGCTCCACTGCTGGAAGGTGAAGCCTCTCTCTGATGGACGGGAGCAGAGTTCCCCGGTGTCGGGAACATCAGCTCCACTGCTGGAAGGTGAAGCCTCTCTCTGATGGAGACGGGAGCAGAGTTCCCCGGTGTCGGGAACATCAGCTCCACTGCTGGAAGGTGAAGAAGTCTCTCTCTGATGGAGACGGGAGCAGAGTTCCCCGGTGTCGGGAACATCAGCTCCACTGCTGGAAGGTGAAGCCTCTCTCTGATGGAGACGGGAGCAGAGTTCCCCGGTGTCGGGAACATCAGCTCCACTGCTGGAAGGTGAAGAAGTCTCTCTCTGATGGAGACGGGAGCAGAGTTCCCCGGTGTCGGGAACATCAGCTCCACTGCTGGAAGGTGAAGCCTCTCTCTGATGGAGACGGGAGCAGAGTTCCAGTGTCGGGAACATCAGCTCCACTGCTGGAAGGTGAAGCCTCTCTCTGATGGAGACGGGAGCAGAGTTCCCCGGTGTCGGGAACATCAGCTCCACTGCTGGAAGGTGAAGCCTCTCTCTGATGGAGACGGGAGCAGAGTTCCCCGGTGTCGGGAACATCAGCTCCACTGCTGGAAGGTGAAGCCTCTCTCTGATGGAGACGGGAGCGGAGTTCCCCGGTGTCGGGAACATCAGCTCCACTGCTGGAAGGTGAAGCCTCTCTCTGATGGAGACGGGAGCAGAGTTCCCCGGTGTCGGGAACATCAGCTCCACTGCTGGAAGGTGAAGTTTCTCTCGCCAGCGTTTAAAGGGACAGCCAGGCCGATGTCTTCAGAAGTTAACACGACCAAATAAGAATTAGGCACTGCCAGCAGATCTGGACTGGTTGGGGTGGGGACAGTGGCTTATTGGAGAGGCTGAGGGGAGGGAGGCTTGGTGGGTGAGGGGCTTGAGGAGTTTGACAGGCAGTGGGTGAGAGGCAGAAAGGGTGTTTTCTGTTGGACGGAGATGGTGAGTGAGGGTGAGGGGCCAAGGAGAGGATGGATTGAGTAGGGGCGAGGATCTGGGAGATGTCACTTGCAAGTTACGATTATAGAATGATAGTGTCCTAGAGCACTACAACGCAGAAATAGGCCCTTTGGCCCATTTAGTCTGTGCTATCCTGTCTTGTCCCATCAACCTATACCTAGACCATAACCCCCTATACCGTTCTCATCCATGTCCCGATCTGAACCACTCTTACATGTTATAATCGAAGCCAATGAACCACTACCGATGGCAGCTCATTTCCAGATCCTCCCCAGCCTCTGAGTGAAATAGTTCACCTTTCATCCTAAACCTATAACCTCTAGTTCGGGATCCACCCCGCCTGAAGGAAAAAAACTGCACATTCCTCCCGCATATGCCCCCTATAAAATCATGCATCTATAACATCTCCTCTCATTCCCCTAACCTATTCAACCTTTCCCTGTAAGTCATATCTTCAAGTCCTGAGACACCCATGTAAGTTTTCACTGCACCCTGTCAAGCTTGTTGATATCGTTCCTGAGGTAGGTGGCCAGAACACCGCACATCCTAACGCCCCAACCCCTGTACGCAAGGCCAATGGGCCAAAAGCTCTCTTTACCACCCTCTCTACTTCTGATCCACTTTCAAGGAACTTTGGATCCTCCTCTTGGTTTCTTTGCCCTACCGCTCTCCTCACTGTTCACTGCGTAAGTCTTACCCTAGCTTGTCCTTCCAACGTGCAACCCCTCATACTTGTCTGTGTGAAATTCCACCTGTCATCTTTGAGCTGATTTCCCCAGCTGGTCTAGATCACTTTGCAAACTTTGACCGACTTTTTCACCGTCCACTTTGCCTGCCCCACCCCCCCACCCCACAGTGTCGTCTGCAGTTGTGCTGTTCTAGTTTATCACACTATCAATGATAACGATGGCTCAGAACCACTTCAGTCAGAGAGACACTGATCTGCTACCATTCAATAGCTTCTTGCACTAAACTAATCAATGTCGAAGCCAAATCCTGAATGACTGTGTATCAACCTCCCATGCTAAACTTCGTCAAAGGCCTCACATGTAGGTGGTCCACCACCTTCCCTTCATCAATCGTCTTGGTAATCTCTCTGTGATTGGTTAAACATGACCTGCCACAGATAAAGCCTTGTCAACTATCCCTAATCAGGTCTTGAGTAACGTGAGTTAGCATCTCAACCCGGGGACCAGTCCTCACCTTCTTCACGATCATCTTGGTTAGTGGAATTATGTTCACTAGGTCCACAGTGCTTCCTTGCACACACTTCTGTCACCTGGCTTGTCTCATTCCCTAAAAGGAGACAGAATATCTTTTTCTAAACAGAATAAACTTTATTTATCATCAAAATATTTATGAGAATAACCTACTCAATGCCTTTTCATTCTTAACATTCACAGTCAATGCTTCCCACACTGTTTCATTGCATTTATACACATCAACAGCACTGCTACCACTCTGGGGTATTATACCATGACAAGATTTGAGGGGCTTCTTTCCCAAGCAGCCTATTTCTCTCCAATAGGAGAAGAACCCTACATCGTGGCTGCACCAAACCCCGGCTCGTTCTCTGCTGTCTGGAATATGGCAGCCGGCAGCATTCCTCCACAAACATCGTGACGCGTTGGGAGTCCAACACCCTTGGGCAAACCAAAGCACCTTTCACCAAGTCGATGACCTGCACTTGATCTCTGTCCATCCCCAGGAACAGCCCGTAGATCAGAGAGGCTTCTTTCTCACACTTGGTTGTGATGAACTGTGCCACAGGCCCTTGCATCTTTCTCCACACCCACTTCACAAACCCATTCTGCACAGAGACCACAGGATGTAGGAGCAGAATCAGGCTATCTGGCCCATTGAGTCTTCTCCACCAGTCAATCAAGGCTGATCCTTTATTTCCTCCTTCTCAACTCGACTTCCCGGCTTTCTCCCCGTAACCTTTGATGCCATGTCCAATCAAGAACCTATCAATCTCTGTCTTAAATACACCCAATGACCTGGCCTCCACAAGCTGCACGTGGCAACAAATTCCACAAATTCAGCTTCCTTTGGCTAAAGAAATTTCTCTGCATCTCTGTTTTAGATGGACTCCCCTCTATCCTGAGGCTGTGCCCTCTTGTCCTAGACTCCCCCACCATGGGAAACATCCTTTCCACATCTACTCTGTCTAGGCCTTTCAACATTCAAAAAATTTCCACGAGATTCCTCCTCATCTTTCTGAATTCCAGCAATTACAGACCCAGAGCATTCTGACAGGCTGCATCACTGTCTGGTATGGAAGGGCTACTGCACAAGACCGAAAGAAGCTGCAGAAGGTTGTAAATCTAGTCAGCTTCATCTTGGGCACAAAGTACACAAGACATCTTTAGGGAGCGGTGTCTCAGAAAGTCAGCATCCTTTACTAAGGACCTCCAGCACCCAGGGCATGCCCTTTTCTCACTGTTACCATCAGGGAGGAGGTACAGAAGCCTGAAGACAAACACTCAGCAATTCAGGAACAGCTTCTTCCCCTCTGCCATCTAATTCCTAAATGGACATTGAACCCATGAACACTACCTCACTTTTTTAATATATATAAAACTTATGTTTTTGCATGGTTTTTAGTCTAGTCAATGTATATATACTGTAATTGATTTACTTATTTATTTTTACCTTTTTTTCTCATCTATATCATGTATTGCATTGAACTGCTGCTGCTAAGTTAACAAATTTCATGATGCATGCTGGTGATAATAAACTTGATTCTGTTTGTGATTAATACCTCCCTCTCTTTCATGCTTGAAAAATCCAGAATACTGGAATATCGAGCTGCCAGTCCTGACCCTCCTGCAACCAAGTCTCAGTAACGGCTACAACATCTTAATTTCATGTGCTGATCCACGTTCTAAGCTCATCCATCTGACCTTTCAGACTGCTTGCTCTGAGCAAGAGTCCCATCATGTTCGACGCATCTGTTGCATCTACCATCCCCACAGCCACTATACCAGCTGTCCTGTCCAGTGGCTCATAACCATTTCAAGTCTGTCCAGGCTGCAGATGACTGCTCCCAGGAATACTTCATGTCAGTCCAATTGCAATGACGGAGTGAACATAGACTGAGATAAAATAGGCCACTGTCACTGACCGGACTGTCGGACTCCGCACAAAAGTGTAGCAGAAGCTGGTCCACAATGTCATTTCAGTTTGTGGAATGAAATGAGATTAAATGATGCCTCACACCATGTCATCTGCTCTCAGGGTGAGGAGTCAAGTGATCAGTACATACAGAAGGAGCAGACGTCCCAAAAGCCATGCCTCAGGAGGAAAGGATAATGTCAATATGACATAGAACACGGAACAATACACTTGGCCATTCAGCCCACAATACTGTGCTGAACTGATTGCATTAACATTTCTGCCCATATATCCCTCCATGCTCTGTAATCTCCTATATAATTTGTATATCCCTCCGCTCTGTAATCTCCTATACAATCTCTATATCCCTCCGCTCTGTAATCTCCTATACAATCTCTATATCCCTTCACTCTCTGCAAACTCCTATACAATCTCTATATCTCTCCACTCTGTAATCTCCTATACAATCTCTATATGCCACCACTCTGTAATCTCCTATACAATCTCTATATCCCACCACTCTGTAATCTCCTATACAATCTCTATATCCCACCACTCTGTAATCTCCTATACAATCTCTATATGCCACCACTCTGTAATCTCCTATACAATCTCTATATCCCACCACTCTGTAATCTCCTATACAATCTCTATATCCCACCACTCTGTAATCTCCTATACAATCTCTATATCCCACCACTCTGCAATCTCCTATACAATCTCTATATCCCACCACTCTGTAATCTCCTATACAATCTCTATATCCCACCACTCTGCAATCTCCTATACAATCTCTATATCCCTCCACTCTCTGCACATTCATGTGTCTAACAGCTTTTTAATTACGTATCTGCCCCATCACTACCACCCCAGCACCTCCCACACTGTGTTAAAAAAAATCCTGTCCCATACATCTGCTTTGAACTTGTCCTCTCTCACCTTAAATCCATCCCCTCTGGTACTAGGCATTTTGATCAGGGGAAAAGATCCTGCTGTCTGCTCTATCCATGCCTGCCATGATTGTGTAAACCCCCATTAGGTCTTCCATCAGCCTCTGCAGTTCTATCGAAAACAACAGAAGTTTGACCAACCTCTCCTTATGGCCTGCGCTCTCTACTCCTGGCAGCATCCTGCTAAACCTCTCCAAAGCCTTGACAGTGCGATTGAATGCGATACTCCTTTCAACCTTTGGACTGGAATTGAATGGAATGCTCCTAATATCAGTCTGGGACTATCCAGACCCGAAACCCTGGATCAGCAGTTCTCTGCGAGCTGGACTCACCACGCGAGACAGAGCTTCCGCTGCCAGTAGCCAGAGGAACTCAAGCAATACAGCTACGATCTAAGCAAATTCGTCACGGCAGTGAAACAACAATAGAGGCGAGATCCAGACACAGCTCTCCACCAACAACACACAGGGCTCATGGCAAGGTCTCTACACCATTGCAGACTTAAAGCTAAACGCAGTGGAGCCTCTAACATCGCTGCCTCTCTCCAGATGAGCTAAATCTTTTTTACACTGAATTCGATTTGCCAACACTGAGCCCCTGAGGAGAGCCGCTGAAGAGACCCGCACCTTGGTCACGTCCGAGGCTGAAGTACGCAGGTGTTTCCAGTGAGTGGACAGTCGCAAGGCCGCGGGACTGGACAGCGTCCCAGGGCGGTACTCGGAGTGTGCGTGACACAACTGCCAGGTGTGTTTTTAACCTCTCCCTCTCCCAGTCTAGAGTGCCCTCCTGCTTCAAAACGTCCACCATTGTCCCTGTACCTCAGCAGACCAAGGTAACATGTCTGAATGACCAGTGTCCTGTCACACTCACCTCAATAGTAATCAAATGCTTTGAGAGGCTGGTCAAGGACTACATCTGCAGCTTGCTACCACCCACACTGGACCCTCTACAATTTGCCTACCGACACAACCGATCGACAGATGTTGCAATAGCCACAGCTCTGCACACCTCCTTACACATCTGGAGAAGAAGGATGTTTATCTGAGAATGCTGTTCTTGGACTACAGTTCAGCATTCAACGCCATAGTTCCATTCAGGTTCGACAAGAAGCTCAGAGAGCTCGGCCTTGACCCTGTTTTGTGTAGCTGGAATCTGTCAGATCGCTGGTAGTTGGTAAGAGTGAGCTCCCTCACCTCTGTCCCTCTGGCCCTCAACACAGGAGCCCCTGGGCTGTGTCCTAAGCCCCTCCTTTACTCTCTGTAAACCCATGATTGTGTGGCCACCCACAGCTCCAATCTGCTAATTAAATTTGCTGACAACACTACACTGATTGGCCTAATCTCAAATAATAACGAGGCAGCCTACAGAGAGGAAGTCATCATCCTGACACAGTAAACGACCTCTCCCTCAATGTCACAAAGGATCTGGTTGTGGATTACTGGAGGAATGGAGACAGGCTGACCCCTATTGACATCAATGGATCTGGGGTTGAGATGGTGAACAGCTTTCAGTTCCTCAGCATTCACATCACTGAGGACCTCCCGTGGTCTGTACACACCAGCTGTGTGGTGAAAAAAGCACAACAGCGCCTCTTTCACCTCAGACGGTTAAAGAAGTTTGGAATGAGTTCCCAAATCCTAAGGATTTTCTACAGGAGCATAATTGAGAGCATCCTGATTGCCAGGTATGGGAACTGTACCTCTCTCAATCACAGAACTCTGCAGAGCACGGACAGCCCAGCACATCTGGAGATGTGAACTGCCCACTATTCTGGACATTTACAGAGACAGGTGTGTAAAAAGGATCATTGGGGACCCGAGTCACCCCAACCTCAATCTATTCCAGCTGCTACCATCTGGGAACCGGTACCACAGCATAAAAGCCAGGACCAACAGGCTCCGGGACAGCTTCTTCCACCAGGCCATCAGACTGATTAATTCATGCAGACACAATTGTACTTCTATGCTATATTGACTGTCCTGTTGTATGTACCTAACCCTAACCCAGAATCAACCCACCAACAAGAGTAACATCTGTCAGGACTCTGGATAAGCTGGCATGGACTAACAGAGGACAAGAATTTTAACAAGTACAAAGGTCTCAATCTGAGTAAGAACCGGAATTTGACTGTAAACAAGGTGGAAGAGCAGTGTCACCATCACTGAAGGTCAGTCCTGGGCCCAGTTACACAGAGTGGCTGAATCTGAAGAGATTTGATATGTCACCAAAGACTCGAGCAGATTTCTACAGATGTACCGTGGAGAGGGGTCTAACTGCTTGCTTCAGAGTCTGGTGCGGAGGGGCCACTGCACAGGATTGTGAGAAGCTGCAGAGGGTTGTGAACCCAGTTAGTTCCATCGTGGGCACCAGCCTCCCCACCATTGAGGGCATCTCAAAAGATGTTGCCCCAAAATGACAATAACCATCATTAAGGACCCCCACCCCCCAAACTCTGCCCCTACAGAAGGAACCAGAGGAGATTGTAGCAAAAGTAATCAAAGGGGCAAAATAGACAGGGAAATATAATTTATTAGAAGACTTTATTAAATGCACTTTGGGCTGTTTTCTGGAAGACAACATCTTGGAATCAATGAGGGAACTATTTAGTTTAGGCCTTACATTATGTAACAAGAGAGAGTTAATTATTTTAATGTGGAGAACTAAGCCACATAGTCGGAGCGTCGTTAGCCCCAAGACGTGGAAATACAAGGACCTGCTCACTACAATAGTCATGCTCTGTGCAAAGTAGCTGACAAGCCATTGACTAGGAGTCCAGGTTCTTCCTTCACCCACCTTCCTCTTCACCTGGCCTCATCTTTCACACGCCAGCTTGTATTCCTTCCCCTTCTTATTCTGCTTTCTTCTCTCTTCATTTCCAGTCCTGAGGAAGAGTGTCGGCCCAAAATGTTGGCTGTTTATTCTTTTCTGTAGATGCTGCCTGACCGGCTGAGTTCCTCCAGCATTTTGAGAGCGTTACTCAGGAGAGCAGAGTCTAACTGGACAGATGTGTTCACTGACTTCATTCATATTACCATCAGAAAGTTCCACCCAACAACCATAACACCGTAAGACACAGCAGCACAATAAGGCCAGTTGGTCCATCAATTCTGCTCTACTATTTGATTTAATTTCCTTCTCAATCTGAGTCTCTGCCTTCTCTCTCTAATCTACAACATTCTTACTAATCAAGAACCTATCAATCTCCAGTTTAAATATACCCGGTGCCTTGGCCTCCATAGTTAAATGTGGCAATGAATTCTATAGATTCACCACCCACTGGCTAAGTAACTTCCTCATCTCTGTGCGTAGTGACATCCTTCTATGCTGAGGATGTGCCGTCTGGTCCTAGATTCTCCCGCTATAATAAGCATCCCCTCCACTCTGTCTGGGCTTTTCAACGTTTGGTAGGTTTCCATTACATCCTCCCTTGTTTTTCCAGACTCCAGCGAGTACAGGCCCAGAGACATAAAACGTGTTAACCCTTTCATTCCCAGGATCATTGAGCTCTCCAATGACAGCACATCCTTTCTGATCTATGGGTTCCAACACTGTTCACTATACTCCAAATGTAGTCGAGAACCTCAGCTTTGCACCCTTGCTTTTATACTCCAGTCCACTGCAAACATTGCACTTGCTTTCCTTGGCTGGCTGGTGGTATATTGGTTCTGGGTTCGAATCCAGCCGGCTCCGTGCACGTTTTCAACTCAGGCTGGGCTGAGCGTCGAGCGACTCGGCCTGGTGAAAAAAACAGATAAATGCTAAAGAAATGACAAGGTTGCCATCCAATGTGCCAAGAGGCCCAGAGAGGAATAACAAAATTGTCCCTCCTTGCCACTCAACCTGCATGAAGTCCTGTCTCTTCGCACCTCCTATTTCTGAAACTGTTGGCTGCATTAAAAAGGTAGCCTACAGCTTTACTATAAAGTGCATGACCATACAGTGTATTCCATCAGCAACATTCACACTCCTCATCTGTTCAAATCCTCTGCAGACTCGCTACTTACCCCACACCACCCCACTCTCTACTGCAGACATCAGTCCAAGAATGTTTTAAATGTCCTACCTGCCTCAGCTACTTCCACTGGAAACTCATTCCTTATATCCTCAAGCGCCTGTGTGAAGAACTTTCCACCAGGGTCCCTTTTAAAACTTCCCCTCCCACCTTCAACCTTTCCCCTCTCAATGTTGGTTCATTTATCCTGGACAAAAGACTATCTGCACTCACTCTATCAATAATCCCTCATGACTTTGCCCCGGTCAGGGGCAGGGATAGATTTTTAAAGATATTGTCCTGACTAATCTCAGTGGATGAGCTGCAGAAACCTCACTAACCTCAGATGAGCATCACCTTGGTTAAAAAATAAGTATTGCCTTTTCCAATGAGCTTACAGTGAAGCTCCTGGCAGAATATACTTTTAATAATACTCTTAGCGTTTTAATAATGTTCTTCTATAAACTACTTGGCTATGTTACAGGCCATCATAACCTCAGCCTTCATTTCTGCGGCACTGGGATCTTTTGTCATACTGAAGAATGAAGGTTAACGCACCTTGTACAGGTGAGAGAATTACTGACATTAAGAAGGTAATAAGGAAAGTTTCCAGGAGAGACACCGTTAGCCTGAGTATTTAAGATTATAAATACTCTTACTCTTGGACGTAACACAGTAACCTCGACCATTTTGAGCTAGAAGTGTGTGGATGCTGTCGAAAAGTATTCACTCGGAAGAAAGGTTATTCTCATAAACACAAGAGGTTTTGCAGAGTACGGAAATCCAGGGTAACACACCCAGAATTCTGGAGGAACTCTGCAGCTATGGAAATGAATGTCGATGTTACGGGCCGAGAACCTTCATGGGGACATTTTCTCAGTTTATTAATCTCAGAAGGTAATTCTCAACTCATTAATCTCAGTCACAGCAGATATGAACACAAGGGGTAAAGATTTACTGCTTCTTTATGAGAAGGTTGCACAAGACTGTAACGTCAGATCGGTGTTGCATACCATCTGGTTTCAAAACAAACTAATGTTCGGACAGTACTTTCTTGGGTGACAATCCTGCTGGGACTTGGTTGGGTAATGGATAGGGGAGGAAAAAGATAGATGATATTTTACAAGAGATGCTGGAAATGCTGGAGAAAGCCAGCAGGTCAGGCAGCATCTCTGAAGGAAAAGAAAGGGTTTAATTTCCCACCAGACCAGGCCTGCTGAATTTGCCCAGAATTTCGTGTGTGCCTCAAAGGTAAGAGTTGCCCCTCTTACTCTGCCACGTGAGACATATCACCTCCCCAGACCACCCAGAAACAGCGACAATGCCACGTGAGACATATCACCTCCCCAGACCACCCAGAAACAGCGACAATGCCACGTGAGACATATCACCTCCCCAGACCACCCAGAAACAGCGACAATGCCACGTGAGACATATCACCTCCCCAGACCACCCAGAAACAGCGACAATGCCACGTGAGACATATCACCTCCCCAGACCACCCAGAAACAGCGACAATGCCACGTGAGACATATCACCTCCCCAGACCACCCAGAAACAGCGACAATGCCACGTGAGACATATCACCTCCCCAGACCACCCAGAAACAGCGACAATGCCTAAAAGCTCCGTGCAGAAACATTCACAAAGAGCTGCTTCTGAGAGACGTGGAAATTTTGTTTAAGTCAGAGTGTCCTGAATTCAAAACCCTGTTAGTTTAGGAGGAACTTCAGAAGAGCCTACTTTGCTGGGAGTGTAGACTTCTAGAAGAATGATCAAAAAAATCCTTCGTTCATTTGTGAATGCTTTGTCTTGGATGAAGATCGGAGGCTTATTGTGGTTAACAACGCACACCAAAAACAGATTAATCTAATCTGCTATTGTTGGCTTCTTTCCATGCAATAATTGAATATCATAATTGCCTTCATTGCATTAACTATGCTCATAAAGCAATAAATTGCCTTTAAGATGTTTTGGGATACTTTTAAAAGCATGAAAATTGCATTTTATTTTTGTGATTTTTTTACTCCCTTGGAGAAATGGAGGTATGTACATACCATTTGAAGTGGGGACTCAGAATTGTTTTTACCTGTAGAAACATAGAAATGTAGGAAATGTAGGAAACCTACCTTCGGCCCACAAAGCTGTGCCAAACATGTACTTACCTTAGAAATTACCCAGGGTTACTCACAGCCGTCTGTTTTTCTGAGCTCCATGTAACTGTCCAAGAGTCTCTTAAAAGACCCATCGTATCCGCCTCCAACACTGTCGCCAGCAGCCCATTCCACACACTCACCACTCTCTGCGTAATAAACTTACCCATGACATCTCCTTTGTTCATACTCCTCGGCACCTTAAACCTGTGTCCTCTTGTGTTACCCATTTCAGCCCTGGGAAAAAGCCTCTGACTATCCACATGATCAATGCCTCTCATCATCTTATACACCTCTGTCAGGTCACCTCTCATCCTCCGTCGCTCCAAGGAAAAAAGACCAAGTTCACTCAACCTATTCTCATAAGGCATGCTCCCCAATCCAGGCAATGTTACCTCTCAGATCCTAAATTCAATTCCACGATTGATGAAGTACACCTTCTTAACCACACAGTCAACCTGTGCAGCTGCTTTGAGTGTCCTATGGACTTGAACCCCAAGATCCCTCTGATCCTCCACACTGCCAAGAGTCTTAACATTAATACGATATTCTGCCATCACATTTGACCTCCCTAGGGAGACCTGTGACCTAGGAAGACAAATATCTCACAGAACAAGCACTGTAGATATGAAGGGTTTTGCACAGCCTCCAGGAATGCACGAAGCTCTAAAAGGTTTAGTGTCAACAATGTCAAAGTCCTGCACAAAACTACCACAAATGTGGGAGTATCTGACATGATTGTTTCCGAGACTTTTCTCTTATTGGCAACAACGACTTTCATTCTAAATGGATATGGACATTCTCTGAAGAAGTGACACTTGGAGAATTCAGGCCAGATAATGGATAGGGTCATAGAAAAGTACAGCACAGAAACTGTCTCTTTGTCCATCAGAGGTAAGCATTTAGTAAAATCTCAAGTTTGGCAAAGCCAAACGGCCCTCCTTCTTAAGCTTCTGTAGACATTTTTTGCCTAGTCTGGGATTTTTATTCTGCCACAGATAGGAAGATATTTTGGAGTCAATAATATCAAAAAAAGATTTAGGAATAAAAATTGGTAATGCTTGAAATAAATATAAGAATTTGGGTAATACCATCATCTTAATAGCATTAATTCGACCAACCAATGACAAAGATAATGGAGACCACCTGGTAACAAGTTGCTTAATTTGGTCAATTAAAGGTAAAAAATTAACTTTAAATAAATCCTTATGTTATTCACAAGAACTTCATTGTCTTATACTCACTGAGCAATGGGAGAAAATTTTACAATTAGTCAATTCTTCTTCTATTTGTGCTGAACATGCCCTAATACAGTTTAAGGTTGTACCTAGAGCTCATATGTCTAAGGATAAACTTGCTCGATTTTATTCTTATGTTAATCCAACCTGTGACAGATGTCATTCTGATGTTGCTTCATTGACCCACATGTTTTGGTCTTGCCCTTGTTTGCAAAATTACTGGAAATATATTTTCAGTATTATTTCAACAGTTCTGAATATCAAATTGCAACTGTATCCTATTACTGCAATTTTCGGTTTACCAATGGCAGATAATAGTTGTTTATCCCCCTCATCTCGATGAATGATTGCATTTGTTACATTAATGGCTAGAAGATCTATTTCATTGAGTTGGAAAGAAATTAATCCTCCAACTATATTTCAGTGGTTTTCTCAAACTATCTCTTGTTTGAGCTTAGAAAAAATTAGAAGTGTTGTCTTTGATCCTTCAGTTAAATTTGAAGAAACTTGGAGACCATTTATTCAACATTTTCATACGTTAAATTGTCTTTTCCTAAACCTCACTTTTATTATCCTTAATTATTTGGATGGAGGTTCGGAGTTATTGGCACTACTGTATATATTTGACATTATGCAATGGCCCATGTTGGTTAGTGTTTTTTTCTCTCTTTTTTGGGTTTTTTTTTTGAATTTCTTTTGTTCATAAATACTATGAGTTTGGGAGGTTATTATATATTGATTATCATATATTTGAATGTCTATTTAAACTATTAACTATGTACTCTCAAACTCTCTGTATTCATGTTTCATTTATGTTTGCTTAAAAATTAATAAAAAGATTTAAAAAGAAAGAAAGAGGTAAGCATTTAAACTGCCGACTCCCATTGACCTACACCCGGACACAGCCCTCTGTACCCATGTACCTATCCAGACTTTTCCTAAATGCTGAAATTGAGCTCACACGCACCATTACGCTGGCAGCTCATTCCATACTCTCACAACCCTCTGAATTGAGAGGTCTTCATGTTTCTCTTAAACTTTTCATCTCCTTAATCCATGTGCCCTGGTTGTACTCCCACCTAACCTCAGTGGAAAAAACCTGTTTGCATTTACCTTATCGATAACCCTCATAATCTTGTGTACCTCTATCAAATCTCCCCTCAATCTTCTCTGTTCTGAAGAATACAGTGCTAACCTATTCAATCTTCTTCTAACTCAGGTCCTCCAGACCCACTGACTTGCTTTTCCCTACACTCTTTCAACCTTATTTACATCTTTCCGGAAGGTGGGTGACCAAAACTGGACATAATATTCTGAATTAGGCCTCACCACTGTTTAACAGAACTTCAACATAACATCCCATGTCCTGTATTCAGTTCCTTAATTTATGAAGGCCAACGAGCAAAAAAGCTTTCCTTATAACCCTATCTACCTGTGACACAACTTTCAATGAATTATGGACCTGCATTCCCAGATCCCATTGTTCCACCACACTCCTCTGTGTCCGACCATTCAATGTGTAAGACCTACCCTGGATGGTCCTATCAAAGTGCAATACCCTGTGCTTGTCTGCATTAAATTCCATCTGCCATTTGTTTCAGCCCATTTCATTCAGTTCCTTTACAAGGCTTCAGTACGTGTTCATTGGAAGACAGATCTCCAAAAGGTGACATTACCAGGATTGTATGGGTTTAGCCAAAAACAATCATCCGGGTAATCTCGTGCGGCAGTATTGTTTCCACAGGGTTTGGCCAGCAGATCTGGGGCTCTGAATGCATTTGAGCTTCCTCCAACACAGGCCAGAGGAGAACTGAGGAACTCATAGTGTAAAAAACTCACAGAGAAAGGGCTCTGGTGACACGGCACAAGCCAGGAGACCTGGCCAGATCCGTGGGTGAATCTGAGGATAAACGATGACGTCAATGTTAAGAGTCAAAGTCAATCAATTGGGTTTATCATTATAAACACGGGTACATGTATGAAACAGTCCGGTTTATCATCATAAACACGGGTACATGTATGAAACAGCCAGGTTTATCATCATAAACACGGGTATGTGTACGAAACAGTCCGGTTTATCATTATAAACACGGGTATGTGTACGAAACAGTCCGGTTTATCATCATAAACACGGGTACGTGTACGAAACAGTCCGGTTTATCATCATAAACACGGGTATGTGTACGAAACAGTCCGGTTTATCATTATAAACACGGGTACGTGTATGAAACAGTCCGGTTTATCATCATAAACACGGGTACGTGTACGAAACAGTCCGGTTTATCATCATAAACACGGGTACGTGTACGAAACAGTCCGGTTTATCATCATAAACACGGGTATGTGTACGAAACAGTCCGGTTTATCATTATAAACACGGGTACGTGTATGAAACAGTCCGGTTTATCATCATAAACACGGGTACGTGTATGAAACAGTCCGGTTTATCATCATAAACATGGGTACATGTATGAAACAGTCCGGTTTATCATCATAAACACGGGTACCTGTACGAAACAGTCCGGTTTATCATCATAAACACGGGTACGTGTACGAAACAGTCCGGTTTATCATCATAAACACGGGTACGTGTATGAAACAGTCCGGTTTATCATCATAAACACGGGTATGTGTACGAAACAGTCCGGTTTATCATCATAAACACGGGTACCTGTACGAAACAGTCAGGTTTATCATCATAAACACGGGTACGTGTACGAAACAGTCCGGTTTATCATCATAAACACGGGTACGTGTACGAAACAGCCAGGTTTATCATCATAAACACGGGTACGTGTACGAAACAGTCCGGTTTATCATCATAAACATGGGTACATGTATGAAACAGTCCGGTTTATCATCATAAACATGGGTACGTGTACGAAACAGTCCGGTTTATCATCATAAACACGGGTACGTGTATGAAACAGTCCGGTTTATCATCATAAACATGGGTACATGTATGAAACAGTCCGGTTTATCATCATAAACACGGGTACGTGTACGAAACAGTCCGGTTTATCATCATAAACATGGGTACCTGTACGAAACAGTCCGGTTTATCATCATAAACACGGGTACGTGTACGAAACAGTCCGGTTTATCATTATAAACACGGGTACGTGTACGAAACAGTCCGGTTTATCATCATAAACATGGGTACCTGTACGAAACAGTCCGGTTTATCATCATAAACACGGGTACGTGTATTAAACAGCCAGGTTTATCATTATAAACACGGGTACGTGTACGAAACAGTCCGGTTTATCATCATAAACACGGGTACGTGTACGAAACAGTCCGGTTTATCATCATAAACACGGGTATGTGTACGAAACAGTCCGGTTTATCATTATAAACATGGGTACGTGTACGAAACAGTCCGGTTTATCATCATAAACACGGGTACCTGTACGAAACAGTCTGGTTTATCATCATAAACACGGGTACGTGTACGAAACAGTCTGGTTTATCATCATAAACACGGGTACGTGTACGAAACAGTCCGGTTTATCATCATAAACACGGGTACCTGTACGAAACAGTCTGGTTTATCATCATAAACACGGGTACGTGTACGAAACAGTCCGGTTTATCATCATAAACACGGGTACGTGTATGAAACAGTCCGGTTTATTATCATAAACACGGGTACGTGTATTAAACAGCCAGGTTTATCATTATAAACACGGGTACGGGTATTAAACAGCCAGGTTTATCATTATAAACACGGGTACGTGTACGAAACAGTCCGGTTTATCATCATAAACATGGGTACGTGTATTAAACAGTCCGGTTTATCATTATAAACACGGGTACGTGTACGAAACAGTCCGGTTTATCATCATAAACACGGGTACGTGTACGAAACAGTCCGGTTTATCATTATAAACACGGGTACGTGTATGAAACAGTCCGGTTTATTATCATAAACACGGGTACGTGTATTAAACAGCCAGGTTTATCATTATAAACACGGGTACGTGTACGAAACAGTCCGGTTTATCATCATAAACATGGGTACGTGTATTAAACAGTCCGGTTTATCATTATAAACACGGGTACGTGTACGAAACAGTCCGGTTTATCATCATAAACACGGGTACGTGTACGAAACAGTCCGGTTTATCATTATAAACACGGGTACGTGTATTAAACAGTCCGGTTTATCATCATAAACACGGGTACGTGTACGTAACAGTCTGGTTTATCATCATAAACACGGGTACGTGTATGAAACAGTCCGGTTTATTATCATAAACACGGGTACGTGTATTAAACAGCCAGGTTTATCATTATAAACACGGGTACGGGTATTAAACAGCCAGGTTTATCATTATAAACACGGGTACGTGTACGAAACAGTCCGGTTTATCATCATAAACATGGGTACGTGTATTAAACAGTCCGGTTTATCATTATAAACACGGGTACGTGTACGAAACAGTCCGGTTTATCATCATAAACACGGGTACGTGTACGAAACAGTCCGGTTTATCATTATAAACACGGGTACGTGTATTAAACAGTCCGGTTTATCATCATAAACACGGGTACGTGTACAAAACAGTCCGGTTTATCATCATAAACACGGGTACGTGTACGTAACAGTCTGGTTTATCATCATAAACATGGGTACGTGTACGAAACAGTCCGGTTTATCATTATAAACACGGGTACGTGTACGAAACAGTCCGGTTTATCATCATAAACACGGGTATGTGTACGAAACAGTCCGGTTTATCATTATAAACACGGGTACGTGTATGAAACAGTCCGGTTTATCATTATAAACATGGGTACGTGTACGAAACAGTCCGGTTTATCATTATAAACACGGGTACGTGTACGAAACAGCCAGGTTTATCATCATAAACACGGGTACGTGTACGAAACAGTCCGGTTTATCATTATAAACACGGGTACGTGTATGAAACAGTCCGGTTTATCATTATAAACATGGGTACGTGTACGAAACAGCCAGGTTTATCATTATAAACACGGGTACGTGTACGAAACAGCCAGGTTTATCATCATAAACACGGGTACGTGTACGAAACAGTCCGGTTTATCATCATAAACACGGGTACGTGTATGAAACAGTCAGGTTTATCATTATAAACACGGGTACATGTATGAAACAGTCAGGTTTATCATTATAAACATGGGCACGTGTATGAAACAGTCCGGTTTATCATCATAAACACGGGTACGTGTATGAAACAGTCCGGTTTATCATCATAAACACGGGTACGTGTACGAAACAGTCCGGTTTATCCTCATAAACACGGGTACGTGTACGAAACAGTCCGGTTTATCATCATAAACACAGGTACGTGTACGAAACAGTCCGGTTTATCATTATAAACACGGGTATGTGTACACACATATGCAATGGAAAACTCAATTGCGGCTGCATTCCAGGCACATAGAATCATTTGCAGGAAAAACATAAATTACACACAGATTATGCACATTTTACAAGCAAGATTACAAAAAACTGCAGTGAAGTGCCAAAGTGTCCTTATTGATGCTTGTCAGTACCTCCAGTTGAACTCTGCCTTTTGGTGTGTTTCCCCTGGCTGTCAGTCTGTGGTTTTGTATTGCCACGTGCTCCTGTCCCCGTTCCTGCTCTACTCCGGCCCCTGTATCACTGAGTACTCCGTCTCTCATCTGTTTCTCATTATTTCTCACCTGTTTTGCTGCCACTTCTGTCTCATTGTGCTCCGCCTATCATCTGCCTCTCTGTTTATTGATCAGTGTATCTCAGTCCTGTGTTTTCACCAGATTGTGCCAGTGAACTTTCCAGCATTTGTACTCTGCCTGTTTCTGGTTTTTGGATTTCTCTGGATGTTTTGATCTCTGCCTGAACTTTGATGCTAACTTGGTTTGCATCTTGGGATTTGTTACTCAGTGTGCAGAGGACTAGGTCTGGGATTGGATCCCTGCTCCAACGCCCGGACAATGTTATACTGAGGTTGTGCAGGTTAGTTCAAGAACCAAATGGTGGAAGGGACCCTCTTCCAAGCCAGCACACCCTTTCTTAAATAAGGGTCACAGTACACCGAATGCACTCTGATCAATGCCTATGAAGACTCAGCATTGTATCCTTGTTCTTATATTCTCGTGCTCTTGAAATAAATGCTAACATTGCACTTGCACTGTGCCTCTTGGTGCTGACAACTGCAATTGTCTCAGTAAGCTGCATACGGGTTAGGGAGGACGTTGAGGGAACATGAGTAAATGAACGTGGGAACACTAAAGAGGAATGTCGAGCTGTGAGAACATACAGTTGCATTACATGCCTGGAAAGAGAGAGAGCTGAGCTCTGTTCTAAATCACCTGCCAGAGGGAAGTTCAGTGGTTGTGCTCAAACCTGCAACCCACACCCTAGCGAGCTCATCGAGCTTTTCACCCCTGCATTTCACGGCACTCTGTTCCTTTATTCATGTTCTCCTCCTTTGAGCAGATAGGCATCTGTTACTCACGATTTGTTACATGATTTGCACCTTTGGAAGGTTTCCAGGGCGCAGGAACCCCGCCTGGGCGGGGTTGTATGGGAGACCGGCAGTTGCCCAAGCTGCAGGCCTTCCCCTCTCCACGCCACCGATGTTGTCCAAGGGAAGGGAAGGGACCCAAGCAGCTTGGCACCGGTGTCGTCGCAGAGCAATGTGTTGTAATGCCTTGCTCAAGGTCACAACACGCTGCCTCAGCTGAGGCTCGAACCAGTGACCTTCAGATCACTAGACCGATACCTTATCCACTAGGCCACGCGCCAACATGCCAGATAACCAAGTAACTTCATCTCCAGAAGAGATGTTCCCTTCGCTCTGCCACCCTGTCCCACTCTTTCTGATGAAGGATCTTCACATGTTCCCCTCTATTTCTCTCTCTTCACAGATGGCGCCTGACCTGTTGTGTGTTTCCCACTACCGTTACCCCGTTCTGTTGATTACATTGCCCTCTGTGCCAACTTTAATAGCACTTCGGTTGGTCTCTGCTGCTGTCACATTTTGACCCATCAAAGGGAGGCTTTGGTTACGCACGGTACAACCTTGTGCTGACATACTGAGGAATAGAGCACTGGGAGTGTGTTTTGCCGTGTATGCGTCAGGTCATGGGTGAAATGCCCTACCTTATTCGCTGTCTCTTCTGCCAAGGTCACATCTCACATGCGAGCGCACGCGTCAGATTGTGTGCCTGTTAAATTGTTCTGAATCTATTCGTAATTAAACCGTAGAAGGCCCAATGTCAGGATAGAGATCTCAGTGCTGCATATTGTCACGCATATCTTCATCTTGGTCTGAGATTAGTCAAACTCTCTGCTGCCGGTTGTGTGATTCCCTGTCTGCAAAACCCTACACTCACAGGAAGATTTTAAGCCATATCCGATATCTGTGTTTATGGGTGTCCTCAGTATAGTGAGATTATCCTGTATCCACCTGTTCTTCAGGGACTGTCTCGTCTCTGTGGCCAAGTGTTAGGAGAAGCTGCCAACACCGCCAACCTCGGGATTCAGACGCATTAACTCTCTGGAGAACTGATAGCTGCTGCGGCCCCTTTAAGGGCCCAGGACAGTCCTGCTAATTGATCAGCATGTTTTGGGTGCCAAGAATTGAGTATTTAAAGAGCACCTGTGCTGAGTCTGGTGGTCATTCGTAGTGCTCAGTTCTCGATCCTTGCTTCTGGATCCGAGCCGCCACGGTCAAGGACTCTCGTCACGGCACAGCTGAGCCAGTGTGGCCCAGAGGGGTCTTTAGACCGCTGTGCCCAGCCACTTCCAGATGGAGCCAGGAGATACATGACCTCCAGGTCGCCGTTGGTCATCTTTTGCAAGGAGGACCCAGCGTTGCTCGGGAGAGCCATTCGGTCCTGCTCTGGAGCCAGTACATCTTCTAACTCCGGAGAGACCGAGCTCTTCCTCATCCAATTCTCCAGCCATCCCACGCTCAGGAGCGCGGCCTTCATTGCCTGGCCTGACTGGAAAAGCTCTGTCCTGGGCATTGGGAATGTAGGTCCGAGATTGGGAAGACTTCATGGCCGCCAGGCGCAGGACGCTTCCTCACCCCCCAGCCGACTCGGACCGCCTGCGGCCGACTGCGCGATCGAGTTTCAGACCTTGGTTGGAATGGGGAGGGCTTAGCTGCTCTCTACTGCCACGGACCCCCAGATGAGCCGCAGGATGCCCAGCAAAGAACGAGGATGTTCTGATGGAACTCGGTCACCATCTGGCCGAACCCTACACATCTTCTCACAGGTCTGCTCCCTAACCGCAGACCCAGACCTGGCCATTGCCTGCTCAAGATCCAGTCGCAGTCAGGCTCGCTGCTGTTTCTGTGGGTAAGCAGGTTACCTGCGGGCCGAATGTCCGAAGCTACAGCCACTTGCTGAACCAAAGCTGTCCGGGCTCGGGAAGACTGACAGTAGCAGCCAGTACTCCCACCCCCATTTTTCATGTGAAGGTGGGTAAGAAGGTGAAGCGGCTGAAGGTTTTTGTGGACTCGGGGGCAGCAGGTACTGTTCTGGATTTCCGAACCGCCCCTCTGCGACATGCCACTGCGAGAGTTGACCCAGTCCAGGCCCGCAACAGCTGCGCACTAGGTCCTGGTCAGGTCCGGGAGCACTGGGGTTGCAGACGAGGGTAAGGTGGCAGGTGGAAGACATTTCTGACTCCCCACTCATACCCCTGATCTTCCGGCACTCTTGGCATTACCTATCTGTAGACTGGAGAATCACTGCCTGGTCCTGTCAGTGTAAAAGTGTTCCAGCACCCAGGCTCTCCAGTGACCAGTGTCCAATAAGGGGTCAGCCTTCAGTGTGAGGCAACCGGGAACCTGGAGACACAGGAATCTACAGCCATTGCAGGCCCTTCGGCCCACAATGTTGCACCAACCATGTAACCTACTCTAGAAACTGCCTAGAATTTCCCTACCACATAGCCCTCTATTTGTCCATGCTTCAGTGCCTATCTAAGAGTTTCTAAAAGACCCTATTGTATCCGCCTCTACCATCGTCACTGGCAATGCATTCCACACACCCATCACTTACCCCTGACATCCCCTCTGTACCTACTTCCAAGCACCTTAAAACTATGCCACCTTGTGTTAACCATTGGGAAGAAGCCTCTGACATCGACACGATCAATGTCCCTCATCATCTTCTACACCTCTATCAGGTCACCTCTCATCCTCTGTCGCTCCGAGGAGAAAAGGCCAAGTTCACTCAACCTATTCTCATAAGATATGCTCTTAATAGAAATTGATAATTATAATTCCCCAAAAGTTTACCAATCTCATCATCATCTTCATGTAGATGGTCCTTTGAATTGTTTGTGTGGTGACAGAAACACTGGATGAGATGGGTTTCCTCACTTTTTTCCACTGGTGCATCAAAGATGCTGTTGCTCCTTGATGCGCATTCTAACGTGCGCGATTTTTACCAACAATATGAGTGATGCGATTTTTGCTCAGCACCTTCAGGTAAGGTGTACCGAAGCATTTTAGTGGCGAAAGGGTGTCCAATGATGACTATCACCTGTTCTGTTGTATTCATTCTGTCAGGTTGAGCTAATGCAATACCTGTAACAAAACCTCATCCTTTCCTCG
Source organism: Hypanus sabinus (assembly GCF_030144855.1). Taxonomy (NCBI): domain Eukaryota; kingdom Metazoa; phylum Chordata; class Chondrichthyes; order Myliobatiformes; family Dasyatidae; genus Hypanus; species Hypanus sabinus. The sequence goes on along the minus strand of NC_082715.1, from coordinate 159,340,760 downwards.
AGGACTGACAGGCTAGTTCCGACCAGCCGGGACCGTGCGAGTCCAGACACTGTCTAGCCAGTTCTGCACAGGAACCAGGTGGAATCTCTAGTTCAGGAGAGGACTAAGGAGGTGCCGGGGCAGTCTGGAAAATTTGCAGCAAAGCTTAAAGAATCCAGCCACCAGGTCTCGAAGAAGGGGAAGACTCCTTTATGTCAATCCTTGAATCCTATTTCCAGGGGCAAGGACCATCTTCATTGCTTTCATCAGTTTGATGAACAGGACCCACTTTTCCACAAGCCAGGGTGCTGCGCAGCACCAATTCGTTGGAGAATCAACGCTCTTGTTCACAAGGCCCAAGCGCAAAGGGAGATTCCTAAGAACGTCCCTCCGTGTCGGCTGCTGGTCCCAACCTCAGGTACTCCAATGGGATTGAGAATGACCGCTCAGGAGGGTTTAGACCATGGAGCTGAATCAGGCCATTCAGCCCATCAATCTGCTCCATCATTCCATCATGGTTGATCCCAGATCCCACCCAACCCCATGCACCTGCCTTCTCTCCATATCCCTTGATGCCACGACTGATCAGGAAATGATCAACTTCCACCTTAAATACCCATGGACCAGCTTCCACCGCAGTCTGTGGCAGAGCATTCCACAGATTTACCACTCTCTGGCTAAAAAAATTCTCCTTGCCTCTGTTCTAAAAGGTCGCCCTTCAAATTTGAGGCTGTGCCCTCTAGTTCTGGATACCCCCACCAGAGGGAACATCTTCTCCATATCTACCTCTCAACAGTTGGTGAGTTTCAATGAATCATCCCCCACTTCCGCCCCATTCTAAATGCCAGTGAGTACAGGCCCAAAGCTGCCAAACACTCCTCGTGTGTTAACCCCTTCATTCCTGGAATCGTCCTCGTGAACCTCCTCTGGACTCCCTCCAATGACAACACATCCTTTCTGAGATATGGGGCCCAAAACTGTTGACAATACTCCAAGTGTGGCCTGACTAGTGTCTTACCATTACCTCCTTGCTTTTACATTCTATTTCCGTGAAATAAATGCCAATATAGCATTTATCACCTTTACCACAGACTCAACCTGTAAATTAATCTTCTGGGAGTCTTGCACAAGGACTCCTAAGTCCCTCTGTACCTCTGTTTGAACTTTCTCCCCATTTAGATAATAGTCTGCACTATTGTTCCTTTTACCAAAATGCATTATCATACATTCCCCAACACTGTATTCCATCTGCCACTTTTTTGCCCATTCTTCCAATTTGTCTAAGTCCTGCTGCAATTGCATTGCTTCCTCATCACTACCTACCCCTCCTCCTACCTTTGTATCTTCTGCAAACTTTACTACAAAGCCAACCATTCCATGATCCAAATCATTGACAAATGATGTGAAAAGTAGCGGTCCTGATAATGACATTTAGTGACTGGCTGCCAACCAGGAAAGCCCCCCTTTATTCCCACTCACTGCCTCCTGCCTGTCAGCCATTCCTCTATCCATGCCAGTATCTCTCCTGTAACACCACAGGATTTTATCTTGTTAGCAGCCTCACGTGTGGCACCTTATCAAATGCCTTCTGAAAGTCCAAGTAAATGGCATCCGCTGCTTCTCCTTTGTCCACCCTGCTTGTTATTTCCTTGAAGAACTCTAACAGATCTGTCAGGCAAGATTTCCCTTTGACTTCTCTTATCACTGGTCGCCAAGTACCTCAAAACTTCATCCTTAATAATACACTCCAACACTTTCCCAACCACTGGGGTTAGGCTAACTAGGCTATAATTTCCTTTTTTGCCTTCCTCCCTGAAAGAGTGAAGTGAGTTTTTCAATCTTCCAGTCCTCTGGGACCATGCCATGAACAAATGGTTAGAATCATAGAAAACCGACAGCACAATACAGGCCCTTCGGCCCACAAGGCTGTGCCAAACATGTCCCTACATTAGAAATTACCCAGGGTTACCCGTAGACCTCTGTTTTTCAGAGCTCCATGTACCTGTCCAGGAGTCTCTTCAAAGACTCTATTGTATCCGCCTCAGCCACCGTCACCGGCAGCCCATTCCACAAACTCAGCACTGTCTGCGTGTTTTTAAAAGAAACTTCCCCCTGACATCTCCTCTGTACCTACTTTGAAGCACCTTAATCCTGTGCCCTTTGGTATTTGCCATTTCAGCCCTGGGAAAAAGCCTCTGACTATCCACATGATCAACGCCTCTCTTCATCTTATACACCTCTATCAGGTCACCTCTCATCCTCCACCACTCCAAGGAGAAAAGGCCAAGTTCACGCAATCTATTCTCATAGGGCATGCTCCCCAATCCAGGCAACATCCTTGTAAATCTCCTCTGCACCCTTTCTATGGCTTCCACATCCTTCCTGTAGTGAGGCAACCAGAACTGAGCACAATACTCCAAGTGGGGTCTGACCAGGGTCTGATATAGCTGTAATATTACCTCTCGGCTCTTAAACTCAATCCCATGATTGATGAAGGCCATTGCACCGTATGTCTTCTTAACCACAGAGTCAACCTGCGCAACAGCTTTGAGTGTCCTATGGACTCAGACCCCAAGATCCCTCTGATCCTCCACACTGCCAAGAATCTTACCATTAACACTATATTCTGCCATCATATTTGACCTACCAAAATAAACCACCTCACACTTAACTGGGTTGAACTCCATCTGCCACTTCTCAGCCCAGTTTTGCAAACTATCAATGTCTCGTTGTAACCCCTGACAGCCCTCCACACTATCCACAACACCCCTGACCTTTGTGTAATCAGAAAATTTACTAACCCATGCCTCCACTTCCTCATCCAGGTCATTTATAAAAATCATGAAGAGAAGGGGTCTCAGACCACTGGTCACTGAATTCCATGCAGAATGTGACCCGTCTACAACCACTCTTTGCCTTCTGTGGGCAAACCAGTTCTGGATCACACAAAGCAATGTCCCCTTGGATCCCATGCCTCCTTACTTTCTCAATAAGCCCTGTATGAGGTACCTTATCAAATGCCTTGCTGAAATTCATATACACTACATCTACTGCTCTTCCTTCATCAATGTGTTTAGTCACATCCTCAAAAAATTCAATCAGGCTCGTAAGACATGACCCGCCCTTGACAAAGACATGCTGACTATTCACAATCATATTATGCCTCTCCGAATGTTCATAAATCCTGCTTCTCAGGATCTTCTCTATCAACTTACCAACCACTGAAGAAAGACTCACTGGTCTATAATTTCCTGGGCTATTTCTACGCCCTTTCTCGAATAAGGGAACAATATCTGCAACCCTCCAAACTTCCGGTACCTCTCCCGTCCTCATTGATGATGCAAAGATCATCGCCAGAGACTCGGCAATCTCCTCCCTCGCTTCCCACAATAGTCTGGGGTACATCCCATCCGGTCCCAGTGACTTATCCAACTTGATGCTTTCCAAAAGCTCCAGCACATCCTCTTCCTTAATATCTACATGCTCAAGCTTTTCAGTCTGCTGCAGGTCATCACTACAATTGCCAAGATCCTTTTCCATAGTGAATACTGAAGCAAAGTATTCATTGAGAACCTCTGCTATCTCCTCCGGTTCCATACACACTTTTGCACTGTCACACTTGATTGGTCCTATTCTCTCACGTCTTATCCTCTTGCTCTTCACATACTTGTAGAATGCCTTGGGATTTTCCTTAATCCTGTCCGCCAAGGCATTCTCATGGCCCCTTCTGGCTCTCCTAATTTCATTCTTAAACTTCCTCCTGCTAGCCTGATAATCTTATAGATCTCTATCATTACCTAGTTTTTTTGAACCTTTCGTAATTTTCTTTTCTTCTTGACCAGATTTACAATGACCTTTGTACACCACAGTTCCTGTACCCTACCATCCATTCCCTGTCGCATTGGAACGTACCTATGCAGAACTCCACGCAAATATCTCCTGAACATTTGCCACATTTCTTCCATACCTTTCCCCGAGAACTTCTGTTTCCAATTTATGCTTCCAAGTTCCTGCCTGATAGCCTCATATTTCCCCTTACTCCAATTAAACACTTTCCTAACTTGTCTGTTCCTATCCCTCTCCAATGTTATGGTAAAGGAGATAAAATTGTGATCACTATCTCCAAAATGCTCCCCCACTGAGAGATCTGACTCCTGACCAGGTTCATTTCCCAATACCAAATCAAGTACAGCCTCTCCTCTTGTAGGCTTATCTACATACAGTATTATGTCAATAAACCTTCCTGAACACACCTAACAAACTCCATCCCATCTCTACCCCTTGCTCTAGGGAGGTGTCAATTGATATTTGGGAAATTAAAATCTCCCACCACAAGAACCATGGTGCTGAAAGATCATGACTAACGCATCTGTTATCTCTTCAACAATCTCCCTCAGGACTCTGTAATGTAGTCCATCTAGTCCAAGTGACTTACTCACCTTAAGACCTTTGAATCTACCTGGCTCTCTTTCTTTTGTAATATCAATGTCACTCACTCCTGCTTCCTGACACTCACGGACCTCTGGCACACTGCTAGTTTTTTCCACAGTGATGTAAAGTACCCATTAAGTTCATCTGCCATTTCTTTGTCCCCCATTACTACCTCACCAACATCATTTTCTAGCAGTCCGATATTAACTCTCATCTCCCTTTTATTCTTTATACTGTATAACTGTAAAAAAAACTTTTGATATCCTGCCTTGTGTTATTGGCTAGTTTGCCCTTGTATTTCACCTTCTCCTTGCAGATTTTTTGGTTGCCTTTTGTTGGATTGCAAGGACCCTCAGCTGAAAGAGGACATACTGGTGGCCCTGAATGATGAGAAGTTCATCCGTAAGTACTGGCATGCAGGTGCTTGAACTAGGAACCCTGCACCCACCCTCAAGGCCATGTTCCCAAGTTCTGGAAAGACCATGGGCGCATGCCTCCCTTTGCCATCCAAGGGGAAGACTATCACCATGGTGATTGTTGATCGCTTTTAAAAGCCTGCAAGTTCATTGCCCTGGAGAAGCCCAGCAGAGATGGCCAAGATGACCCTGGACCAGGTCTCTTCCTGGATTCCTGGTGAACATTGTCTCAGATTGAGGTGCACAATTCACATTTTTCTGGAGGGCATTCTTTTTATCTGGTGGGTAGAGGGGCAACAGTAAGCCTTTCCTCTGGGTTTTTCCTGCAGTCCAATCTCTGGATAGAGTGGACCAACCAAGAGTAAGACCGTACCCTAAGATGCCTAGCCTCAAAGACCTGGTAGGTGGTGCGATCATTTGATGTGGGGTGGAGGTCACCCACAGCACCTTACACGTTCATCGTTTGAGTGTTAGTTTGGTTATCCTCCGCCTCTTTCTGGAGTAGGAGGCCGAAGATCTCCCTCAATACTGCAAGCAAAAATGGATTAGGGCACAAGGCCTCTACCTGGAAAATGGAGACAAAGGCAAACCAGAGGAGAGAGATCAGAAGTGGAGAGAGTGAGCAGCTTCAAGTTCCTGGGTGTCAAGATGTCTAATGATCTAACCTGATCCCAACACATCGATGCAGTTGTAAAGAAGGCAAGACAGCGGCTATACTTCATTAGGAGTTTGAAGGGATTTGGCATGTTAACAAATACACTCAAAAACTTCTATAGTTGTACGGTGGAGAGCATTCTGACAGGCTGTATCACTGTCTGGTATGGAGGGGCTACTGCACAGGACCGAAAGAAGCTGCAGAAGGTTGTAAATCTAGTCAGCTCCATCTTGGGTACTAGCCTACAAAGTACCCAGGACATCTTCAAGGAGCGGTGTCTCAGAAAGGCAGCGTCCATTATTAAGGACCCCCAGCACCCAGGGCATGCCCTTTTCTCACTGTTACCATCAGGTCCTGAAGGCACACACTCTGCGATTCGGGAACAGCTTCTTCCCCTCTGCCATCCGATTCCTAAATGGACTTTGAATCTTTGGACACTACCTCATTTTGTTTTTGCATATTTTTAAAATCTATTCAATATACGTAATTGATTTATGTGTGTATTATTATGTTTTATTTATCATTATTTTTTCTCTCTCTGCTAAATTATGTATTGCATTGAACTGCTGCTGCTAAGTTAACAAATTTCACGTCACATGCCGGTGATAATAAACCTGATTCTGATTCTGACCCACAAAGGCTGAAGAATGAACTCTAGCTTTTCTTTCTCTCAGCCCATCTTTCAATTGTTCTCCTTGTCAGTCTGAACAATGTCCAATGCATTCTAACATTTGTGATGTTTTGATGTTTTCCAGATACATTTGCTGGAATGGAGTAATTCTCAGAAGTGTACTAAAATCTTCAGACAATGGTGCAAATAACTCTGCTATAGTTGCCTGGTTTAATGTAAGCCAATTAACATAGCCGCATTGTCAAGTGTTTGGTTAATGTGGACAAGAAAGGTCATGGTCGCTCTACAAGATGTTGAGCAAGGAATAGAAGTTTGACTTTGTCACAAACAACTCTGACTCTTTGGAAATGTTGTGCTGCTGTGGTTGGCAATAGATCTCCCAGGTTCTGGAATGTGACTAACCCTTCAGGTTAATTAACCCTTCCCAACCTGAAGTACAGGACGGAATGTCTATGGGGCTGTCAGATTAGTAAACATGAGGTGGTCCTTGGGATTGATTAGTAAGAGCAAATTAAAGGAAAGCAGGGGCAAGCACAGTGGCCATGGTTGTAGTGGCCTTTGTAGGAGTGGACAGAGTGGTGATTCTGCAGCCTTAGCTCTTTGAGCTAAAAGAAGGAACACTCTTGGAGCTTTTCTCCCCTCTCTTCCTTATGTTTACTCAGCTAGAAGAGCAGAGATGCCAGGCAGGTTAGTGGGATTCTCTTCTGGCAGGATGTGGGAAGGCAGGGAGACTTCCAGTGTCCTTGACAATGACATTTGAGGGAAGTGCATCCAGCTGCAGCTCCTAACAAACCGCATTAAGGGGTCTGAGCTGGAAATGGGCGAACTCAGGATCATTCGGGAGGCTAAAGGGCTGATGAGACAATTATAGTTACATCCAGGGTGCAGGAGACAGGAAACTGGATGACAGTCAGGAAGGGGAGAGGGGTTAAGGAGCCAGTGTAGAGTATCCCTGTGGCCACCCCCCTCAACAATAGGTGTACCCCGGATTCTGTCGGGGTTGGGCAATGGGTGGGGGTTGCAGAATAACCTAACAGGAAAGTTCGGACCAGGTCTCTGGCACGGAGTCTGCCCTAGTTCCTCGGAAGGGAAAGGAGGGAAGCAGCACGCTGTGGTGATAGGGGATTCATTAGATAGAGGAACAGGCAGGAGGGTCTGTGGGCGAGAACAAGATTCCCAGGTGCCAGGGTCTGGGATACCACAGATCAAGTCCTAAACGTTTTTAATTGGGAGGGTGAACAGCCGGAAGTTGTGGTCCAATGACATGGGTAGGGTGAATGACGAAGTTCTGCACAGGGAGTTCAGGGGATTAAGTGCCAAGTTAAACGTTATGACCTCTAGGGTTATGATCTCAGGATTGCTCCCCATGTCACGTGCTAGTGAGGCCAGAAACAGGAAGATGCAGCTAAGGAGTTGGTGTGGGAGGGAGGGCGTAAGATTTTTGGATCACTGGGCTCTCTTCTGGGGAAGCTGGGACCTGTCCAGAAGGGATGGTTTGCTTCTGAACTGGAGGGGGACTAACATCCTAGTGGGAAGGTTTGTTAATGGTGCATGGTGGGGTTTAAATTAGAGCTGCAGGTGGATTGGAACCAGAGTGGCAGAATAGTTAGAGGAGAGGTTGTGGAGGCAGATGCTGGTAAGACCTCAAAATCAGGAATAGAAAGGTTGAGTGCGGTGCGACCAGAGTCCTGAGCTGTCTACATTTCAAAGCAACAAGAAAGGTGGATAATCGTGCTGAAGATGAGGTCGTGTGTCGTGCAGAGAGGCTGTTGACAGGGCAAAGCTGCAGTTAACAGACGAGTTCCAGCGTAAAAGGTGGACAAAATGGAAAAGGGTGAATACAAAACTGAAGGTGTTGTATCTGAATGTGTGCAGTATATGGAATAAGGTCGATGAACTGGCAGATTGGCAGGTGGGCATCACAGAATCACGGCTGGAAGGAGATTACAGCTGGGAGCTTAATGTCCAAGGATACACATTGGATTGCAAGGACAGTAGAAAAGCAGAGGGGGAAGTGTTGCTTGTTTAGAAACTGATTTCAAGTAATCAGAAAGAGCGATTTCTCGAGTGCCCACGAGTTGGCTTTTCAGAGGAGTTCATGGATGAGCCACTCGAGGATTAACTATTCTGGATTGGGTGTTGTACAGTGAGCCAGAATTGATCGGAGATTAAACAACCCTTAGGGACGTGATCATATTATGATTGAATTCACCCTGAAATTTGAGAAGAGGCTAAAGTCAGATGTATCAGTATTTCAATGGAGTAAAGAGAATTACAGAGGCTGAAGAGAGGAGTTGGCCAGAATCGATGGCAGAGTAGTAATGGCTGGAATTTCTGGAACAATTCCGGTGGTGTAGGATATGTAGATATCAAAAAGGAAGCAATATTTTAAAGGAAAGATGACACAACTATGGCTAACAAGAGAAGTCAAAGCCAATATAAAAGCCAAAGACGGCACATAATAGACCATAAGAAGCTTTTCAAAACCAACAGAAGGAATAAACTCATTAAGAAGGTAAAGATGGAACATGAAAGTAGGCTGGCCAATAATATCAAAGAGGATACCAGTTTCTTCAGACACATAAGAGAGGTGAGAGTGGATACTGGACCACTGGTAAACAACGCTGGGGAGGTGGTAATGGGGGACAATGAAATGGCGGACAAACTGAATAAGTGTTTTACATCAATTTTCACTGTGGAAGACTGAAGCAGTATGGTGGAGGTCAAGGTGTTGGGGCATGAAGTGTGCGAAGCTGCAAATGTCACCCTGCAAGCCCATGGTATTAAAGGAAAGATTCCAGCATGGGTAAAGCAGTGGGTGATTGGCAGGAGGCAAAGAGTGGGAACAAAGGGAGCCTTTTCTGACTGGCTGCCGGTGACTAGTGGTGTTCAACAGGGATCTGTGCTGGGAATGATTCTTTTTACATTATATGTCTGATGCACCATCAATAACTCTCTCTGAGACGTAAAGGCGAGGTATCGGCTTTTATTGACTGGAAGAAGGAACAAGCAGTGGTTGACCACCATACTACATCCTGGAGACTGAGAGGCTGGGCTCAGGCCTCGATCGCCTTTATACCGGGGTCTGTGGGAGGAGCCACAGGAGCGGTCAGCGGGGGGGGCGTGTCCAGACAGGTATATGTAGTTCACCACAACGTCAATGATTTGGATGATGGAATTGAAGGCTTTGTTGCAAAGTTTGCAGATGATACGAAGATAGGTGGATGGGCAGGTTAGGAGAATGGGTAAAGAAATGAAAGGGCTGACTGTTTTCAAAATGGAGAGAATTTACAAAAAAAACTGAGGTGCAAAGGGTCTTGGGAGTCCTCGTGCAGAGTTCCCCAAAGACCTATGGGGAAGAAGACAAATACAACGTCAGCATTTATTTCAAGAGGCTTAGAATATAAAAGCAAGGATGTAATGTTGAGAGTCTGCAAAGCACTGGTGAGGTCTCACTTGGAGTGTTGTGAGCAGTTTTGTGTCTCAGAAAGGAAGTGCTGAAACTGGAGAGGCTTCAAAGGAGATTCACGAAAATGAATCTGGATTTGAATGGCTTGTCACGTGAAGAGTGTTTGATGGCTTTGGGCCTGTATTGACTGGAATTCAGAAGAATGAGGGGTGACCTTATTGAAACCTATTGAATGGTGAAAGCCTTGATAGTGGATGTGGAGAGGATGTTTAATATGGTGGGAGAGTCTAAGACCAGAGGACACAGCCTTAAAACAGAAGAGTGTCCTTTTAGACCAGAGGAAGAATTTCCTTGGCCAGAAAGTGGTGAATCTGTGGAATTAATTAGCACAAGTGCCTGTGGTTGCCATGTATATTTAAGGCAGAGGTTGATAGATTCTTGACTGGTCAGGGTCTGAAGGGATGCAGGGAGAAGGCAGGAGATTGGGGCTGAGGGGAAAATTGGACCAGCCACGATGAAATGGTGGAGCAGGCTCGATGGGCCAAATGGCCTAATTCTGTTCTGATATCTTATGGTCATCATATCTATGAACAGTATTTAAGACAAGCTTTTCACTGTATGTGACAATAAGAAACCAATTCCAATTCAGACTATCAGATACACAGTTTACCGAGGAAAACCCGGAGGTCTGAGCCCGTTCTCTCCCAGTGTTGGTCAGTAATGCTTGGAGGCGCCCCTCCCCTGCCAGGCTTCAGTGGTGGGAATCGCTGCAACCATCTTGCAGCACCCGAGGGTGGTCCATGAACTGGTCCCATGATGCAGACCGATGTCAGTACAGAGTCTCAAGACACAGGCACACATTTCATTACAACTGAACGTCGACTGCATGAAGACCCAATGGACATCCAGACACATTGACTTGGGTGCAGCAGCTGGAACTTGCCTAGAACGTGTGAGAGTTCCATTGTAACTTTGAAGGAAGGGCTAACGAGAGTTGAGTGTTTCTCAGGGAGGCCCTCACAAGTTACCCTGTCTGTCTGTACCTCCAACAAGCAAGAGGCAGCTCAGCTGCAGCCTCCAGAATGGGTCCTTCTCTATCAGGGCTGGAATGCTTGGCACCCTTGGTCATGCTGGGAATGTGATGCTTGTGACACTGACTCAAGTATTCCCAGGATTTGTAGCTCTGTATCCTATGAGAAGGGGACTAATTGCCGAGTCCTCGGAGATGGCCGGAGCAGATTCCCACTCCCCTCCGTTCTCAGGCTCTCTGCACTTGCCTGTAGGGAACACAGCTGGAAGTGATTGACCCTGAGCGATACAAGGATAAAACAGCTTTCTTCTGCTGAGCAGGAGTAGGAGAAGATTCCTGGCTTCTGTCGACTCCATTGTGAACTCATGGCATTTCACTGCCCTGATTCCAAAGGTAAATGCTTGTTAAAGATCATTCCCAAATTCAGTCAACGGTATGAACAAGGACCCTCTGCTCCCTACAAGCTTTCCAACAACAGCAGCTCAACTGCTACCCTGAACTCTTGTTCAGTGTGTGACCTTACTCATGGTGGCAGCCTCGCTAAGTGGCTCAGGGATTCTGTTTCCATGGCACCTGGAGAGTTCCAACACTGCCGATGGTCAGAGACAAAGAGAAATAGACTCACCTGGTCCTAGTTGTTGTCGTCTTACTTCTCAAGTGACCCTGGCTGTAAGATCTCCCACTGAGGAAGCATCCTCATTCTTCCCACACCAACATCTTGAGATTGATCCCTGACTTTGATCTCCCGTCCATGTGAACCACAGCAAGCACAGATATACACGCACAAGCACAGATACACACACTAGCTCAGATACACAGGCAGCAAGCACAGATATACACACGCACAAGCACAGATACACAGGCAGCAAACACAGATACACACACTAGCACAGATATACACACGCACAAGCACAGATACACAGGCAGCAAACACAGATACACACACTAGCACAGACACACAGGCAGCAAGCACAGATACACACACTAGCACAGATATACAGGCAGCAAGCACAGATATACACACGCAGCAAGCACAGATATACACACTAGCACAGATACACACACTAGCACAGATATACACACACAGCAAGCACAGATACACACACTAGTGCAGATATACATGCAGCAAGCACAGATACACACGCAGCAAGCACAGATACACACGCAGCAAGCACAGATACACACGCAGCAAGCACAGATACACACGCAGCAAGCACAGATACACACACTAGCACTGATATACAGGCAGCAAGCACAGATATACACACGCAGCAAGCACAGATATACACACTAGCACAGATACACACACTAGCACAGATATACACACACAGCAAGCACAGATACAAACACTAGTGCAGATATACATGCAGCAAGCACAGGTACACACGCAGCAAGCACAGATACACACGCAGCAAGCACAGATATACGCGCAGCAAGCACAGATATACGCGCAGCAAGCACAGATACACACGCAGCAAGCACAGATACACACGCAGCAAGCACAGATACATGCACAGCAAGCACAGATACACACACTAGCACAGATATACACACGCAGCAAGCACAGATACACACACTAGTGCAGATATACATGCAGCAAGCTCAGATACACGCGCAGCAAGCACAGATACACGCACAGCAAGGACAGATACATGCACAGCAAGCACAGATATACACACGCAGCAAGCACAGATACACGCACAGCAAGCACAGATATACGCGCAGCAAGCACAGATACACGCGCAGCAAGCACAGATACACACGCAGCAAGCACAGATACACGCACTAGTGCAGATATACATGCAGCAAGCACAGATATACACACTAGTGCAGATAAACATGCAGCAAGCACAGATATACACACAGGTGCAGGTATACATGCAGCAAGCACAGATACACGCGCAGCAAGCACAGATATACGCGCAGCAAGCACAGATATACGCGCAGCAAGCACAGATACACACGCAGCAAGCACAGATACACACACTAGTGCAGATATACATGCAGCAAGCACAGATACACGCGCAGCAAGCACAGATACACGCACAGCAAGGACAGATACATGCACAGCAAGCACAGATATACACACGCAGCAAGCACAGATACACGCACAGCAAGCACAGATATACGCGCAGCAAGCACAGATACACGCGCAGCAAGCACAGATACACGCGCAGCAAGCACAGATACACACGCAGCAAGCACAGATACACGCACTAGTGCAGATATACATGCAGCAAGCACAGATATACACACTAGTGCAGATATACATGCAGCAAGCACAGATATACACACAGGTGCAGGTATACATGCAGCAAGCACAGATACACGCGCAGCAAGCACAGATATACGCGCAGCAAGCACAGATATACGCGCAGCAAGCACAGATACACACGCAGCAAGCACAGATACACACACTAGTGCAGATATACATGCAGCAAGCACAGATATACACACTAGTGCAGATATACATGCAGCAAGCACAGATATACACACTAGTGCAGGTATACATGCAGCAAGCACAGATATACACACTAGTGCAGGTATACATGCAGCAAGCACAGATACACGCGCAGCAAGCACAGATATACGCGCAGCAAGCACAGATATACACACTAGTGCAGATATACATGCAGCAAGCACAGATACACACACTAGTGCAGATATACATGCAGCAAGCACAGATACATGCGCAGCAAGCACAGATATACGCGCAGCAAGCACAGATACACACGCAGCAAGCACAGATACACACGCAGCAAGCACAGATACACGCACTAGTGCAGATATACATGCAGCAAGCACAGATATACACACTAGTGCAGATATACATGCAGCAAGCACAGATATACACACTAGTGCAGATATACATGCAGCAAGCACAGATACACGCGCAGCAAGCACAGATACATGCGCAGCAAGCACAGATACACGCACAGCAAACACAGGTACACGTGCAAACACGTGCAGGTACACCCACCAGCACAGGTAAACACACAGCTAGATGAAAACGTTCCAGTTTGGAATTTGTCGGTCATAGGCACAGTCCACGGAGGGCAGTCACGGGCACAGGCCACGGAGGGTACCCGGTCACGGGCACAGGCCACGGAGGGTACCCGGTCACGGGCACAGGCCACAGAGGGTATCCAGCCAAAGGCACAGTCCACGGAGGGTACCCGGTCACGGGCACAGGCCACGGAGGGTACCCGGTCACGGGCACAGGCCACAGAGGGTACCCGGTCACGGGCACAGGCCACAGAGGGTACCCGGTCACGGGCACAGTCCACGGAGGGTACCCGGTCACGGGCACAGGCCACAGAGGGTACCTGGTCACGGGCACAGTCCACAGAGGGTACCCGGTCACGGGCACAGTCCACGGAGGGTACCCGGTCACGGGCACAGGCCATGGAGGGTACCCGGTCACGGGCACAGGCCACGGAGGGTACCCGGTCACGGGCACTGTCCACGGAGGGCGGCCACGGGCACAGGCCACAGAGGGCAGTCACAGGCACAGGCCACAGAGGGTACCCGGTCATGGGCACAGGCCACAGAGGGTACCCGGTCACGAGCACAGGCCATGGAGGGTACCCGGTCATGGGCACAGGCCACGGAGGGTACCCGGTCACGGGCACAGGCCACGGAGGGTACCCGGTCACGGGCACTGTCCACGGAGGGCAGTCACGGGCACAGGCCACAGAGGGTACCCGGTCACGGGCACAGGCCACAGAGGGTACCCAGTCACGGGCACAGGCCATGGAGGGTACCCGGTCACAGGCACAGGCCACAGAGGGTACCCGGTCACGGGCACAGGCCACAGAGGGTACCCGGTCACGAGCACAGGCCACGGAGGGCAGTCACGGGCACAGGCCACAGAGGGCGGTCACGGGCACAGGCCACGGAGTGTACCCGGTCACGGGCACAGGCCATGGAGGGCAGTCACGGGCACAGGCCACAGAGGGTACCCGGTCACGGGCACAGTCCACAGAGGGTACCCGGTCACGGGCACAGTCCACGGAGTGTACCCGGTCACAGGCACAGGCCACAGAGGGTACCCGGTCACGGGCACAGTCCACGGAGTGTACCCGGTCACGGGCACAGGCCACAGAGGGTATCCGGTCACGGGCACAGTCCACGGAGTGTACCCAGTCACAGGCACAGGCCACAGAGGGTACCCAGTCATGGGCACAGGCCACAGAGGGTACCCGGTCACGGGCACAGTCCACGGAGGGTATCCAGCCAAAGGCACAGTCCATGGAGGGTTTCCAGCCAAAGGCACAGTCCACGGAGGGTACCCGGTCACGGGCACAGGCCACGGAGGGCGGCCACGGGCACAGGCCACAGAGGGCAGTCACGGGCACAGGCCACGGAGTGTACCCGGTCACGGGCACAGTCCACGGAGGGTACCCGGTCACGGGCACAGGCCATGGAGGGCAGTCACGGGCACAGGCCACAGAGGGTACTCGGTCACGGGCACAGTCCACGGAGTGTACCCGGTCACGGGCACAGGCCACGGAGGGCGGTCACGGGCACAGGCCACAGAGGGCAGTCACAGGCACAGGCCACAGAGGGTACCCGGTCACGGGCACAGGCCACAGAGGGTACCCGGTCACGGGCACAGGCCATGGAGGGCAGTCACGGGCACAGGCCACAGAGGGTACCCGGTCACGGGCACAGTCCACAGAGGGTACCCGGTCACGGGCACAGTCCACGGAGTGTACCCGGTCACAGGCACAGGCCACAGAGGGTACCCGGTCACGGGCACAGTCCACGGAGTGTACCCGGTCACCGGCACAGGCCACAGAGGGTACCCAGTCACGGGCACAGGCCACAGAGGGTACCCGGTCACGTGCACAGTCCACGGAGGGTATCCAGCCAAAGGCACAGTCCATGGAGGGTATCCAGCCAAAGGCACAGTCCACGGAGGGTACCCGGTCACGGGCACAGGCCACGGAGGGCGGCCACGGGCACAGGCCACAGAGGGCGGTCACGGGCACAGGCCACGGAGTGTACCCGGTCACGGGCACAGTCCACGGAGGGTAACCGGTCACGGGCACAGGCCATGGAGGGCAGTCACGGGCACAGGCCACAGAGGGTACCCGGTCACGGGCACAGTCCACAGAGGGTACCCGGTCACGGGCACAGTCCACGGAGTGTACCCGGTCACAGGCACAGGCCACAGAGGGTACCCGGTCACGGGCACAGTCCACGGAGTGTACCCGGTCACGGGCACAGGCCACAGAGGGTATCCGGTCACGGGCACAGTCCACGGAGTGTACCCAGTCACAGGCACAGGCCACAGAGGGTACCCAGTCACGGGCACAGGCCACAGAGGGTACCCGGTCACGGGCACAGTCCACGGAGGGTATCCAGCCAAAGGCACAGTCCATGGAGGGTATCCAGCCAAAGGCACAGTCCACGGAGGGTACCCGGTCACGGGCACAGGCCACGGAGGGCGGCCACGGGCACAGGCCACAGAGGGTACCCGGTCACAGGCACAGGCCACAGAGGGTACCCAGTCACGGGCACAGCCCACAGAGGGTACCCGGTCACGGGCACAGTCCACAGAGGGTACCCGGTCACGGGCACAGTCCACAGAGGGTACCCGGTCACGGGCACAGTCCACAGAGGATACCCGGTCACGGGCACAGTCCACGGAGGGTACCCGGTCACGGGCACAGTCCACAGAGGGTACCCGGTCACGGGCACAGTCCACAGAGGGTACCCGGTCACGGGCACAGGCCATGGAGGGTACCCGGTCACGGGCACAGGCCACGGAGTGTACCCGGTCACGGGCACAGTCCACGGAGGGTACCCGGTCACAGGCACAGGCCACAGAGGGTACCCGGTCACGGGCACAGTCCACGGAGTGTACCCGGTCACAGGCACAGGCCACAGAGGGTACCCGGTCACGGGCACAGTCCACGGAGGGTACTCGGTCACGGGCACAGGCCACGGAGGGTACCCGGTCACGGGCACAGGCCACAGAGGGTACCTGGTCATGGGCACAGTCCACAGAGGGTACCCGGTCACGGGCACAGGCCACGGAGGGTGGTCACGGGCACTGTCCACGGAGGGCAGTCACAGGCACAGGCCACAGAGGGTACCCGGTCACGGGCACAGTCCACGGAGGGTACCCGGTCACGGGCACAGGCCACGGAGGGTACCCGGTCACGGGCACAGGCCACAGAGGGTACCCGGTCACGGGCACAGTCCACAGAGGATACCCGGTCACGGGCACAGTCCACGGAGGGTACCCGGTCACGGGCACAGTCCACAGAGGGTACCCGGTCACGGGCACAGTCCACAGAGGGTACCCGGTCACGGGCACAGTCCACAGAGGGTACCCGGTCACGGGCACAGTCCACAGAGGGTACCCGGTCACGGGCACAGGCCATGGAGGGTACCCGGTCACGGGCACAGGCCACGGAGTGTACCCGGTCACGGGCACAGTCCACGGAGGGTACCCGGTCACAGGCACAGGCCACAGAGGGTACCCGGTCACGGGCACAGTCCACGGAGTGTACCCGGTCACAGGCACAGGCCACAGAGGGTACCCGGTCACGGGCACAGTCCACGGAGGGTACCCGGTCACGGGCACAGGCCACGGAGGGTACCTGGTCATGGGCACAGTCCACAGAGGGTACCCGGTCACGGGCACAGGCCACGGAGGGCGGTCACGGGCACTGTCCACGGAGGGCAGTCACGGGCACAGGCCACGGAGGGTACCCGGTCATTGGCACAGGCCACGGAGGGTACCCGGTCACGGGCACAGTCCACGGAGTGTACCCGGTCACAGGCACAGGCCACAGAGGGTACCCGGTCACGGGCACAGTCCACAGAGGGTACCCGGTCACGGGCACAGGCCATGGAGGGTACCCGGTCACGGGCACAGGCCACGGAGTGTACCCGGTCACGGGCACAGTCCACGGAGGGTACCCGGTCACAGGCACAGGCCACAGAGGGTACCCGGTCACGGGCACAGTCCACGGAGTGTACCCGGTCACAGGCACAGGCCACAGAGGGTACCCGGTCACGGGCACAGTCCACGGAGGGTACCCGGTCACGGGCACAGGCCACGGAGGGTACCTGGTCATGGGCACAGTCCACAGAGGGTACCCGGTCACGGGCACAGGCCACGGAGGGCGGTCACGGGCACTGTCCACGGAGGGCAGTCACGGGCACAGGCCACGGAGGGTACCCGGTCATTGGCACAGGCCACGGAGGGTACCCGGTCACGGGCACAGTCCACGGAGTGTACCCGGTCACAGGCACAGGCCACAGAGGGTACCCGGTCACGGGCACAGGCCACGGAGGGCAGTCACAGGCACAGGCCACAGAGGGTACCCGGTCACGGGCACAGTCCACGGAGTGTACCCGGTCACAGGCACAGGCCACAGAGGGTACCCGGTCACGGGCACAGTCCACGGAGGGTACCCGGTCACGGGCACAGGCCACGGAGGGTACCCGGTCACGGGCACAGGCCACAGAGGGTACCTGGTCATGGGCACAGTCCACAGAGGGTACCCGGTCACGGGCACAGGCCACGGAGGGCGGTCACGGGCACTGTCCACGGAGGGCAGTCACGGGCACAGGCCACGGAGGGTACCCGGTCATTGGCACAGGCCACGGAGGGTACCCGGTCACGGGCACAGTCCACGGAGGGCGGTCACGGGCACTGTCTACGGAGGGCAGTCACGGGCACAGGCCACAGAGGGTACCCAGTCACGGGCACAGGCCACAGAGGGTACCCGGTCACGGGCACAGTCCACGGAGGGTATCCAGCCAAAGGCACAGTCCATGGAGGGTATCCAGCCAAAGGCACAGTCCACGGAGGGTACCCGGTCACGGGCACAGGCCACGGAGGGCGGCCACGGGCACAGGCCACAGAGGGTACCCGGTCACAGGCACAGGCCACAGAGGGTACCCAGTCACGGGCACAGCCCACAGAGGGTACCCGGTCACGGGCACAGTCCACAGAGGGTACCCGGTCACGGGCACAGTCCACAGAGGGTACCCGGTCACGGGCACAGTCCACAGAGGATACCCGGTCACGGGCACAGTCCACGGAGGGTACCCGGTCACGGGCACAGTCCACAGAGGGTACCCGGTCACGGGCACAGTCCACAGAGGGTACCCGGTCACGGGCACAGGCCATGGAGGGTACCCGGTCACGGGCAGAGGCCACGGAGTGTACCCGGTCACGGGCACAGTCCACGGAGGGTACCCGGTCACAGGCACAGGCCACAGAGGGTACCCGGTCACGGGCACAGTCCACGGAGTGTACCCGGTCACAGGCACAGGCCACAGAGGGTACCCGGTCACGGGCACAGTCCACGGAGGGTACCCGGTCACGGGCACAGGCCACGGAGGGTACCCGGTCACGGGCACAGGCCACAGAGGGTACCTGGTCATGGGCACAGTCCACAGAGGGTACCCGGTCACGGGCACAGGCCACGGAGGGTGGTCACGGGCACTGTCCACGGAGGGCAGTCACAGGCACAGGCCACAGAGGGTACCCGGTCACGGGCACAGTCCACGGAGGGTACCCGGTCACGGGCACAGGCCACGGAGGGTACCCGGTCACGGGCACAGGCCACAGAGGGTACCCGGTCACGGGCACAGTCCACAGAGGATACCCGGTCACGGGCACAGTCCACGGAGGGTACCCGGTCACGGGCACAGTCCACAGAGGGTACCCGGTCACGGGCACAGTCCACAGAGGGTACCCGGTCACGGGCACAGTCCACAGAGGGTACCCGGTCACGGGCACAGGCCATGGAGGGTACCCGGTCACGGGCACAGGCCACGGAGTGTACCCGGTCACGGGCACAGTCCACGGAGGGTACCCGGTCACAGGCACAGGCCACAGAGGGTACCCGGTCACGGGCACAGTCCACGGAGTGTACCCGGTCACAGGCACAGGCCACAGAGGGTACCCGGTCACGGGCACAGTCCACGGAGGGTACCCGGTCACGGGCACAGGCCACGGAGGGTACCTGGTCATGGGCACAGTCCACAGAGGGTACCCGGTCACGGGCACAGGCCACGGAGGGCGGTCACGGGCACTGTCCACGGAGGGCAGTCACGGGCACAGGCCACGGAGGGTACCCGGTCATTGGCACAGGCCACGGAGGGTACCCGGTCACGGGCACAGTCCACGGAGGGCGGTCACGGGCACTGTCTACGGAGGGCAGTCACAGGCACAGGCCACAGAGGGTACCCGGTCACGGGCACAGTCCACGGAGTGTACCCGGTCACAGGCACAGGCCACAGAGGGTACCCGGTCACGGGAACAGTCCACGGAGGGTACCCGGTCACGGGCACAGTCCACGGAGGGTACCCGGTCACGGGCACAGGCCACAGAGGGTACCTGGTCATGGGCACAGTCCACAGAGGGTACCCGGTCACGGGCACAGGCCACGGAGGGCGGTCACGGGCACTGTCCACGGAGGGCAGTCACGGGCACAGGCCACGGAGGGTACCCGGTCATTGGCACAGGCCACGGAGGGTACCCGGTCACGGGCACAGTCCACGGAGGGCGGTCACGGGCACTGTCTACGGAGGGCAGTCACGGGCACAGGCCACAGAGGGTACCCGGTCACGGGCACAGTCCACAGAGGGTTCCCAGTCATGGGCACAGTCCACGGAGCGTACCCGGTAACGGGCACAGTCCACGGAGGGTGGCCACGGGCACAGTCCACAGAGGGTACCCGGTCACGGGCACAGTCCACGGAGGGTACCCGGTAACGGGCACAGGCCACGGAGGGCGGTCACGGGCACTGTCCACGGAGTGCAGTCACGGGCACAGGCCACGGAGGGTACCCGGTCACGGTCACAGGCCACGGAGGGTACCCGGTCACGGGCACAGGCCAAGGAGGGTACCCGGTCACGGGCACAGTCCACGGAGGGTACCCGGTCACGGGCACAGGCCACGGAGGGTACCCGGTCACGGGCACAGGCCACGGAGGGTACCCGGTCACGGGCACAGGCCACGGAGGGTACCCGGTCACGGGCACAGTCCACGGAGGGTACCCGGTCACGGGCACAGTCCACGGAGGGTACCCAGTCACGGGCACAGGCCACGGAGGGTACCCGGTCATGGGCACAGTCCACGGAGGGTACCCGGTCACGGGCACAGGCCACGGAGGGTACCCGGTCACGGGCACAGGCCACGGAGGGCGATTACGGGCACAGTCCACGGAGGGCGGTCACGGGCACTGTCCACGGAGGGCAGTCATGGGCACAGGCCACGGAGGGTACCCGGTCACGGGCACAGGCCACGGAGGGTACCCGGTCACGGGCACAGGCCACAGAGGGTACCCGGTCACGGGCACAGGCCACAGAGGGTACCCATTCATGGGCACAGGCCACAGAGGGTACCCGGTCATGGGCACAGGCCACGGAGGGTACCCGGTCACGGGCACAGGCCACAGAGAGTACCCGGTCACGGGCACAGGCCACAGAGGGTACCCGGTCACGGGCACTGTCCACGGAGGGCGGTCACGGGCACTGTCTACGGAGGGCAGTCACGGGCACAGGCCACAGAGGGTACCCAGTCACGGGCACAGGCCACAGAGGGTACCCGGTCACGGGCACAGTCCACGGAGGGTATCCAGCCAAAGGCACAGTCCATGGAGGGTATCCAGCCAAAGGCACAGTCCACGGAGGGTACCCGGTCACGGGCACAGGCCACGGAGGGCGGCCACGGGCACAGGCCACAGAGGGTACCCGGTCACAGGCACAGGCCACAGAGGGTACCCAGTCACGGGCACAGCCCACAGAGGGTACCCGGTCACGGGCACAGTCCACAGAGGGTACCCGGTCACGGGCACAGTCCACAGAGGGTACCCGGTCACGGGCACAGTCCACAGAGGATACCCGGTCACGGGCACAGTCCACGGAGGGTACCCGGTCACGGGCACAGTCCACAGAGGGTACCCGGTCACGGGCACAGTCCACAGAGGGTACCCGGTCACGGGCACAGGCCATGGAGGGTACCCGGTCACGGGCAGAGGCCACGGAGTGTACCCGGTCACGGGCACAGTCCACGGAGGGTACCCGGTCACAGGCACAGGCCACGGAGGGTACCCGGTCACGGGCACAGTCCACGGAGTGTACCCGGTCACAGGCACAGGCCACAGAGGGTACCCGGTCACGGGCACAGTCCACGGAGGGTACCCGGTCACGGGCACAGGCCACGGAGGGTACCCGGTCACGGGCACAGGCCACAGAGGGTACCTGGTCATGGGCACAGTCCACAGAGGGTACCCGGTCACGGGCACAGGCCACGGAGGGTGGTCACGGGCACTGTCCACGGAGGGCAGTCACAGGCACAGGCCACAGAGGGTACCCGGTCACGGGCACAGTCCACGGAGGGTACCCGGTCACGGGCACAGGCCACGGAGGGTACCCGGTCACGGGCACAGGCCACAGAGGGTACCCGGTCACGGGCACAGTCCACAGAGGATACCCGGTCACGGGCACAGTCCACGGAGGGTACCCGGTCACGGGCACAGTCCACAGAGGGTACCCGGTCACGGGCACAGTCCACAGAGGGTACCCGGTCACGGGCACAGTCCACAGAGGGTACCCGGTCACGGGCACAGGCCATGGAGGGTACCCGGTCACGGGCACAGGCCACGGAGTGTACCCGGTCACGGGCACAGTCCACGGAGGGTACCCGGTCACAGGCACAGGCCACAGAGGGTACCCGGTCACGGGCACAGTCCACGGAGTGTACCCGGTCACAGGCACAGGCCACAGAGGGTACCCGGTCACGGGCACAGTCCACGGAGGGTACCCGGTCACGGGCACAGGCCACGGAGGGTACCTGGTCATGGGCACAGTCCACAGAGGGTACCCGGTCACGGGCACAGGCCACGGAGGGCGGTCACGGGCACTGTCCACGGAGGGCAGTCACGGGCACAGGCCACGGAGGGTACCCGGTCATTGGCACAGGCCACGGAGGGTACCCGGTCACGGGCACAGTCCACGGAGGGCGGTCACGGGCACTGTCTACGGAGGGCAGTCACAGGCACAGGCCACAGAGGGTACCCGGTCACGGGCACAGTCCACGGAGTGTACCCGGTCACAGGCACAGGCCACAGAGGGTACCCGGTCACGGGCACAGTCCACGGAGGGTACCCGGTCACGGGCACAGTCCACGGAGGGTACCCGGTCACGGGCACAGGCCACAGAGGGTACCTGGTCATGGGCACAGTCCACAGAGGGTACCCGGTCACGGGCACAGGCCACGGAGGGCGGTCACGGGTACTGTCCACGGAGGGCAGTCACGGGCACAGGCCACGGAGGGTACCCGGTCATTGGCACAGGCCACGGAGGGTACCCGGTCACGGGCACAGTCCACGGAGGGCGGTCACGGGCACTGTCTACGGAGGGCAGTCACGGGCACAGGCCACAGAGGGTACCCGGTCACGGGCACAGTCCACAGAGGGTTCCCAGTCATGGGCACAGTCCACGGAGGGTACCCGGTAACGGGCACAGTCCACGGAGGGTGGCCACGGGCACAGTCCACAGAGGGTACCCGGTCACGGGCACAGTCCACGGAGGGTACCCGGTAACGGGCACAGGCCACGGAGGGCGGTCACGGGCACTGTCCACGGAGTGCAGTCACGGGCACAGGCCACGGAGGGTACCCGGTCACGGTCACAGGCCACGGAGGGTACCCGGTCACGGGCACAGGCCAAGGAGGGTACCCGGTCACGGGCACAGTCCACGGAGGGTACCCGGTCACGGGCACAGGCCACGGAGGGTACCCGGTCACGGGCACTGTCCACGGAGGGCAGTCACGGGCACAGGCCACGGAGGGTACCCGGTCATTGGCACAGTCCACGGAGGGCAGTCATGGGCACAGGCCACGGAGGGTACATTACAAGCAGGCAGTCTGCTGCCTCTCACACAGCCCGATCTGGCCATCTAGTAATGTTACGGTCTATTTCTTTTCAATGTTGGGCATGTGAACAGGAGAATGGAGGCATTCGCTTGTGATCTGGTGGCCCGAGCACAGAACACCACCCCACCCTCAGCAGCTCTCTCCTCTCTGGGAAGACATTTCAGCTGCCTGTCCTATTGTTGGGACACGGTGTGGTCTCAAGCCAGCTCCCAACTTACGGCGAAGCAGCTGCAGTACTCAGAGCCAGGACAAAGATGTCCCAGATGTTCCCCGTGTTCTGCTCCATTGGTAGGAGCTGAGAGTGAAACGCACCCCCCAGGCTGTGATTCCTGCTTTCCAGATTCCCGGCCCAGCAGAGAAAGCTGCCAAAGCACTGGTCACGGGATGAGGGGCCACTCTCTGAGACTGGTGAAATTCCCAGCAAGTGGGGTTAGGGCTCTAGGTCTGTGAAGATGTAATCACATATGCCTCCACCCTTTCTAACAGCACCAACATTGAGCCCCTCCTGAAGGGACACACACCAGGCAAAGTCTCTCCATCTCACTGGGGCAGACTTCCCTTTCTTTGGTAAACAGAGGTGCAAAGTACACACTTAGTATGTCATGTGCCTCTTTTACCCTTGAGTGATTCTACACTCTGCCTAGTTGTAGTCATTGAACAATACAGCACAGAGTCAGCAGTTGACAGCTAGCTCCCAACTTCTTGTCTCTTGTTCGTATCCCTTCAAACCCTGTCCTTCCGTCCACGTGCTTCTTCAGTTATTCTGTTGTACCTGTTTCAATCTCTTCCATCTTCTATTCATTTTCACCCTCAACTTTCCCCTTTCCCCTGAATCCTGTGATCCCCTACCCCGGGGAAAGACTGCTACCCCCCAACCCCACTTCACCTACACCTCTGTAAGGTTGGCTCTCAGTCTCCTAAATTCCAAGCAGTAAAATTCTAACCTGGACATTCTCTCCCTATACCTCTGGCTCTCTCGTTCTGATCGTGTCCTCCTAAATCTTGTCAGCACTCTTGCCAATTTAATCACATCTTTTCTATAACAAAACTGGACAAGTACTCCAGAAGCAGCTTCAGCAACTGCCTGATGTCTGTATAGAAAGTTTTGAGATTGTCTATAAGCCCCACCGGTCATGGTCCCTCTGGGCTCTCCTAATTCCTTTTCTGATTTATTTATAATCCTCAAGGGCCCCATTTCATTTTACCTTCTGAAACTTTACATACACTTACTTTTTCTTCTTGACTAAATTCACCACCCCTCAACATCCAGGTTTCCCTTACCTTGACGTCCTCGTCCTTCCTTCTTGACCTCTGTTACTTTCTGAAACACATCCATTTTTCACTCTGTGCAGTTGGACTTTAAACACCCTGCACATGTCATGTGGACTTGCCCAAAAACAGTCAGTCCCAATGAACACTTTACTGGTTAATAAGCTCCTAACTTGTCCTCCCTTAATTTAATGCTTTCCCACAAGGTCTAGTCTTATCCTTATTAACAGCTAAAAACTATTGAACATAAAAAATCTACAGCTCATTACAGGCCCTTTAGCCCACAATGCTGTACCGACCATGTAACCTGCTCTAGAAGCTGCCTGGAATTCCCCTACTGCAAAGCCCTCTATTTTACTAAGCTCCATGTACCTATCTAAGAGTCTCTTAAAAGACTTGACTGTATCTGTTTCCATCACCACTGCCAGCACTGCATTCCACGTACCCACCACTCTCTGTGTGAAAAACTTACCTCTGACATCTCCTCTGCACCTACTTCCAAGCACCTTAAAACTATAGCCCCTCTTGTTAGCCATTTCCAGCCCTGGGAAAAAAGCCTCTGACTATCCACATGATCAATGCCTCACATCATCTTATACACCTCTATCAGGTCACCTCTCATTCTCCGTCACTCCAAGGAGAAAAGGCCAAGTTCACTTAACCTATTCTCATAGGGCATGCTCCCCAATCCAGGAAATACTCCTGTAAATCTCTTCTGCACTCTCTCTATGATATACACATCTTTCCTGTAATGAAGTGACCAGAATTGAACATAGTACCCCAAGCGGGGTGTTATAGAGCTGTAACATTACCTCACAGCTCTTGAACTCAGTCCCACAGTTGATGAAGGTCTACACACCATATGCCTTCTTAACAACACTGTCAACCTGCGCAGCAGCTTTGAGTGTCCTATGGACATGGACCCCAAGATCCCTCTGATCCTCCACACTGCCATGAGTTTTGCTATTAATATTAAATTCAGTCTTCAAATCTGACCTATCGAAATGAAACACTTCACACTTATTTGGGTTGAAGTTCATCTGCCGCTTCTCAGCCCACTTCTGCATCCTATCGTTGTCCCACTGTAACTTCTGACAGTCCTACACACTGTCCACAACACCCCCAACTTTTGTGTCATCAGCAAACTTACTAACCCACCCTCCTTCTTTCTTGTCCAGGACATTTATAGAAATCACGAAGAGGAGGGGTCCCAGTACAGATCCCTGAGGCACTCCACTGGTCACTGTGCAGAATACAACCATCTACAACCAACCTTTGTCTTCTGTGGCCATGCCAATTCTGGATCCACAAAGCAAGGTCTCCTTGGATCCCATGCCGCCTTACTTCCTGAATGAGCCTTGCATGGGGAACCTTATCAAATGCCTTGCTGAAATCCACATAGCTTTCTGAAAGCTGAAGGAGTTGTGATCATTGTTCCTAACTGTTATGCCTTGAAAGTTCAGACACCAAGCCTGGCTCGGTTCCCAACAACAGGCCAGTCTGGCACCCACTCTTCTCAGACTACCTTCAAAATACCTTAAGAAACCATCCTGAAGGCACATAAAAATTATTCCAGCCAAACGACTTTCACGGTGGAAGTCCCAGTCGAGATTGGGAAGCTGAAGTCAGCCATGATTTCAAAGAGCATTGCTCTTTGTAAACTGCCTGCACAGCTTCCCCAATGACCTCGACAAGTCCAGGCTGTGTAGTATAATTTGAACACAGCTCTCTTACGTCTGACTCCCCCCATACAGTGGACGAGCCCTTAAATGTGTATTAAGTCAAGAGCAGGAGAGAGAAATGGGTTGATGGAGCACTTAATCTGTTTGAAGTGTGGTGCCACAATCATATCAGTGTGTGCACAGAACAATACTCTGGTGTCCTTCAGTGTGCGGCAAAGGCAGGGTATGACCAGAGGACAATCAAAGACAGCCAGAGCACTCTGGACAACGGAATACCTTTGAAGGACCTTCACCTCCCACAGAACAGCCATGCTGAATCACACTGAGGTGCCTCATCACTGACCAAAGCAACAGATCCCATCCTGCTCAACGTCTGACCCCATGATCCGAGATTGATGGCAAGTCGTACTGCAGGGGTCCCGTGTCCTATGTGCACTGACACACCCTGGGGTCTCCAGTCCCCGCACCTGCCCTGTGTATACTGACACCAACCTGGGGTCTCCAGTCCCCACACCTGTCCTGTGTATACTGACACCACCCTGGGGTCTCCAGTTCCCCACACCTGTCCTGTGTATACTGACACCACCCTGGGGTCTCCAGTTCCCCACACCTGTCCTGTGTATACTGACACCACACTGGGGTAACCAGTCCCCCACACCTGTCCTGTGTATACTGACACCACCCTGGGGTCTCCAGTTCCCCACAACTGTCCTGTGTATACTGACACCAACCTGGGGTAACCAGTTCACTACACCCATCCTGTGTATACAGACACCACCCTGGGGTCTCCAGTTCCCCACACCTGTCCTGTGTATACAGACACCACCCTGGGGTCTCCAGTTCCCCACACCTGTCCTGTGTATACAGACACCACCCTGGGGTCTCCAGTCCCCACACCTGTCCTGTGTATACTGACACCACCCTGGGGTCTCCAGTTCCCCTCACCTGTCCTGTGTATACTGACACCACCCTGGGGTCTCCAGTTCCCACACCTGTCCTGTGTATACTGACACCACCCTGGGGTCTCCAGTCCCCACACCTGTCATGTGTATACTGACACCACCCTGGGGTCTCCAGTCCCCACACCTGTCCTGTGTATACTGACACCACCCTGGGGTCTCCAGTCCCCACACCTGTCCTGTGTATACTGACACCACCCTGGGGTCTCCAGTCCCCACACCTGTCCTGTGTATACTGACACCACCCTGGGGTCTCCAGTTCCCCACAACTGTCCTTTGTATACTGACACCAACCTGGGGTAACCAGTTCATTACACCCATCCTGTGTATACAGACACCACCCTGGGGTCTCCAGTTCCCCACATCCGTCCTGTGTATACTGAAACCACCCTGGGGTAACCAGTTCCCCACACCTGTCCTGTGTATACTGACACCACCCTGGGGTCTCCAGTTCCCCACACCTGTCCTGTGTATACTGACACCACCCTGGGGTCTCCAGTTCCCCACACCTGTCCTGTGTATCCTGACACCACCATGGGGTCCCAGTTCACTACACCCGTCCTGTGTATACTGACACCACCATGGGGTCCCAGTTCCCCACACCTGTCCTGTGTATACTGACACACCCTGGGGTCTATAGTTCCCCACACAGGTCCTGTGTACAATGACACAACCCTGGGGTAACGAGTTCCCACACCTGTCCTGTGTATACTGACACCACCCTGGGGTAACCAGTTCCCCACACCTGTCCTGTGTATACTGACACCACCATGGGGTACCAGTTCAATACACCCGTCCTGTGTATACTGACAGCACCCTGGGGTCTCCAGTCCCCCACACCGGTCCTGTGTATACTGACACCACCATGGGGTCCCAGTTCACTACACCCGTCCTGTGTATACTGACACCACCCGGGGGTCAACAGTCCCCACACCGGTCCTGTGTATACTGACACCACCCTGGGGTCTCCAGTTCCCCACATCCGTCCTGTGTATACTGACACCACCCTGGGGTAACCAGTTCCCCACACCTGTACTGTGTATACTGACACACCCTGGGATCTGCAGTTCCCCACACCTGTCCGTTGTATCCTGACACAACCCGGGGGTCACCAGTCCCGCACACCTGTCCTGTGTATACTGACACACACTGGGGTCTCCAGTCCCCACACCGGTCCTGTGTATACTGACACCACCCTGGGGTCTCCAGTTCCCCACACCTGTCCTGTGTATACTGACACCACTCTGGAGTCTCCAATTCCCCACACCTGTCCTGTGTATACTGACACCACCCTGGGGTAACCAGCCCCCCACACCAGTCCTGTGTATACTGACACCACCCTGGGGTCTCCAGTTCCCCACACCTGACCTGTGTATACTGACACACCCTGGGGTCACCAGTTCTCCACACCAGTCCTGTTTATACTGACACATCCTGGGGTCACCAGCCCCCCACACCTGTCCTGTTTATACTGACACACCCTGGGGTAATCTGTCCCCACACCCGTCCTGTGTATACTGACACCACCCTGGGGTAATCTGTCCGCACACCTGTCCTGTGTATACTGACACCACTCTGGAGTCTCCAATTCCCCACACCTGTCCTGTGTATACTGACACACCCTGGGGTCTCCAGTTCCCCACACCTGTCCTGTGAATACTGACACCACCCAGGGGTAACCAGTTCCCCACACCTGTCCTGTGTATACTGACACCACCCTGGGGTCACCAGTTCTCCACACCTGTCCTGTTTATACTGACACACCCTGGGGTCTCCAGTTCCCCACACCTGTCCTGTGTATACTGACACCACCCTGGGGTCTCCAGTTCCCCACACCTGTCCTGTGTATACTGACACCACCCTGGGGTTTGCAGTTCCCAACACCAGTCCTGTGTATACTGACACCACCCTGGGGTAACTAGTTCCCCACCACAGTCCTGTGTATATTGACACCACCCTGGAGTCCCCAGTTCACACACCTGACCTGTGTATACTGACACCACCCTGGGGTCTCCAGTTCCCCACACCTGTCCTGTGTATACTGACACCACCCTGGGGTAACCAGTTCCCCAGAACTGTCCTGTGTATACTGACACCACCCTGGGGTAACTAGTTCCCCACACCTGTCCTGTGTATACTGACACCACCATGGAGTCTCCAATTCACACACCTGTCCTGTTTATACTGACACCACCCAGGGGTCTCCATTTCCCCACACCTGTCCTGTGTATACTGACACCACCCTGGGGTAACCAGTTCCCCACACCTGTCCTGTGTATACTGACACCACCCAGGGGTAACAAGTTCCCCACCACCGTCCTGTGTATACTGACACCACCCTGGGGTCTCCATTTCCCCACACCTGTCCTGTGTATACTGACACCACCCTGGGGTAACCAGTTCCCACACCTGTCCTGTGTATACTGACACCACCCTGGAGTCTCCAATTCACACACCTGTCCTGTGTATACTGACACCACCCTGCGGTCTCCAGTTCCCCACAACTGTCCTGTGTATACTGACACCACCCTGGGGTAACCAGTTCCCCACACCTGCCCTGTGTATATTGACACCACCCTGGGGTAACCAGTTCCTCACACCTGTCCTGTGTATACTGACTCCACCCTGGGGTAACCAGTTCCCCACACCTGTCCTGTGTATACTAACACCACCCTGGGGTAACCAGTTCCCCACACCTGTCCTGTGTATACTGACACCACCCTGGGGTCTCCAGTCCCCACACCGGTCCTGTGTATACTGACCCACCCTGGGGTCTCCAGTTCCCCACACCGGTCCTGTGTACACTGACACCACACTGGGGTAACCAGTTCCCCATACCTGTCCTGAGTATACTGACACATCCTGGGGTAACCAGTTCCCCACACCAGTCCTGTGTATACTGACACACCCTGGGGTCTCCAGTTCCCCAGCCCTGTCCTGTGTATACTGACACCACCCTGGGGTAACCAGTTCCCCACACCAGTCCTCTGTATACTGACACCACCCTGTGGTAACCAGTTCCCCACACCTGTCCTGTGTATACTGACACCACCCTGGGGTAACCAGTTCCCCACACCTGTCCTGTGTATACTGACACCACCCTGGGGTAACCAGTTCCCCACACCTGTCCTGTGTATACTGACACCACCCTGGGGTAACCAGTTCCCCACACCGGTCCTATGTATCCTGACACCACCCTCGGGTCACGAGTCCCCACACCTGTCCTGCGTATACTGACACCACCCTGGGGTCTCCAGTTCCCCACATCCATCCTGTGTATACTGACACCACCCTGGGGTAACCAGTTCCCCACACCTGTACTGTGTATACTGACACACCCTGGGATCTGCAGTTCCCCACACCTGTCCTGTGTATACTGACACCACCCTGGGGTAACCAGTTCCCCACACCTGTCCTGTGTATACTGACACCACCCTGGGGTCTCCAGTCCCCACACCGGTCCTGTGTATACTGACACCACCCTGGGGTCTCCAGTTCCCCACACCGGTCCGGTGTACACTGACACCACCCTGGGGTAACCAGTTCCCCATACCTGTCCTGAGTATACTGACACACCCTGGGGTAACCAGTTCCCCACACCAGTCCTGTGTATACTGACACACCCTGGGGTCTCCAGTTCCCCAGCCCTGTCCTGCGTATACTGACACCACCCTGGGGTAACCAGTTCCCCACACCAGTCCTCTGTATACTGACACCACCCTGTGGTAACCAGTTCCCCACACCTGTCCTGTGTATACTGACACCACCCTGGGGTAACCAGTTCCCCACACCTGTCCTGTGTATACTGACACCACCCTGGGGTAACCAGTTCCCCACACCTGTCCTGTGTATACTGACACCACCCTGGGGTCTCCAGTCCCCACACCGGTCCTGTGTATACTGACACCACCCTGGGGTCTCCAGTTCCCCACACCGGTCCTGTGTACACTTACACCACCCTGGGGTAACCAGTTCCCCATACCTGTCCTGAGTATACTGACACACCCTGGGGTAACCAGTTCCCCACACCAGTCCTGTGTATACTGACACACCCTGGGGTCTGCAGTTCCCCAGCCCTGTCCTGTGTATACTGACACCACCCTGGGGTAACCAGTTCCCCACACCAGTCCTCTGTGTACTGACACCACCCTGTGGTAACCAGTTCCCCACACCTGTCCTGTGTATACTGACACCACCCTGGGGTAACCAGTTCCCCACACCTGTCCTGTGTATACTGACACATCCTGGGGTCTCCAGTTCCCCACACCTGTCCTGTGTATACTGACACCACCCTGGGGTAACCAGTTCCCCACACCTGTCCTGTGAATACTGACACCACCCAGGGGTAACCAGTTCCCCACACCTGTCCTGTGTATACTGACACCACCCTGGGGTCACCAGTTCTCCACACCTGTCCTGTTTATACTGACACACCCTGGGGTCTCCAGTTCCCCACACCTGTCCTGTGTATACTGACACCACCCTGGGTTTGCAGTTCCCAACACCAGTCCTGTGTATACTGACACCACCCTGGGGTAACTAGTTCCCCACCACAGTCCTGTGTATATTGACACCACCCTGGAGTCCCCAGTTCACACACCTGACCTGTGTATACTGACACCACCCTGGGGTCTCCAGTTCCCCACACCTGTCCTGTGTATACTGACACCACCCTGGGGTAACCAGTTCCCCAGAACTGTCCTGTGTATACTGACACCACCCTGGGGTAACTAGTTCCCCACACCTGTCCTGTGTATACTGATACCACCCTGGAGTCTCCAGTTCACACACCTGTCCTGTGTATACTGACACCACCCTGGGGTCTCCAGTCCCCACACCGGTCCTGTGTATACTGACCCACCCTGGGGTCTCCAGTTCCCCACACCGGTCCTGTGTACACTGACACCACACTGGGGTAACCAGTTCCCCATACCTGTCCTGAGTATACTGACACATCCTGGGGTAACCAGTTCCCCACACCAGTCCTGTGTATACTGACACACCCTGGGGTCTCCAGTTCCCCAGCCCTGTCCTGTGTATACTGACACCACCCTGGGGTAACCAGTTCCCCACACCAGTCCTCTGTATACTGACACCACCCTGTGGTAACCAGTTCCCCACACCTGTCCTGTGTATACTGACACCACCCTGGGGTAACCAGTTCCCCACACCTGTCCTGTGTATACTGACACCACCCTGGGGTAACCAGTTCCCCACACCTGTCCTGTGTATACTGACACCACCCTGGGGTAACCAGTTCCCCACACCGGTCCTATGTATCCTGACACCACCCTCGGGTCACGAGTCCCCACACCTGTCCTGCGTATACTGACACCACCCTGGGGTCTCCAGTTCCCCACATCCATCCTGTGTATACTGACACCACCCTGGGGTAACCAGTTCCCCACACCTGTACTGTGTATACTGACACACCCTGGGATCTGCAGTTCCCCACACCTGTCCTGTGTATACTGACACCACCCTGGGGTAACCAGTTCCCCACACCTGTCCTGTGTATACTGACACCACCCTGGGGTCTCCAGTCCCCACACCGGTCCTGTGTATACTGACACCACCCTGGGGTCTCCAGTTCCCCACACCGGTCCGGTGTACACTGACACCACCCTGGGGTAACCAGTTCCCCATACCTGTCCTGAGTATACTGACACACCCTGGGGTAACCAGTTCCCCACACCAGTCCTGTGTATACTGACACACCCTGGGGTCTCCAGTTCCCCAGCCCTGTCCTGCGTATACTGACACCACCCTGGGGTAACCAGTTCCCCACACCAGTCCTCTGTATACTGACACCACCCTGTGGTAACCAGTTCCCCACACCTGTCCTGTGTATACTGACACCACCCTGGGGTAACCAGTTCCCCACACCTGTCCTGTGTATACTGACACCACCCTGGGGTAACCAGTTCCCCACACCTGTCCTGTGTATACTGACACCACCCTGGGGTCTCCAGTCCCCACACCGGTCCTGTGTATACTGACACCACCCTGGGGTCTCCAGTTCCCCACACCGGTCCTGTGTACACTTACACCACCCTGGGGTAACCAGTTCCCCATACCTGTCCTGAGTATACTGACACACCCTGGGGTAACCAGTTCCCCACACCAGTCCTGTGTATACTGACACACCCTGGGGTCTGCAGTTCCCCAGCCCTGTCCTGTGTATACTGACACCACCCTGGGGTAACCAGTTCCCCACACCAGTCCTCTGTGTACTGACACCACCCTGTGGTAACCAGTTCCCCACACCTGTCCTGTGTATACTGACACCACCCTGGGGTAACCAGTTCCCCACACCTGTCCTGTGTATACTGACACATCCTGGGGTCTCCAGTTCCCCACACCTGTCCTGTGTATACTGACACCACCCTGGGGTAACCAGTTCCCCACACCTGTCCTGTGAATACTGACACCACCCAGGGGTAACCAGTTCCCCACACCTGTCCTGTGTATACTGACACCACCCTGGGGTCACCAGTTCTCCACACCTGTCCTGTTTATACTGACACACCCTGGGGTCTCCAGTTCCCCACACCTGTCCTGTGTATACTGACACCACCCTGGGTTTGCAGTTCCCAACACCAGTCCTGTGTATACTGACACCACCCTGGGGTAACTAGTTCCCCACCACAGTCCTGTGTATATTGACACCACCCTGGAGTCCCCAGTTCACACACCTGACCTGTGTATACTGACACCACCCTGGGGTCTCCAGTTCCCCACACCTGTCCTGTGTATACTGACACCACCCTGGGGTAACCAGTTCCCCAGAACTGTCCTGTGTATACTGACACCACCCTGGGGTAACTAGTTCCCCACACCTGTCCTGTGTATACTGATACCACCCTGGAGTCTCCAGTTCACACACCTGTCCTGTTTATACTGACACCACCCTGGGGTCTCCATTTCCCCACACCTGTCCTGTGTATACTGACACCACCCTGGGGTAACCAGTTCCCCACACCTGTCCTGTGTATACTGACACCACCCTGGGGTCTCCATTTCCCCACACCTGTCCTGTGTATACTGACACCACCCTGGGGTAACCAGTTCCCACACCTGTCCTGTGTATACTGACACCACCCAGGGGTAACAAGTTCCCCACCACCGTCCTGTGTATACTGACACCACCCTGGGGTCTCCAGTCCCCCACACCTGTCCTGTGTATACTGACACCACCCTTTAGTCTACAGTTCACACACCTGTCCTGTGTATACTGACACCACCCTGGAGTCTCCAATTCACACACCTGTCCTGTGTATACTGACACCACCCTGCGGTCTCCAGTTCCCCACAACTGTCCTGTGTATACTGACACCACCCTGGGGTCTCCAGTCCCCACACCGGTCCTGTGTATACTGACACCACCCTGGGGTCTCCAGTTCCCCACACCGGTCCGGTGTACACTGACACCACCCTGGGGTAACCAGTTCCCCACACCTGTCCTGTGTATACTGACACCACCCTGGGGTCTGCAGTTCCCCACACCTGTCCTGTGTATACTGACACCACCCTGGGGTCTCCAGTCCCCACACCTGTCCTGTGTATACTGACACCACCCTGGGGTAACGAGTCCCCACACCTGTCCTGTGTATACCGACACCACTCTGGGGTAACCAGTCCCCACACCTGTCCTGTGTATACTGACACCACCCAGGGGTCTCCAGTTCCCCACACCTGTCCTGTGTATACTGACACACCCTGGGGTCTCCAGTCCCCACACCTGTCCTGTGTATACTGACACCACTCTGGGGTCTCCAGTCCCCCACACCTGTCCTGTGTATACTGACACCACCCTGGGGTGTCCAGTCCCCACACCTGTCCTGTGTATACTGACACCACCCTGGGGTCTCCAGTACCCCACACCTGTCCTGTGTATACTGACACCACCCTGGAGTCTCCAATTCACACACCTGTCCTGTGTATACTGACACCACCCTGGGGTAACTAGTTCCCCACCACCGTCCTGTGTATACTGACACTACCCTGGGGTCTCCAGATCCCCACACCTGTCCTGTGTATACTGACACCACCGTGGGGTCTCCAAATCCCCACACCTTTCCTGTGGATACTGACAGCACCGTGGGGTCTCCAGTTCACTACACCCATCCTGTGTTTACTGACAGCACCCTGGGGTCTCCAGTTCCCCACACCAGTCCTGTGTATACTGACACCACCCTGGGGTCTCCAGTTCCCCACACCTGTCCTGTGTATACTGACAGCACCCTGCGGTCTCCAGTTCCCCACACCAGACCTGTGTATTCTGACACCACCCTGGAGTCTTCAGTTCCCCACACCTGTCCTGTGTATACTGACACCACCCTGGGGTCTCCAGTTCCCCACACCAGACCTGTGTATTCTGACACCACCCTGGAGTCTTCAGTTCCCCACACCTGTCCTGTGTATACTGACACCACCCTGGGGTCTCCAGTACCCCACACCTGTCCTGTGTATACTGACACCACCCTGGGGTTTGCAGTTCCCAACACCAGTCCTGTGTATACTGACACCACCCTGGGGTAACTAGTTCCCCACCACAGTCCTGTGTATACTGACACCACCCTGGGGTCTCCAGTTCACACACCTGTCCTGTGTATACTGACACCACCCTGGGGTCTCCAGTTCCCCACACCTGTCCTGTGTATACTGACACCACCCTGGGGTCTCCAGTCCCCACACCTGTCCTGTGTATACTGACACCACCCTGCGGTAACCAGTTCCCCACACCTGTACTGTATATTCTGACACCACCCTGGGGTCTCCAGACCCCACACCTGTCCTGTGTATACTGACACCACCCTGGGGTCTCCAGTTCCCCACACCTGTCCTGTGTATACTGACACCACCCTGGGGTCTGCAGTTCCCCACACCTGTCCTGTGTATACTGACACCACCCTGGGGTCTCCAGTCCCCACACCTGTCCTGTGTATACTGACACCACCCTGGGGTAACGAGTCCCCACACCTGTCCTGTGTATACCGACACCACTCTGGGGTAACCAGTCCCCACACCTGTCCTGTGTATACTGACACCACCCAGGGGTCTCCAGTTCCCCACACCTGTCCTGTGTATACTGACACACCCTGGGTTCTCCAGTCCCCACACCTGTCCTGTGTATACTGACACCACTCTGGGGTCTCCAGTCCCACACACCTGTCCTGTGTATACTGACACCACCCTGGGGTCTCCAGTCCCCACACCTGTCCTGTGTATACTGACACCACCCTGGGGTCTCCAGTACCCCACACCTGTCCTGTGTATACTGACACCACCCTGGAGTCTCCAATTCACACACCTGTCCTGTGTATACTGACACCACCCTGGGGTAACCAGTTCCCCAGAACTGTCCTGTGTATACTGACACCACCCTGGGGTAACTAGTTCCCCACACCTGTCCTGTGTATACTGATACCACCCTGGAGTCTCCAGTTCACACACCTGTCCTGTTTATACTGACACCACCCTGGGGTCTCCATTTCCCCACACCTGTCCTGTGTATACTGACACCACCCTGGGGTAACCAGTTCCCCACACCTGTCCTGTGTATACTGACACCACCCTGGGGTCTCCATTTCCCCACACCTGTCCTGTGTATACTGACACCACCCTGGGGTAACCAGTTCCCACACCTGTCCTGTGTATACTGACACCACCCAGGGGTAACAAGTTCCCCACCACCGTCCTGTGTATACTGACACCACCCTGGGGTCTCCAGTCCCCCACACCTGTCCTGTGTATACTGACACCACCCTTTAGTCTACAGTTCACACACCTGTCCTGTGTATACTGACACCACCCTGGAGTCTCCAATTCACACACCTGTCCTGTGTATACTGACACCACCCTGCGGTCTCCAGTTCCCCACAACTGTCCTGTGTATACTGACACCACCCTGGGGTCTCCAGTCCCCACACCGGTCCTGTGTATACTGACACCACCCTGGGGTCTCCAGTTCCCCACACCGGTCCGGTGTACACTGACACCACCCTGGGGTAACCAGTTCCCCACACCTGTCCTGTGTATACTGACACCACCCTGGGGTCTGCAGTTCCCCACACCTGTCCTGTGTATACTGACACCACCCTGGGGTCTCCAGTCCCCACACCTGTCCTGTGTATACTGACACCACCCTGGGGTAACGAGTCCCCACACCTGTCCTGTGTATACCGACACCACTCTGGGGTAACCAGTCCCCACACCTGTCCTGTGTATACTGACACCACCCAGGGGTCTCCAGTTCCCCACACCTGTCCTGTGTATACTGACACACCCTGGGGTCTCCAGTCCCCACACCTGTCCTGTGTATACTGACACCACTCTGGGGTCTCCAGTCCCCCACACCTGTCCTGTGTATACTGACACCACCCTGGGGTCTCCAGTCCCCACACCTGTCCTGTGTATACTGACACCACCCTGGGGTCTCCAGTACCCCACACCTGTCCTGTGTATACTGACACCACCCTGGAGTCTCCAATTCACACACCTGTCCTGTGTATACTGACACCACCCTGGGGTAACTAGTTCCCCACCACCGTCCTGTGTATACTGACACTACCCGGGGGTCTCCAGATCCCCACACCTGTCCTGTGTATACTGACACCACCGTGGGGTCTCCAAATCCCCACACCTTTCCTGTGGATACTGACAGCACCGTGGGGTCTCCAGTTCACTACACCCATCCTGTGTTTACTGACAGCACCCTGGGGTCTCCAGTTCCCCACACCAGTCCTGTGTATACTGACACCACCCTGGGGTCTCCAGTTCCCCACACCTGTCCTGTGTATACTGACAGCACCCTGCGGTCTCCAGTTCCCCACACCAGACCTGTGTATTCTGACACCACCCTGGAGTCTTCAGTTCCCCACACCTGTCCTGTGTATACTGACACCACCCTGGGGTCTCCAGTTCCCCACACCAGACCTGTGTATTCTGACACCACCCTGGAGTCTTCAGTTCCCCACACCTGTCCTGTGTATACTGACACCACCCTGGGGTCTCCAGTACCCCACACCTGTCCTGTGTATACTGACACCACCCTGGGGTTTGCAGTTCCCAACACCAGTCCTGTGTATACTGACACCACCCTGGGGTAACTAGTTCCCCACCACAGTCCTGTGTATACTGACACCACCCTGGGGTCTCCAGTTCACACACCTGTCCTGTGTATACTGACACCACCCTGGGGTCTCCAGTTCCCCACACCTGTCCTGTGTATACTGACACCACCCTGGGGTCTCCAGTCCCCACACCTGTCCTGTGTATACTGACACCACCCTGCGGTAACCAGTTCCCCACACCTGTACTGTATATTCTGACACCACCCTGGGGTCTCCAGACCCCACACCTGTCCTGTGTATACTGACACCACCCTGGGGTCTCCAGTTCCCCACACCTGTCCTGTGTATACTGACACCACCCTGGGGTCTGCAGTTCCCCACACCTGTCCTGTGTATACTGACACCACCCTGGGGTCTCCAGTCCCCACACCTGTCCTGTGTATACTGACACCACCCTGGGGTAACGAGTCCCCACACCTGTCCTGTGTATACCGACACCACTCTGGGGTAACCAGTCCCCACACCTGTCCTGTGTATACTGACACCACCCAGGGGTCTCCAGTTCCCCACACCTGTCCTGTGTATACTGACACACCCTGGGTTCTCCAGTCCCCACACCTGTCCTGTGTATACTGACACCACTCTGGGGTCTCCAGTCCCACGCACCTGTCCTGTGTATACTGACACCACCCTGGGGTCTCCAGTCCCCACACCTGTCCTGTGTATACTGACACCACCCTGGGGTCTCCAGTACGCCACACCTGTCCTGTGTATACTGACACCACCCTGGAGTCTCCAATTCACACACCTGTCCTGTGTATACTGACACCACCCTGGGGTAACTAGTTCCCCACCACCGTCCTGTGTATACTGACACTACCCTGGGGTCTCCAGATCCCCACACCTGTCCTGTGTATACTGACACCACCGTGGGGTCTCCAAATCCCCACACCTTTCCTGTGGATACTGACAGCACCGTGGGGTCTCCAGTTCACTACACCCATCCTGTGTTTACTGACAGCACCCTGGGGTCTCCAGTTCCCCACACCAGTCCTGTGTATACTGACACCACCCTGGGGTCTCCAGTTCCCCACACCTGTCCTGTGTATACTGACACCACCCTGCGGTCTCCAGTTCCCCACACCAGACCTGTGTATTCTGACACCACCCTGGAGTCTTCAGTTCCCCACACCTGTCCTGTGTATACTGACACCACCCTGGGGTCTCCAGTTCCCCACACCAGACCTGTGTATTCTGACACCACCCTGGAGTCTTCAGTTCCCCACACCTGTCCTGTGTATACTGACACCACCCTGGGGTCTCCAGTACCCCACACCTGTCCTGTGTATACTGACACCACCCTGGGGTTTGCAGTTCCCAACACCAGTCCTGTGTATACTGACACCACCCTGGGGTAACTAGTTCCCCACCACAGTCCTGTGTATACTGACACCACCCTGGGGTCTCCAGTTCACACACCTGTCCTGTGTATACTGACACCACCCTGGGGTCTTCAGTTCCCCACACCTGTCCTGTGTATACTGACACCACCCTGGGGTCTCCAGTTCCCCACACCTGTCCTGTGTATACTGACACCACCCTGGGGTAACCAGTTCCCCAGAACTGTCCTGTGTATACTGACAGCACCCTGGGGTAACTAGTTCCCCACACCTGTCCTGTGTATACTGACACACCCAGGGGTCTCCAGTTCCCCACACCTGTCCTGTGTATACTGACACCACCCTGGGGTAACCAGTTCCCCAGAACTGTCCTGTGTATACTGACACCACCCTGGGGTAACTAGTTCCCCACACCTGTCCTGTGTATACTGACACACCCTGGGGTCTCCAGTTCCCCACACCTGTCCTGTGTATACTGACACCACCCTGGGGTAACCAGTTCCCCAGAACTGTCCTGTGTATACTGACACCACCCTGGGGTAACTAGTTCCCCACAACTGTGCTGTGTATACTGACACCACCCTGGGGTAGCCAGTTCCCCAGAACTGTCCTGTGTATAATGACACCACCCTGGGGTAACTAGTTCCCCACCACCGTCCTGTGTATACTGACACCACCCTGGAGTCTCCAATTCACACACCTGTCCTGTGTATACTGACACCACCCTGGGGTAACTAGTTCCCCACCACCGTCCTTTGTATACTGACACCACCCTGGGGTCTCCAGTCCCCACACCTGTCCTGTGTATACTGACACCACCCTGGGGTCTCCAGTCCCCACACCTGCCCTGTGTATACTGACACCACCCTGGGGTAACTAGTTCCCCACCACCGTCCTGTGTATACTGACACCACCCTGGGGTCTCCAGTCCCCACACCTGTCCTGTGTATACTGACACCACCCTGGGGTAACTAGTTCCCCACCACCGTCCTGTATATACTGACACCACCCTGGGGTCTCCAGTTCCCCACACCTGTCCTGTGTATACTGACACCACCCTGGGGTAATCAGTTCCCACACCTGTCCTGTGTATACTGACACCACCCAGTGGTCTCCAGTCCCCCACACCTGTCCTGTGTATACTGACACCACCCTGGGATCTCCAGTCCCCCACACCTGTCCTGTGTATACTGACATCACCCTGAGGTCTCCAGTCCCCACACCTGTCCTGTGTATACTGACACCACCCTGGGATCTCCAGTTCCCCACACCTGTCCTGTGTATATTGACATCACCCTGGGGTCTCCAGTCCCCACACCTGTCCTGTGTATACTGACACCACCCTGGGATCTCCAGATCCCCACACCTGTCCTGTGTATACTGACACCACCCTGGGGTCTCCAGTCACCACACCTGTCCTGTGTATACTGACACCACCCTGGGGTCTGCAGTTCACACACCTGTCCTGTGTATACTGACACCACCCTGCGGTAAACAGTTCCCCACATATGTCCTGTGTATACTGACACACCCTGGGGTCTCCAGTTCCCCACACCTGTCCTGTGTATACTGACACCATCCAGGGGGAACCAGTTCCCCACACCTGTCCTGTGTATACTGACACACCCTGGGGTCACCGGTTCTCCACACCTGTCCTGTTTATACTGACACACCCTGGGGTCTCCAGTGCCCCACACCTGTCCTGTGTATCCTGACACAACCCAGGGGTCTCCAGTCCCGCACACCTGTCCTGTGTATACTGACACCACCTTGGGGTCTCCAGTTCCCCACACCTGTCCTGTGTATACTGACACCGCCCTGGGGTAATCTGTCCCCACACCTGTCCTGCGTATACTGACACCACCTTGGGGTCTACGTTTCCCGACACCTGTCCTGTGTATACTGACACCACCCTGCGGTAACCAGTTCCCCACACCTGTCCTGTGTATACTGACACCACCCTGGGGTCTCCAGTTCCCCACACCGGTCCTGTGTATACTTACACCACCCGGGGGTCTCCAGTTCCACACCTGTCCTGTGGATAATGACATTACCCTGGGGTAACCAGTCCCCACACCGGTTCTGTGTTTACTAACACCACCCTGGGGTCTCCAGTTCCCCACACCTGTCCTGTGTATACTGACACCACCCAGGGGTAACCAGTTCCCCACACCTGCCCTGTGTATACCGACACCACCCTGGGGTAACCAGTCCCCACACCTGTCCTGTGTATACTGACACCACCCAGGGGTCTCCAGTTCCCCACACCTGTCCTGTGTATACTGACACACCCTGGGGTCTCCAGTCCCCACACCTGTCCTGTGTATACTGACACCACTCTGGGGTCTCCAGTCCCCCACACCTGTCCTGTGTATACTGACACCACCCTGGGGTCTCCAGTCCCCACACCTGTCCTGTGTATACTGACACCACCCTGGGGTCTCCAGTACCCCACACCTGTCCTGTGTATACTGACACCACCCTGGAGTCTCCAATTCACACACCTGTCCTGTGTATACTGACACCACCCTGGGGTAACTAGTTCCCCACCACCGTCCTGTGTATACTGACACTACCCTGGGGTCTCCAGATCCCCACACCTGTCCTGTGTATACTGACACCACCATGGGGTCTCCAAATCCCCACACCTTTCCTGTGGATACTGACAGCACCGTGGGGTCTCCAGTTCACTACACCCATCCTGTGTTTACTGACAGCACCCTGGGGTCTCCAGTTCCCCACACCAGTCCTGTGTATACTGACACCACCCTGGGGTCTCCAGTTCCCCACACCTGTCCTGTGTATACTGACAGCACCCTGCGGTCTCCAGTTCCCCACACCAGACCTGTGTATTCTGACACCACCCTGGAGTCTTCAGTTCCCCACACCTGTCCTGTGTATACTGACACCACCCTGGGGTCTCCAGTTCCCCACACCAGACCTGTGTATTCTGACACCACCCTGGAGTCTTCAGTTCCCCACACCTGTCCTGTGTATACTGACACCACCCTGGGGTCTCCAGTACCCCACACCTGTCCTGTGTATACTGACACCACCCTGGGGTTTGCAGTTCCCAACACCAGTCCTGTGTATACTGACACCACCCTGGGGTAACTAGTTCCCCACCACAGTCCTGTGTATACTGACACCACCCTGGGGTCTCCAGTTCACACACCTGTCCTGTGTATACTGACACCACCCTGGGGTCTCCTGTTCCCCACACCTGTCCTGTGTATACTGACACCACCCTGGGGTCTCCAGTCCCCACACCTGTCCTGTGTATACTGACACCACCCTGCGGTAACCAGTTCCCCACACCTGTACTGTATATTCTGACACCACCCTGGGGTCTCCAGACCCCACACCTGTCCTGTGTATACTGACACCACCCTGGGGTCTCCAGTTCCCCACACCTGTCCTGTGTATACTGACACCACCCTGGGGTCTGCAGTTCCCCACACCTGTCCTGTGTATACTGACACCACCCTGGGGTCTCCAGTCCCCACACCTGTCCTGTGTATACTGACACCACCCTGGGGTAACGAGTCCCCACACCTGTCCTGTGTATACCGACACCACTCTGGGGTAACCAGTCCCCACACCTGTCCTGTGTATACTGACACCACCCAGGGGTCTCCAGTTCCCCACACCTGTCCTGTGTATACTGACACACCCTGGGTTCTCCAGTCCCCACACCTGTCCTGTGTATACTGACACCACTCTGGGGTCTCCAGTCCCACGCACCTGTCCTGTGTATACTGACACCACCCTGGGGTCTCCAGTCCCCACACCTGTCCTGTGTATACTGACACCACCCTGGGGTCTCCAGTACGCCACACCTGTCCTGTGTATACTGACACCACCCTGGAGTCTCCAATTCACACACCTGTCCTGTGTATACTGACACCACCCTGGGGTAACTAGTTCCCCACCACCGTCCTGTGTATACTGACACTACCCTGGGGTCTCCAGATCCCCACACCTGTCCTGTGTATACTGACACCACCGTGGGGTCTCCAAATCCCCACACCTTTCCTGTGGATACTGACAGCACCGTGGGGTCTCCAGTTCACTACACCCATCCTGTGTTTACTGACAGCACCCTGGGGTCTCCAGTTCCCCACACCAGTCCTGTGTATACTGACACCACCCTGGGGTCTCCAGTTCCCCACACCTGTCCTGTGTATACTGACACCACCCTGCGGTCTCCAGTTCCCCACACCAGACCTGTGTATTCTGACACCACCCTGGAGTCTTCAGTTCCCCACACCTGTCCTGTGTATACTGACACCACCCTGGGGTCTCCAGTTCCCCACACCAGACCTGTGTATTC
The DNA here is from genome assembly GCF_030144855.1 of Hypanus sabinus. NCBI lineage: Eukaryota > Metazoa > Chordata > Chondrichthyes > Myliobatiformes > Dasyatidae > Hypanus > Hypanus sabinus. The sequence goes on along the minus strand of NC_082715.1, from coordinate 159,296,578 downwards.
TGACACCACCCTGGAGTCTTCAGTTCCCCACACCTGTCCTGTGTATACTGACACCACCCTGGGGTCTCCAGTACCCCACACCTGTCCTGTGTATACTGACACCACCCTGGGGTTTGCAGTTCCCAACACCAGTCCTGTGTATACTGACACCACCCTGGGGTAACTAGTTCCCCACCACAGTCCTGTGTATACTGACACCACCCTGGGGTCTCCAGTTCACACACCTGTCCTGTGTATACTGACACCACCCTGGGGTCTTCAGTTCCCCACACCTGTCCTGTGTATACTGACACCACCCTGGGGTCTCCAGTTCCCCACACCTGTCCTGTGTATACTGACACCACCCTGGGGTAACCAGTTCCCCAGAACTGTCCTGTGTATACTGACAGCACCCTGGGGTAACTAGTTCCCCACACCTGTCCTGTGTATACTGACACACCCAGGGGTCTCCAGTTCCCCACACCTGTCCTGTGTATACTGACACCACCCTGGGGTAACCAGTTCCCCAGAACTGTCCTGTGTATACTGACACCACCCTGGGGTAACTAGTTCCCCACACCTGTCCTGTGTATACTGACACACCCTGGGGTCTCCAGTTCCCCACACCTGTCCTGTGTATACTGACACCACCCTGGGGTAACCAGTTCCCCAGAACTGTCCTGTGTATACTGACACCACCCTGGGGTAACTAGTTCCCCACAACTGTGCTGTGTATACTGACACCACCCTGGGGTAGCCAGTTCCCCAGAACTGTCCTGTGTATAATGACACCACCCTGGGGTAACTAGTTCCCCACCACCGTCCTGTGTATACTGACACCACCCTGGAGTCTCCAATTCACACACCTGTCCTGTGTATACTGACACCACCCTGGGGTAACTAGTTCCCCACCACCGTCCTTTGTATACTGACACCACCCTGGGGTCTCCAGTCCCCACACCTGTCCTGTGTATACTGACACCACCCTGGGGTCTCCAGTCCCCACACCTGCCCTGTGTATACTGACACCACCCTGGGGTAACTAGTTCCCCACCACCGTCCTGTGTATACTGACACCACCCTGGGGTCTCCAGTCCCCACACCTGTCCTGTGTATACTGACACCACCCTGGGGTAACTAGTTCCCCACCACCGTCCTGTATATACTGACACCACCCTGGGGTCTCCAGTTCCCCACACCTGTCCTGTGTATACTGACACCACCCTGGGGTAATCAGTTCCCACACCTGTCCTGTGTATACTGACACCACCCAGTGGTCTCCAGTCCCCCACACCTGTCCTGTGTATACTGACACCACCCTGGGATCTCCAGTCCCCCACACCTGTCCTGTGTATACTGACATCACCCTGAGGTCTCCAGTCCCCACACCTGTCCTGTGTATACTGACACCACCCTGGGATCTCCAGTTCCCCACACCTGTCCTGTGTATATTGACATCACCCTGGGGTCTCCAGTCCCCACACCTGTCCTGTGTATACTGACACCACCCTGGGATCTCCAGATCCCCACACCTGTCCTGTGTATACTGACACCACCCTGGGGTCTCCAGTCACCACACCTGTCCTGTGTATACTGACACCACCCTGGGGTCTGCAGTTCACACACCTGTCCTGTGTATACTGACACCACCCTGCGGTAAACAGTTCCCCACATATGTCCTGTGTATACTGACACACCCTGGGGTCTCCAGTTCCCCACACCTGTCCTGTGTATACTGACACCATCCAGGGGGAACCAGTTCCCCACACCTGTCCTGTGTATACTGACACACCCTGGGGTCACCGGTTCTCCACACCTGTCCTGTTTATACTGACACACCCTGGGGTCTCCAGTGCCCCACACCTGTCCTGTGTATCCTGACACAACCCAGGGGTCTCCAGTCCCGCACACCTGTCCTGTGTATACTGACACCACCTTGGGGTCTCCAGTTCCCCACACCTGTCCTGTGTATACTGACACCGCCCTGGGGTAATCTGTCCCCACACCTGTCCTGCGTATACTGACACCACCTTGGGGTCTACGTTTCCCGACACCTGTCCTGTGTATACTGACACCACCCTGCGGTAACCAGTTCCCCACACCTGTCCTGTGTATACTGACACCACCCTGGGGTCTCCAGTTCCCCACACCGGTCCTGTGTATACTTACACCACCCGGGGGTCTCCAGTTCCACACCTGTCCTGTGGATAATGACATTACCCTGGGGTAACCAGTCCCCACACCGGTTCTGTGTTTACTAACACCACCCTGGGGTCTCCAGTTCCCCACACCTGTCCTGTGTATACTGACACCACCCAGGGGTAACCAGTTCCCCACACCTGCCCTGTGTATACCGACACCACCCTGGGGTAACCAGTTCCCCACACCTTTCCTGTGTATACTGACACCACCCTGGGGTCTCCAGTTCCCCACACCTGTCCTGTGTATACTGACACCACCCTGGGGTCTCCAGTCCCCACACCTGTCCTGTGTACACTGACACCACACTGGGGTCTCCAGTTCCCCACACCTGTCCTGTGTATACTGACACCACCCTGGGGTCACCAGTTCCCACACCTGTCCTGTGTATACTGACACCACCCTGGGGTCTCCAGTTCCCCACACCTGTCCTGTGTATACTGACACCACCCTGGGGTCTCCTGTTCCTTACACCTGTCCTGTGTATACTGACACCCCCCTGGGGTCTGCAGTTCCCAACACCTGTCCTGTATATACTGATACCACCCTGGGGTCTCCAGTTCCCCACACCTGTCCTGTGTATACTGACACCACCCTGGGGTCTCCAGATCCCCACACCTGTCCTGTGTATACTGACACCACCCTGGGGTCTCCAGTTCCCCACACCAGTCCTGTGTATACTGACACCACCCTGGGGTCTCCAGTTCCCCACACCAGACCTGTGTATTCTGACACCACCCTGGAGTCATCAGTTCCCCACACCTGTCCTGTGTATACTATCACCACCCTGGGGTCTCCAGTACCCCACACCTGTCCTGTGTATACTGACACCACCCTGGGGTTTGCAGATCCCAACACCAGTCCTGTGTATACTGACACCACCCTGGGGAAACTAGTTCCCCACCACAGTCCTGTGTATACTGACACCACCCTGGTGTCTCCAGTTCACACACCTGTCCTGTGTATACTGACACCACCCTGGGGTCTCCAGTTCCCCACACCTGTCCTGTCTATACTGACACCACCCTGGGGTCTCCAGTTCCCCACACCTGTCCTGTGTATACTGACACCACCCTGGGGTAACCAGTTCCCCAGAAGTGTCCTGTGTATACTGACACCACCCTGGGGTAACTAGTTCCCCACACCTGTCCTGTGTATACTGACACACCCTGGGGTCTCCAGTTCCCCACACCTGTCCTGTGTATACTGACACCACCCTGGGGTAACCAGTTCCCCAGAACTGTCCTGTGTATACTGACACCACCCTGGGGTAACTAGTTCCCCACACCTGTCCTGTGTATACTGACACACCCTGGGGTCTCCAGTTCCCCACACCTGTCCTGTGTATACTGACACCACCCTGGGGTAACCAGTTCCCCAGTACTGTTCTGTGTATACTGACACCACCCTGGGGTAACTAGTTCCCCACACCTGTCCTGTGTATACTGACACCACCCTGGGTTAGCCAGTTCCCCAGAACTGTCCTGTGTATAATGACTCCACCCTGGGGTAACTAGTTCCCCACCACCGTCCTGTGTATACTGACACCACCCTGGAGTCTCCAATTCACACACCTGTCCTGTGTATACTGACACCACCCTGGGGTCTCCAGTCCCCACACCTGTCCTGTGTGTACTGACACCACCCTGGGGTCTCCAGTTCCCCACACCTGTCCTGTGTATACTGACACCACCCTGGGGTCACCAGTTCCCACACCTGTCCTGTGTATACTGACACCACCCTGCGGTAAACAGTTCCCCACATATGTCCTGTGTATACTGACACACCCTGGGGTCTCCAGTTCCCCACACCTGTCCTGTGTATACTGACACCATCCAGGGGGAACCAGTTCCCCACACCTGTCCTGTGTATACTGACACACCCTGGGGTCACCGGTTCTCCACACCTGTCCTGTTTATACTGACACACCCTGGGGTCTCCAGTGCCCCACACCTGTCCTGTGTATCCTGACACAACCCAGGGGTCTCCAGTCCCGCACACCTGTCCTGTGTATACTGACACCACCTTGGGGTCTCCAGTTCCCCACACCTGTCCTGTGTATACTGACACCGCCCTGGGGTAATCTGTCCCCACACCTGTCCTGCGTATACTGACACCACCTTGGGGTCTACGTTTCCCGACACCTGTCCTGTGTATACTGACACCACCCTGCGGTAACCAGTTCCCCACACCTGTCCTGTGTATACTGACACCACCCTGGGGTCTCCAGTTCCCCACACCGGTCCTGTGTATACTTACACCACCCGGGGGTCTCCAGTTCCACACCTGTCCTGTGGATAATGACATTACCCTGGGGTAACCAGTCCCCACACCGGTTCTGTGTTTACTAACACCACCCTGGGGTCTCCAGTTCCCCACACCTGTCCTGTGTATACTGACACCACCCAGGGGTAACCAGTTCCCCACACCTGCCCTGTGTATACCGACACCACCCTGGGGTAACCAGTTCCCCACACCTTTCCTGTGTATACTGACACCACCCTGGGGTCTCCAGTTCCCCACACCTGTCCTGTGTATACTGACACCACCCTGGGGTCTCCAGTCCCCACACCTGTCCTGTGTACACTGACACCACATTGGGGTCTCCAGTTCCCCACACCTGTCCTGTGTATACTGACACCACCCTGGGGTCACCAGTTCCCACACCTGTCCTGTGTATACTGACACCACCCTGGGGTCTCCAGTTCCCCACACCTGTCCTGTGTATACTGACACCACCCTGGGGTCTCCTGTTCCTTACACCTGTCCTGTGTATACTGACACCCCCCTGGGGTCTGCAGTTCCCAACACCTGTCCTGTATATACTGATACCACCCTGGGGTCTCCAGTTCCCCACACCTGTCCTGTGTATACTGACACCACCCTGGGGTCTCCAGATCCCCACACCTGTCCTGTGTATACTGACACCACCCTGGGGTCTCCAGTTCCCCACACCAGTCCTGTGTATACTGACACCACCCTGGGGTCTCCAGTTCCCCACACCAGACCTGTGTATTCTGACACCACCCTGGAGTCATCAGTTCCCCACACCTGTCCTGTGTATACTGACACCACCCTGGGGTCTCCAGTACCCCACACCTGTCCTGTGTATACTGACACCACCCTGGGGTTTGCAGATCCCAACACCAGTCCTGTGTATACTGACACCACCCTGGGGAAACTAGTTCCCCACCACAGTCCTGTGTATACTGACACCACCCTGGTGTCTCCAGTTCACACACCTGTCCTGTGTATACTGACACCACCCTGGGGTCTCCAGTTCCCCACACCTGTCCTGTCTATACTGACACCACCCTGGGGTCTCCAGTTCCCCACACCTGTCCTGTGTATACTGACACCACCCTGGGGTAACCAGTTCCCCAGAAGTGTCCTGTGTATACTGACACCACCCTGGGGTAACTAGTTCCCCACACCTGTCCTGTGTATACTGACACACCCTGGGGTCTCCAGTTCCCCACACCTGTCCTGTGTATACTGACACCACCCTGGGGTAACCAGTTCCCCAGAACTGTCCTGTGTATACTGACACCACCCTGGGGTAACTAGTTCCCCACACCTGTCCTGTGTATACTGACACACCCTGGGGTCTCCAGTTCCCCACACCTGTCCTGTGTATACTGACACCACCCTGGGGTAACCAGTTCCCCAGTACTGTTCTGTGTATACTGACACCACCCTGGGGTAACTAGTTCCCCACACCTGTCCTGTGTATACTGACACCACCCTGGGTTAGCCAGTTCCCCAGAACTGTCCTGTGTATAATGACTCCACCCTGGGGTAACTAGTTCCCCACCACCGTCCTGTGTATACTGACACCACCCTGGAGTCTCCAATTCACACACCTGTCCTGTGTATACTGACACCACCCTGGGGTCTCCAGTCCCCACACCTGTCCTGTGTGTACTGACACCACCCTGGGGTCTCCAGTTCCCCACACCTGTCCTGTGTATACTGACACCACCCTGGGGTCACCAGTTCCCACACCTGTCCTGTGTATACTGACACCACCCTGGGGTCTCCAGTTCCCCACACCTGTCCTGTGTATACTGACACGAACCTGGGGTCTCCTGTTCCTTACACCTGTCCTGTGTATACTGACACCACCGTTGAGTCTCCAGTTCACACACCTGTCCTGTGTATACTGACAGCACCCTGGAGTCTCCAATTCACACACCTGTCCTGTGTATACTGACACCACCCTGCGGTCTCCAGTTCCCCACAACTGTCCTGTGTATACTGACACCACCCTGGGGTAACCAGTTCCCCACACCTGCCCAGTGTATATTGACACCACCCTGGGGTAACCAGTTCCTCACACCTGTCCTGTGTATACTGACACCACCCTGGAGTAACCAGTCCCCCACACCTGTCCGGTGTATCCTGAAACCACCCTGGAGTAACCAGTCCCCCACACCTGTCCTGTGTATACTGACACCACCCTGGGTTAACCAGTTCCCCACACCTGTCTTGTGTATACTGACACCACCCTGGGTTAAACAGTTCCGCACACCTGTCCTGTGTATACTGACACCACTCTGGGGTAACCCGTTCCCCACACCTGTCCTGTGTATACTGACACCACCCTGGGTTAACCAGTTCCCCACACCTGTCCTGTGTATACTGACACCACTCTGGGGTAACCAGTTCCCCACACCTGTCCTGTGTGTACTGACACCACCCTGGGGTCTCCAGTTCCCCACACCAGTCCTGTGTATACTGACACCACCCTGGGGTCTCCAGTTCACACACCTGTCCAGTGTATCCTTACATCACCCTGGGGTCTCCAGTTCCCCACACCTGTCCTGTGTATACTGACACCACCCTGGGGTCTCCAGTTCCCCACACATGTCCTGTGTATACTGACACACCCTGGGGTCTCCAGTTCCCCACACCTGTACTGTGTATACTGACACCACCCTGGGGTCTCCAGTTCCCCACACCTGTCCTGTGTCTACTGACACCACCCTGGGGTCTCCAGTCCCCACACCTGCCCTGTATATACTGACACCACCCTGGGGTAACCAGTTCCCCACACCCGTCCTGTGTCTACTGACACCACCCTGGGGTCTCCAGTCCCCACTCCCGTCCTGTGTATACTGACACCACCCTGGGGTGTCCAGTTCCCCACACCTGTCCTGTGTATACTGACACCACCCTGGGGTAACCAGTCCCCCACACCTGTCCTGTGTATACTGACACCACCCTGTGGTCTGCAGATCCCCACACCTGTCCTGTGTATACTGACACCACCCTGGGGTAAGCAGTCCCCCACACCTGTCCTGTGTATACTGACACCACCCTGTGGTCTGCAGATCCCCACACCTGTCCTGTGTATACTGACACCACCCTGGGGTCTCCAGTTCCCACACCTGTCCTGTGTATACTGACACCACCCTGGGGTAACCAGTCCCCCACACCTGTCCTGTGTATACTGACACCACCCTGGGTTAACCAGTTCCCCACACCTGTCCTGTGTATACTGACACCACCCTGGGTTAACCAGTTCGCCACACCTGTCCTGTGTATACTGACACCACTCTGGGGTAACCAGTTCCCCACACCTGTCCTGTGTATACTGACACCACCCTGCGGTAACCAGTCCCCACACCTGTCCTGTGTATACTGACACCACCCTGGGGTCTCCAGTTTCGCACACCTGTCCTGTGTATACTGACACCACCCTGGGATCTCCAGTTCCCCACACCAGTCCTGTTTATACTGACACCACCCTGCGGTCTCCAGTCCCCACACCTGTCCTGTGTATACTGACACCACCCTGGGGTCTCCAGTTCCCCACACCTGTCCTGTGTATACTGACACCACTCTGGGGTCTCCAGTTCCCCACACCTGTCCTGTGTCTACTGACACCACCCTGGGGTCTCCAGTCCCCACACCTGCCCTGTATATACTGACACCACCCTGGGGTAACCAGTTCCCCACACCCGTCCTGTGTCTACTGACACCACCCTGGCGTCTCCAGTCCCCACACCCGTCCTGTGTATACTGACACCACCCTGGGGTGTCCAGTTCCCCACACCTGTCCTGTGTATACTGACACCACCCTGGGGTAACCAGTCCCCCACACCTGTCCTGTGTATACTGATAACACCCTGTGGTCTGCAGATCCCCACACCTGTCCTGTGTATACTGACACCACCCTGGGGTAAGCAGTCCCCCACACCTGTCCTGTGTATACTGACACCACTCTGGGGACTCCAGTTCCCCACACCTGTCCTGTGTATACTGACACCACCCTGGGGTCTCCAGTCCCCACACCTGTCCTGTGTATACTGACACCACCCTGGGGTCTCCAGTTCCCCACACCTGTCCTGTGTATACTGACAACACCCTGGGGTCTCCCGATCCCCACACCTGTCCTGTGTATACTGACACCACCCTGGGGTAACCAGTTCCCCACACCTGTCCTGTGTATACTGACACCACCCTGTGGTCTGCAGATCCCCACACCTGTCCTGTGTATACTGACACCACCCTGGGGTCTCCAGTTCCCACACCTGTCCTGTGTATACTGACACCACCCTGGGGTAACCAGTCCCCCACACCTGTCCTGTGTATACTGACACCACCCTGGGGACTCCAGTTCCCCACACCTGTCCTGTGTATACTGACACCACCCTGGGGTCTCCAGTTCCCCACACCTGTCCTGTGTATACTGACACCACCCTGGGGTAACCAGCCCCCCACACCAGTCCTGTGTATACTGACACCACCCTGGGGTCTCCAGTTCCCCACACTTGTCCTGTGTATACTGACACCACCCTGGGGACTCAAGTTCCCCACACCTGTCCTGTGTATACTGACACCACCCTGGGGTCTCCAGTCCCCACACCTGTCCTGTGTATACTGACACCACCCTGGGGTCTCCAGTCCCCCACACCTGTCCTGTGTATACAGACACCACCCTGGGGTCTCCAGTTCCCCACACCTGTCCTGTGTATACTGACACCACCCTGGGGTCTCCAGTTCCCCACACCTGTCCTGTGTATACTGACACCACCATGGGGACTCCAGTTCCCCACACCTGTCCTGTGTATACTGACGCACCCTGGGATTTCCAGTTCCCCACACCTGTCCTGTGTATACTGACACCACCCTGGGGTCTCCAGTCCCCCATACCTGTCCTGTGTATACTGACACCACCCTGGGGTCTCCAGTTCCCCACACCGGTCCTGTGTATACTGACACCACCCTGGGGACTCCAGTTCCCCACACCTGTCCTGTGTATACTGACACCACCCTGGGGTCTCCATTTCCCCACACCTGTCCTGTGTTTACTGACACCACCCTGGGGTCTCCAGTCCCCCACACCTGTCCTGTGTATACTGACACACCCTGGGGTCTCCAGTCCCCACACCGGTCCTGTGTATACAGACACACCCAGGGGCTCCAGTTCACACACCTGTCCTGTGTATACTGACACCACCCTGGGGTCTCCAGTTCCCCACACCTGTCCTGTGTATACTGACACCATCCTGGGGTCTCCTGTTCCCCACACCTGTCCTGTGTATACTGACACCACCCTGGGGTAACCAGTTCCCCACACCTGTCCTGTGTATACTGACACCACCCTGGGGTCTTCAGTTCCCCACACCTGTCCTGTGTATACTGACACCACCCTGGGATCTCCAGTTCCCACACCTGTCCTGTGTATACTGACACCACTCTGGGATCTCCAGTTCCCCACACCTGTCCTGTGTATACTTACACCACCCTGGGGTAACCAGTTCCCCACACCTGTCCTGTGTATACTGACACCACCCTGGGGACTCCAGTTCCCCACACCTGTCCTGTGTATACTGACACCACCCTGGGATCTCCAGTTCCCCACACCTGTCCTGTGTATACTGACACCACTGTGGGGACTCCAGTTCCCCACACCTGTCCTGTGTATACTGACACCACCCTGGGGTCTCCAGTCCCCACACCGGTCCTGTGTATACTGACACCACCCTGGGGAGTCCAGTTCCCCACACCTGTCCTGTGTATACTGACACCACCCTGGGGTAACCAGTCCCCCACACCTGTCCTGTGTATACTGATACCACCCTGTGGTCTGCAGATCCCCACACCTGTCCTGTGTATACTGACACCACCCTGGGGTAAGCAGTCCCCCACACCTGTCCTGTGTATACTGACACCACTCTGGGGACTCCAGTTCCCCACACCTGTCCTGTGTATACTGACACCACCCTGGGGTCTCCAGTCCCCACACCTGTCCTGTGTATACTGACACCACCCTGGGGTCTCCAGTTACCCACACCTGTCCTGTGTATACTGACAACACCCTGGGGTCTCCCGATCCCCACACCTGTCCTGTGTATACTGACACCACCCTGGGGTAACCAGTTCCCCACACCTGTCCTGTGTATACTGACACCACCCTGTGGTCTGCAGATCCCCACACCTGTCCTGTGTATACTGACACCACCCTGGGGTCTCCAGTTCCCACACCTGTCCTGTGTATACTGACACCACCCTGGGGTAACCAGTCCCCCACACCTGTCCTGTGTATACTGACACCACCCTGGGGACTCCAGTTCCCCACACCTGTCCTGTGTATACTGACACCACCCTGGGGTCTCCAGTTCCCCACACCTGTCCTGTGTATACTGACACCACCCTGGGGTAACCAGCCCCCCACACCAGTCCTGTGTATACTGACACCACCCTGGGGTCTCCAGTTCCCCACACTTGTCCTGTGTATACTGACACCACCCTGGGGACTCAAGTTCCCCACAACTGTCCTGTGTATACTGACACCACCCTGGGGTC